>NC_043700.1:51154380-51263491 GCF_006229205.1 Suricata suricatta
TCTGTTAGGTTCAGACTCGTGTTCTTACAACACCTCATTGTAAATGCTCATTGAGAAATTATCTTTTGTTTTATTTTGAGATGGTTTTTTTCTGACACATGGGTTGATATAGATTAAAGGCTGTTTTTATACATACTTCAGCATTCAGCTGATTTGCACACACAAGTTGTACACATTATTCAAATGAACTACACTTTTTTTCTGAAATGCAAACACCAGCATGATTTCCTAAATTATAAGGAACCTATGTTAGCACTTACATAGGAACAGCTTAATTTCTTGTATATCCACTTTTTTCCTTAGACATAGAAAATTCAAGGCAAATAATAATTTAGCTTTAAAATTTCCATGGAAACTAAAAAAAAATGCCAGTATAAATGAACAGCCTTTTTAAAGAGTACTGAAAATTCAGTTTCCAATTGTTTTAAGATTACAACAGTAGTTGAGTGTAATTAGGATCACCGGCTTTTACTTTAGACTCATTTCCTCAAATTCAATTGCTTATACATCTTACGGTTAAGCTATTTCCCAAGATTTATTTGCTTTTGTTTTTCATGTGAAATTGTCTTACTCCATAATATAAAAGCTATTTTATACATTATGACATGAACCTTGATCATTTCCCCAAGTTTAGAATCCATTTTAATTTCCATTTTCAACTTCATATTTTGTAATATACTTTTCATTGAGCCTTCACTTGCACAGACCTAAAATAATTTACCAAGAGTTTGAGCCAATTATTTTTATCTCCTATGTTACTATTAAAAATTATTTTCATAAAAAGAGAGCTGTGACAACTTTAAAACAACTTTAGAAAAATGTCAACTTTTAACCTTTCAGTTTTAGTAGTAACAAAACCCCAATTAATTGGCAGTTGTCTACTGTTACATTGTAAATAAATGAATTGAATTAAATTAAATTATTCATTAAGGAATTCCATTATAAACCCTGAATACCATGTTTTCCTATAATGGACACATTGCATGTATCATTTTTATTAAGTAAATTTTGGTTTTCCTTTCATGTGTGTATATGGAAAATTCTTTAACTTGCAACATTGAGAAAGGTAATGATATCTTTTCAGAACATGAAATAAACTGCCAAATTTCATTCATAATTTCAACTCTGTCCATGTACTTGAAATGTAATTGCATATCAACTAGAGTGTATGACTATCTTATAGTCTTCCAAATGAAGTATAAAACACTTTATGTTAGTGTAAAACATAAAAGTAACATTAAGTGAGGATAATAAAACCCAGAGTTCTTGAGCTAGAGTGTATTTTCCAATGAAGTCACATAAAAATCATAGGAAGTAAACATTAAAATCTGCCTCTATGAAAAAGAAAAATACAGTCAATGATCTTGATATTTTCCCCTTTGATATCTTATTTATCCACATTATGTTAAAAAAACATAGTATATGAACATATATAACATAAAATCCCAATGGATTCTTTTTCTTGCTCAATTTATTTCTATATCATAGCAATATGTAGATAATGCCAGAATGCTTAGCTTTTCCAATAAAACATATTATTTGAAAGTTTCATATTTCATAATAGACACATTTATTTATATGATGCAACAGGATAAATCAGTGAAACTTGAATGGGAAACAAAGCAACTCACAGTTTACATTATGAATCTGAAATGCCTGTTACACATGCTCTGTCCCATGACTGAAGTGTTGTCTTATGTTTTTCTTCTGACAGGATGATGAGGTAAGGGAAAGTCGATTCAGCTTCACAGCCTATGGAATGGGACCATGTCTGCAAGCAAAAGATGGTGTGACCCCAAAGGGCCCAAACCATCCTGTCCAGGTAATGCCGAAAAGCCCTGATGAAATGAGGAAGGTCTTTATCGACAGAGCCAAGAAGATTGACACCATCTCGCGAGCTTGTTTCCCATTAGCCTTCTTGATTTTTAACATTTTCTATTGGGTTATCTATAAAATTCTTAGGCATGAGGATATTCATCAGCAGCAAGATTAAACCTCTGGGGGCATGCAAGTGCAAACGATCAATTCAAAGGAAAGTGTCTTCGTCATGGGTGTGTGTATATGTGTGTGTGTGTGGTGTATAAATAATGACCATCAAATTAAAATGGAATATGGGAAGGTATTATGATTCGCACAGCAAAGTCACAAGGCAGATTAAAAATATTTTAATGGATACGAAAATATATACTTTGAAGATTCTATTTCATATTAATTTAAATTTATCTGTCCTTTCACAGTATATCATGTAAGTATTATTGTATTATTGCCAACGTGTTTGTATTATTATATAGGATCACATAATAGAACATGTGAAAACTACTTTGGAATTCCTTGCTTTTCAGTTCAATGACGTTAAGTCTTACAAAAGTAAAATTTGCACAATTAACTTTATAAATGGAAAAAGGGGGAATGTTGAATATTTTAAAAATCAGTAGTTGGAGGCTTTAAAATACTTTCTTGTGCTGTAGTTATAAGACAGAAAACAATCAGTTAATTCAGTAGAAAACTCACCTAGTAAGAGGATTGCACATACAGATACCATTAGGCCAACTTATGTAATACCAAAAATATTTGAATTATAAATTTAAAATTAAAAAGTTTTGTTATTTATATACTAAATTTAATCCTTTAGAATACGAAATTTCCCTCTTTGGAAATTTAAAACAAATGGCTTAACAGATTAAATTATATACAAAATCTGCTTTTCTTAACTTTATAGCTCTATGAATGAAGATGGAAATACTAAAAATAACATTATTGTTTTTAAATAAGTGTTATAGCTGTGTATTTTGAATTATTCTCAAACACTGAAAAACACAAGCCAGCACCCTTGTTTTGCTAGTTTTTCAATAGCTGCTTAATTGTCTGTATGTAATTATGTTTAATGTTTTGATATAATTGAACAAATTTCAGTAAGATTTTTATATTTTAGCTTAGAATGAGACTTTAAAATTCAATGGGATTAGTGTTTTACATTTTGATAAAAATGAATTTAGTTAAAACAAAAATGGATTTATGAGAGATTTTTTAATTAAGAACAGTTTTCCCATAAAAGTTACATGGGTCCAAACTCTTAGCTCCAAATGTAAAGAGGGAAGATTTTAATTCTAAATTCTATAAATAAGTCATTTCTATACAATGACAACTGGTTGTTTTTATATTTCTGAACTAATTATTTCAATATGTATGGCATTCACTAGATGTGAATAATTTTAAATACAATTTTTACTTAAAATTTATCAGCAACCCATGGAATTATTTCCGTTACAATGGGGCATTAATTCATTTCATGCAGTGTAATTAAGTACAAATATATGATAGAGTTCTTGGTTAAATTGAACCAGACTCTGATTCTTTTCCACTTTTGCTATTTTTCTGCATTATCTTTTTTATCATTATTGTTGTATTTTTTTAAAAAAGCTCTAGAATTCTCTTTAGATATGTTTAAGTACTGTTCAGATTTGCTAAATGGAAACTCAATGTGCCAAAAGGTTGACAGAGAAAAGCTAATACATTAAGAAAACAATTCACTCAGCTTTAAGAGGAAAAAATAAGCCGGTCTTTGAATCCAATGGTATTATTTTCCGAACCTTAGCCACTCTCATACGAAAAGCAAGAACTGCCATTTAAAGCTAAAAGTTTCTCAATGTTATTGAATTTGGGCGTATCCAGTTGTAGTTTTTAAAAAGAACTTTTGAAAAAATAATGTATGCTCAGCTATTTTTGCTAGTGAAGGACCAAACTGCCCTCCTTTATAAGTAATTTAAAGTACAATGGGGGGGGGGCATGTTTGGCATTAAATGCAAATGTCACAACTGAAAGAAGTGGTCACTCTTATTCTGAAGACTATGCACTGAAAAGTTGAACACAGTCTTCTTTACTTGGTATATAAGGATCAAAACCATGGGAATATATTCTTGTACTAAAGATATATTAGAACACAACATTGTTTGGGTTCCTGAGGATAAACTGTGTGGCTTGGAGTTATGATAAACTGCATTGTCTCAATATGTCTCTGAAATACTTGGATACATTTTTCCATACTTTACACATCCTATTTAAAAAGCTCTCCATCATTGCTTAAATTAAGTGAATTCTGCCAGAAGCAAAAAGAACTGTAATGCACCCATTACCTCACCCCCACCTCCTCAGAATTCACAGACATCACTTATTTTCTTATTTGAGAATATTAAAACATGTTTCTTTTATGCCTGAAACCTGGAATGTAAAAATACTATTCACAAGACAATTTGTCAGCAGGGGCACTGGTAGGATAGAAATCTCTGTGTTTGCTTGAGTATATGTATTTATCGTTGTCTTACATACTAAGAAAATACTCACAGTTGTGACTCATATGGCAACCATGACAGTATTTGGATGGCTCAATTCAAAATGTTGAGAGGAATGTGTCCCCTCTAACAAACACTTATGGATTATTTTAAACTGGAAAACACCCTGCAAATAGCATCTCTCCATAGTAGTTGCTGCAGTAAACCCTATATCAAACTTGAATATTTCAAATTAAATTAATCCAACCAGAAAACTAGTAATAGTGACAAAATTAAAATGTGTCCATATACACTAATGACCCACACACAAGTCTGAATTCTAATATGGATATTTGAAGTATTTGGAAATGGTCACATTAAAAAGTTTGTAACTTTTGTACATGCAATTGTTGCAATTTTTCTTATTATTGCATATTTCAACTATTGCAATGTATGGTTCAATGGTATATTAATTTTTAGGAAATTTGTACCTTACTTAGCATATATATGTCATCCTTCTTTCTCTCCCAAACAGTAGAATTTAAGTTCATCTCTACAGGAGATCTGGAGCTTTCTCTACCACTTAAAATAGATTCCAGAAAGACAGTGTAGAAGCAAGAAAGCCAAAGATCTTTAAAATTTCTCTAACCTTTCTCTAACCTTTCCACATGTTTCTCCATGGCAGTTACTCACCTCAGAGCCTATCCTGGTTGTTATGACAACTGGGGTGCCTGGGTGGCTCAGTTGGCTGAGCATCGAACCCTTGATTTGAGCCCAGGTCATGATCTTGCAGTTTGTGGAATCAAGCCCTACATCAGGGCTAAAAGCACAGAGCCTGCTTGGGATTCTCTCTCTCCCTCTATTCCTGCCCCTCTCCTACCTATTCTCTCTCTCTCTCTTCCCCCCTCTCTCCCAAAATAAATAAATAAACTTAAGAGAGAGAGAGAGAGAGAGATTGTTATGGCTGCTTATTCTATAATCAATTTCTATTCTGTGGCTATGGTCTAATGACATTTACCTTAGTTTTGAAATATAGATGTTTTAAAATCTATATATCCTTAAAATATGAATACATTGGGTTTATGAATTCCCAGGATCTTATGGAAGATAATGGGAATTTTAGAAAGAAAATATGAAAAAATAAGCCAACCTGTTTAACAGAAGACAGAAACTTGTTAATTACTTTAGCACTCTAAGATGTTGTGATTTTTCAGAGAAAGATAGGTATATCTTCCATACTGTATATCCCATTTTTAAAGATATACTTGTGTGTAGTTAACATGATGTACCTCAACCTGGTAGTCACTTCAGAGGATTGAATATCGACAGTTAAATTTTCCTTTCATCTATAAAGTACACACTCCATGAAATGTACCCAAGGGAATATGGGAATCGCCAATATTAAAAACAGGAAATACTCTCAATGTTAAAAGTAGGATATTGGAAATACTGAAATTCATAGATATCTCTAACAACCACTAGAGCACTCTAGAAATTAAACTTCTAGATTGAAAGTGTGCCACAGTCTTTAGACCAATCAATCATTAACAATCTTTGAGGTCCTGTCTCTTAATCCAAGACAGATTTCATGTACTTTGCAAGATAGGTAGTAGCAAAACTTCTCAAAATTTATCAGCATATACTATCTGCATTTGTCATATAATTGATGCTGAACTAGCAAAGACAACAAGCCATTCCATGCATACTGCATAAACTTACATTCAGTCTATCAGTATTCATTACATCAGTCATCAGTATTCAGTATGCTCACCAGGTAAAGACTATAAAAATCATGAGATTGGTTAAAATATATTAAAAGAATACATAGGGTTCCCACCCCAGGGATTTGCATTTTAACAATCTAGCCAAAACAAATATAATCAACCAAAATTAATCTATAAACTAAGTGTTATCTTAGTTCACTGAGCTTAGTCAAGAATTATCTAGTGACTCAGAGAATATTTTTTGCATCTTTATATTGAGAAGCTTATCTTTTGAATTAGCCTCACGTATTATACACACTATTATGATAACTTCCTTTTCTAGTTAATTTGAGTATTCAGTTTTGGAACCAGATCATTTTACTGCCTGTCGTTGGCTTCTGGACCGTTACTTGCTGCTATTGAACTATAGAAACAGCACAATCAGTTCTGACAGACTATTGCTGTCTTCATGTGCATCAGAGGAGAGTTTAGTTACAAAGACTGCACAATTTCTTAAGTGACAAGTACTAAATTATTAAAATGCCTTTAAACTGCATCCCAATTGCCTAATCTGCAATTTTAAACAAAATTAAAGATACAGTTTTTCAAATAATTTTGATAGGACCACTTTCTTTAACTGAACTTATCTAATAATGGGCAGTGAAAAGATACGACTTGAAGATTACAATTCTATAAAAGACTAAAACTTTGAATATAATGACAACTGAGTGTTGTTCTTCACAATGTCTTAATACTTTCTTACTACATCCTCTATTTGGGCCGAGATGTCATTCATAGCAGTGGAGGAATAATCATGTCCATCTCAATGATCACCAAATAATCTTTAATCACATCGTCAACTCTAGTTTCCATGACATCTAGATTGTAGATCTTAAAGTGTATCAATTCATTCACTTTGACATTTCAAAGGGATGATAAAAATAAGAAGAGTGACTGCTTGTGGCTATGAGACTGTCTGGTGATTTTAATACAGTATTTTAGAAAAATACAGTGTATATGGACACATGAGTTCCCTTTTTATTGAATGAAATATTCCATTATACCTTTGTACTTTTATTCCTTTATAAGAAATGTCTTCCTCAGCAGATACATAGGCTTTTATTTTCTTGTTCAGATACTATTAAGAGTGGTAAAAATTATTCTCATTGCTATATAAAGTCTTCATGAATAAATAAGCAATGTACACTACAAATTGTATTAATTTAATTTTTATCCCAGCCCCCATTCCTCTTTAGAAACATACTGATATTAAGAAGTGAAACTCCATAGGGAGATAGCTGTTATTTTAGTTATTTAAAACAGTAATGATGCTTATTTTTCCATTACAAAGATGCTTAGAACACATGGTGCATAAAATATAACTCCCTAGGATTTGAAACTAAAAGGGCAGGGAAAATATTCTGGAGAAGTCTGCCCCAGAAGTCAGAACAAAAGAAAGAGGAATCTTGAGCTAGGAGCAAGGATTCTCTTCCTAATTTTTTCTCTTCTACACTTTCCATCTTTATGCTGCCTTCATCTCCTTCCTTTTCCATTTCTTCTGCACAAATGTGTGCCCATACATACACGTGTGCCCATTCACACATTCTTACAGATCTTTAATTGAAGAATTCCTTCAAATTGGAAATGTAAAAGAAGTCAACTTTTCTGAACAGAGGCTAATATTTTTGTGATATATTTTCAATATAAATGATTCTTGGTGGGAAATATGAGCAGTGTAATCATTTGATTTGGACATCTCTTAATTATGTAAGCAGAATATTTTGTCTCAACCACACATGAGCACACATGGGTCAAAATTTTCTCCAACTACTAACAATAGAATCCTAAAATGCCACTTAGACTGTATTTGAAGAATGATAAAATATTTTTCAAATTGTCCTTCTAAAAACAACCAGTGATAAACAGTAAGACTGGGATTTCCTAATGTCTTAAGAGACATTTTTCTCAGAATTTTGTATGGTTCACACATAGACAAAACAAAAGGAAAATGTTAGAGATGGTAGAATACTATTTTAAAAAATAATGATTCTGATCCCTGGCTGTACATCAGCTGTACATCCCTGATGTGTTTTTAAAAATATATACAGGCTGATGTTCAACACAGGAGATTATAATTCAATCATTTATTAAATAAATATATGTCAGGCACCTTCTATGTATCTGCCATTGTTCTAAGTGCTGAATTCAGTACGTTTGGGATAAGACATGAAATATCTAGATTATTGGCAAAGTTCCACAAGTGAGAACAATTGATGTGAATATAAACCTATTTTTCTAATAAGATTCAATTCACACATGACAGTTTCATAATTTTTTCATTCTTTAAATTCATTTTAGCTCTCTCTCATCTACATTCATAGAATTAAACAATAAACCTTTGAGGCATTTCAGTTCATGCTCCCTCCCAAAGTCAGAATCTTCACCACTACACTTCTGATACAAAATAGTCCAAATTCTTCTCCTAAAACTCTTAATTAATAGGTAGCTCATGAGTCTGAAGTCAGCCTGATCCATGGTAACATAGATCTAAATGACCAAAAAAAAAAAGGCTTATCTTTGTTAAGAAATGGTGTTTACTTGGTAAATTGCAAATAAATCTACTCCATTCCCTTGAGACAGTGCATCTTTTATTTGTCATATCTTTTGTATATGTTCAGGTTCAGTACCATTTTCTCAACCCCTTATGACTAGCTTTATTCTCATTTAAGCCATTTACAGATGCACTTTATGCATTAAACAATGATGAGATATCTTCAGATTTATAAAATAACAAAATATGACATTAATTGTCTATATAGATAACTAGAAACTGACACAAATGTCTATGGAAATTATCTGCAGTAACTTTAAGAGTCTTCCTAGAACATAGCAATAATTTTAAATTAAGTACCTAAAAATATATTTCATAATATGAAGATACTATGTAAAACCCTACAAAGTAATATGAATTAGAAAAACTATTAGCCAAATGTAAATCATATTTTTAGAGTAAAGTTATAAGAAAAATATAATGAATGAAGTGGTTTTATTTTAGTAGTTGGCTTCTCTCTGAGGTAGCTTTGGCAAGGGTGCCTTCAGGCAGCCCCCCGGCACACACATGATCCAGCCTGGCTTATTAATGTGAACAAAGAGAAAAGGAGCTTCGGGTTAGAGGCCAGGAAAGGATTCAGATGTAAGACTGTATAAACATGCTTGAATAATTTTGCACTCCTTCACTTTCATCTCTCTGAATCATGCAATAGCCATTCCTTAATCCCTCAAATTTATATTTCAGTGTATGACAAATGATAATAATGGATGAGGGAAACAGAGTGAAGTACTGTCCATCATTTTATGAATATTATATAATATGCTGTGGAAAACAAAAGAAAAAGAAAATGTGCCACATATTTTCGATGTGCCGTCTTAATATCACATACAGTGACTTTATTGTTAGTGAGCCAAAATGTTTAAAAGACTACCAAAAAAAAGGTATTGCTATTTTATGGTGTTAGCTATTTTTCTGTACATTTAAAAGATGTCTTCCTGAGTCTGATGTCTATCTGTCTTCCCATCCAGATGAGGTCATATTTTTTCAGGAAACTATGCTGAAAGTATATTTACAAATATATGCATGATTTTATCAACTTGTTTCTCATGATATAGTCTTTAGTTCATTTCTGCAACTAACCAACTCTGTATTCAAAGTCATTAACTCATGTATAACATATGGTATTTATCATATATTACTGTAACTGTAGATAATTTGATCAAAAAACAATAAAAATTAACACTTTTCAAAAATGTGGATACCTCTTTTGTCCCATTTTTACAAGGATCAAATTTTATCAAAGGGTCACAGTGTTTTCCTGACAAAAGTCACACTAGATTTCTGTTCCTATGGAAACGATCACATCTAGGCCACAAACTCAGTGACATATGATTCAGAGAAGCTATACTCTATGCATTCCATTAGAGGAAAAGTATGATAAAGGAAAGAGTAATGGAGCTATTTTCCTCAGGATAGATGAAATATCTGTTACTATTTAGAAAAATGATTTGACATTATCATATTTATATGTTTTGCTTATTTAAAAGCCTTTTCCTTAAAATCTGTTTATTGAATAAATGACTTTTATCTCACTTGCTCATAAAGATCTTTTCAGAGTGGAACAATGTTTTTTTTTTATTTTTTAAAATCTGGAATGTTTTTCTTCTACATAAGAAGACTTGAGTTTAGTGATAATATAATATTATAGAAATAAGAGAAAAATTAATGTATAAAAAACCTAAGAAAATATTATAGTATGACATGTGATAGCCAGTCTCTCATTTTGGCAGCCTCTATAATTTATATGTAACAATATTTTATAGAATTTCATATGTTTATTAGCTTGCACAAGGTTCAGGAAAATTGATAGATTGAAAATTCCTTGCTAAACTGACATTATGATTTTCTTTGATGACTTGGTCTTCACTACTTGAGTCATACTTGAATAGGTCATATAATGTCAGCAGAGTCTTGAGTGAAATGCTTCTATAAACTCAGGCAAGCTCATCAGTAAGGACAAGTGCTAGAAGTATGTATATGTGATAGATGATTAAATAAAATGTATATGAATAAGCCTAATGTGACTGTAGTTTATTGGTAAACTATGATTTTTAAAAATCAATGTGTGCTACCATGATTTAAAATATTTTCATTATTGGGGCACCTGGGTGGCTCAGGTGGTTAAGTGTCTGACTCTTGGTTTAGGCTTTAGGTCATGATCCCAGGCTCATGGGAACAAGCCCCATGTAGAGCTCTGCAATGACAGCCTGGAGCTTGCTTAGGATCTTAGGACTCTCTCTTTCTCTCTCTCTCCCTCTCCCTCTGCCTGCTTCCCCATTCATGCACTCTCTCTCTCTCTCTCAAAATAAATAGACTTTAAAAAATTTAAATATTTTCATTATATCCACTATTTTCAATACTCTAAATTGGTTTTCTCCAGGTAATTTATCACAATTTACTCTTGCTGATAGTATCTTTCTTCCTTGAGAAACTTATTTTCTAAATATATATATTTTTGTAATATGAATATACATTTTTATTTACCCATCCTTGGAAATCTAAATTGAAATGAAACCATCATTACTATATTTAGTAAATTATATACTAAATATATTAATATATAGACTATATACTAAATATATTTAGTATAATAAATATATTTACTATAGTATACTGTAAATATTAGACCTTTTGTTTCTCTGTTTCCTTGTTTTTGACTCCATACATTGTCATATCAAGGTATCACATTGGATGCTGTTCACACAACAGTGGATTGCTCTAATAATTTTACGTTGGGGAACCTGTATAGCACAGTTGGTTGAGAACTGGCTCCATTTCAGTTCAGGTCATGATCTCGTGGTTTGCGGGTTTGGGCTCTTGGCTAACAGCATGAAGCCTGCTTCAGGTTCTCTCTCTCCCTCTCTCCACCCCTCCCAGCTTGCATTCTCTCTCTCTCTCTTAAAATATGTAAATAAAACTTAAAGGAAAAAAATCCACATGGTTGACTGGAAGCTATGCTGGGAAAGGCGAACTCATGGTCCACTGAGAAATGACTTGTCTGAAAACGTCTCCAAACCGTGAACATTAGATAGAAATTAAATGATAATGTTGACATCTATAATCTAATGAATGGCTCTTGCTCTTCCAAACAGGTCTCTGTTTTCAAGTTATCCATGTAATTCATTATTCATTCAGTTTTTGAGTTGATGTAAGATTCCATTTTTCTCCTAAAGAAAAAAAAAGCCTTTTCTAAATGATTGGTACAGAAATAATTGCACTTATAGATTTATAGAGCCTTTTTTGAAACAATTACTTTTCCCAAAAAAGTATTCCTATCAATTGACCTTACTTGAAATATTTACTCTTTGAAAGATCATTCTTACTACTGTAATGTTGTATTTCAGAGTAGCTAATAAAAAAATTTTGATACGAAATGTAGATAGGAAACAAAGTGAATTTATTCAAATTTCTAAAATATTTAAAACAGAGTAGAAAACCCAAAAACATAGATTTATTTTTTAAATTGCCAGAAAGTAGTTGATAATGGACTATTAAATCCTTTGAAATAAATATAGTTTTAATCTTACATATTGTTACTTAATAAATACCAGGATGGACACTGTAAGTCTACCTGCTGATAATATCGTTACCTCTGGCTGCTTCCTTTGTTCTCTAATCATCATCAACAGATCTTTTTGAGTCTTTACTGATTATGCCAGTGGAAACCTCAAGGGGTGGCAAACAGGAAAGCTTCTTCCAAGTTCAGGAGCAGAGCAAGGAAGGAAATAACATCTGCAGAAACCATGTGTCATGGACAAGAGGTCTATTTTATATATACTTTATCCTATTTCTAGGTAATCAATAATCTTTAAATAATACTTCATCTTTCCTAAAATTATGGAATTTAACTTCATGTGTTTCATATAGCAAATTAATGTATGTTTCCAATTCCAGCTATTTGTTTTTTTCCTCTTTTTTAGTGAAAAAGAAGAATAATAAGAAACAGGGACTGTATATTCTTTGTAATTCACTTTGAATCTAAAAAATCAGAACCCATTTAGACACTGAATTGATCATGTTTAAGCATTGTTTTCATACTGTTTGTGAAAGTTAACTAATGAAGAAATGTTATTTTATATCATAAAAAAATACATGTAGGGAAACTATGTTCATATGACTTATATATCTAATGGACAATATAATTTAGTTTCTAAAAGGAAACTTTATAAGTAATATTAATGTTATAGTATTTAACATTGTGAAGATGTTTTTTGTTAACTGTTACTTTGGTGTGAGATCATGACTTGAGCCGAGATCAACAGTTGGACGCTTAACTGACTGAGACACTCAGGCGCCCCTAAATGTGTATACATTTTAATATGTGTTATATATTATATTCTTAACCAATAAAATCTGACAAGCTCACATGCCATTATTAGCATGTTTAAATCCCTAATTGATCAAAAAGTTTTATTCTTATGACTTGGAAATATAATTACAGAATATAAAAAGTAATATGCAATTATCTATTTTAATATCATTATTATGTTATTTCCTACGTGAGATGGCCCAAACCCCTTTAGTATCTTCAGTAAGCATTACTACTACTAACTCTACGTACTGAAAGATTTTCAGAAAATAAATCACAAGCAATTACATGCTATGCACTGCATACCTTAGTTTCAAAAGTCCCCCAAATTGTCTAAAGAACAATTATTCACACTCATAATTGGAGTTTTAAAATTACCTATAAATTAAAATTGTAGACCACATTCCTAAGGCATCTAAGGCTATTATATTTTTGCTGATTACACATTCTTTTCTTATAAATGTAAATCTTTCTGGGCCTAAACCACAAGATGGCTCCCTCTCATTGGTTTGGGAATTATAAATGTCATTTAAAATGATGAGGCTAATTCCATTAATGATCAGGGGTAAGATTTTGGCGTAAGAAGTATATTACAGTAAAAATTATACAAGTCAGTGTAATTCTGCTGTTTCACACCTTTATTAAATAGGGTTTTGAGGGATAACCTACTCGAACCTTATTTTACAAGTGATGAAATGGAGCCTAAAGATATAAGGAAATTGTGCGCGACGTTACTAATCCCAGAACTACTGAAGCAGGAGCTATTTCTACTCTCTCAGGTGATCCTTGTTTTTGATCTTCAAATTAATGTAAGAGGGCCCTGGTTTGCTGGGATCAGAAGCTACAAGATAAATATTAAAACTTTAAGATTTGAGAAACCTATGTCATGAAAGAAATGTAAAGTTAAAGTGATTATAAAATATGAAAGAGAAATAGGAAAGTTTGGCGTTATAGAAGAAAATCTGCTATAAGTACCATTTTGTTTCCCAATTCCATTCTAATTTCATTAAGCGTTCTTGGTGGAAATGTTTAACCAGTTCTGGGAACCATGGAGTCTCTCTTGGACTAATTAACTAATTTAAGAAGCATAAATAGGGTATTTATTTATGGGTAGCTACTACTGAGGGTATGTATTAATTTTGAAGTCAAGAAAACATGGGGCGCCTGGGGCGCTCAGTCAGTTAAGTGACAGAATCTTGGTTTCAGCTCAGAATCCGAGCATGGAGCCCGCTTGGGATTCTCTCTCTCTCTCTCTCTCTCTCTCTCTCTCTGTCTACTTGTCTACTTACTCTTCCCCACCGGACTGGATGCCAAAAGACTGCAAAGGCCATGTAGAGACAGCTTTATAAGAAAGGAAAGGAGAGGGGTGCCTGGGTTTCTCAGTCTGTTGAGTGTCTGACTTTGGCTCAGGTCATGATCTCACAGTTCGTGGGTTCCAGCCCCGCATCGGCTCTGTGCTGACAGCTCAGAGCCTGGAGCCTGCTTCAGATTCTGTGTCTCCCTCTCTCTCTGCCCCTCCCCTCCTCATTATCTGTCTCTGTCTCTCAAAAGTAAATAAATGTTTAAAAAAACTTAAAAAGAAGAAAGAAAGAAAATTCTTACTTAGTTTCTCCATCATCTGATCATTAATACACTGACATAAGTGGCTTAATTTCTTGACTGAGTTGCTGGACACTAGAACTGTAGAGGACTGCTGGAGCTGGAGGTCCAGGGCTCCCTGAAGGATGGATGGTGTCAGCAAAAGGGAGTGAGAGCGCCTGGGCTTCTTTCTGCTCACCAGGCAGGCATCTCTGCACTGACCAGAGAGTCAGCTTTATTTATTGAAAAAAATGCATGGGGTACAAAACAGAAGGGCAATTGCCTTAGACAATGCTTTCTGATGACAAATTCCTTGGTGTGTAAAACCTTCCCAGAACATAGATTGGTAGAAGACTCCTGCATAATCTTTATCGATAGTGATTGAAGTAGGTGACTAGATGCTTATCACCTGGGGAAGGAAGGGATCTTTAGCATTTAAATACAAGGCAATGTTTTTAGCATTGTAAAGGCAAGAGTTAGTTCTTTTGTGAGTTCTTTTGTTTTCTGGAGGGGAAGAAAAACAGGGTTTCTCAGGAAATGTAATATTTGCTCCTATAATCACAAAAGACAAAAACTCTTATAACAAGCTTTTTCATAAGGTACAATTCACATATTTTTAGTCAGGTACCTTGGGAGTTTGGTGCTTAAGCAGAAATTGAGTGGGGGTTGAGTGGGTGTAGACGCTGGTTGCCAACTGACGGTGGGAGGCCTTGCAAACCTGCCTTACTTCAGAAATGGCTCCCAGCAGAAGACATGGCCCCAGAGTGCCAAATATTTAAGAAAAAAAATCATCAAAAAATAAGAGAGAGAAAGTAATCCACAGGAAATTAAAATATGCTGTCAAGATGACCAAGTTTTAGTTCAACCAGATGGCCTGCAGTTCGCCTATTTCAATATAGATTTAAAATCTATCCCTTCAATGTAGCAATAATCTTAATTGTATTATTCAAGCCATAAAAGCAAAGCTTTGTAACTTTGTAGATATTTCCCTTTACTATTTCTTTCTGGCTTTCAGTATATGGCTATTTCATTTTTATTTCAACTTCTGTTTATTTTTTTAACTGTTCATCAAAATCTTCAACAGTAAAAAAATTCAATACAGAAGATATCCAGCAATGGAAACATAAATATTGTAAACCTTGTTTAAATGTTTTCTTCAGGCAAAGCACAAGTACACAATCAAAATGCTAAAAAAATTAAAAATTAAAAGAAAAAGAATACTATCAGTGCTTTATTTCTCCACTCCTTTTCTCTCTCTCTCTCTCTCTCTCTCTCTCTCTCTTTCTCTCTCTCTCTTCCCCTCCTTCCCCACCTCTATTGCTTTCATACTACTTTTCTGTTATTTTCTTTCTCTTCTCTCTTCTCCAAGGTCAAAATACATATATGTTTCCAAGATAAATGTAGGGCCCTAATTAGTGCCTTATCTCATTACAAAGCCAAGGAATTTCCAATTAATTCAAATTTAATAAACTTACAGTTTCTATTCAGAGAAAGAACTGCTTCAAATTGGAACTGTGTTTTTCATCAAATGTAAGTAATTATATATATTCCACAAAATAAATTTTGTTTTTATTCTTAATGAAATAACACTATCCAGCATTGGGATAATCTGAATACTGTGATATTATAGTACTTACTTACAACCACACTGTCATAATCATGTGACTATAGTGTGAAATGAGAACTCAAATTGCTACTTCCAGCTGTTTCTTAACATCACCATTTTCTAGCTTTTTTAGTCATTTGCATAAATTCACCTCAATGATGTTATTTGCATAAATTCACAAGTTTCCAATCAAATAAAAATTGAATAATAGTGAAGCTAAAGAAATACACAATTTTTAAAAAAAATTTTAGTGTTTATTTTTATTTTTGAGAGACAGAGTATGAGTGAGGAAAGAGGCAGAGACAGGGAGACACAGAATTTGAAGTAGGCTCCAGGTTCTGAACTGTCAATACAGAGCCCGATGCAGGGCTCGAACTCACAACTGTGAGATCATGACCTGAGCTGAAGTTGGTTGGCTAACCGACTGAGCCACCCAGGTGCCCCAAGGAATAAAGAATTCTATTTTTTTTTGTTTGTTTTTGTTTTGTTTTGTTTTGTTTTGTTTAATTTAAATTCCAGTTAGTTAACATACAGTGTTAAATAGTTTCGGGTGTACAATATGGTGATTCAACACTTCCATATATCACCCAGGCTCATCACAGCAAGTGCCCTCCCTAATCCTGGTCACCTGCTTCATCCATCCCCCCACCCACCTCTTCTCTGGTAACCATCAGTTTGTTCCCAGGAGTTCAAAATCTGTTTCTTTGTTTGTCTCTTTCTTTTATTTTTACCTTTGATCCTTTGTCTTGTTTCTTAAATTCTACATATGAGTGAGATCATATGATATTTGTCTTTCTTACTAATTTATTTCCCATAGCGTTATTCTCTCTAGCCCCAGCCATGTCACTGCAAATGGCAGGATTTCATTCTTTTTTATGGCTGAGTAATATTCCATTATACATATTATATTTTCCTTATCATGTGATATACACACACACAATGGAATATTACTCAATTTCTATTTAAGAATAACAATAGAAATCTTTTAATTAGACATTAAAAACTTTTATCACAAAAGTTTCTTGGGCAGGAAATTCTTTCTTTGTATACTGTTTAATATTTATTTATTTTTGAAAGAGAGAGAAACAGAATGCAAGCAGGGGAGGGGTAGAGAGAGATGGAGACACAGAATCCAAAACATGCTCCAGGCTCTGAGCTATCAGTACAGAGCCCATTGTCAGTCCCAAACCCATGAACCATTTCATATATGAAATCATGACCTGAGCCAAAGTTGGACACTCAATGGACTAAGCCACCCACATGCTCCTTGCATGCTTGAATTTCTAGTTTTGGAAAGCGTTCAGATAAAATTCTTTAATTCGTCTCTGCTCTATGTCATTCAAAGAAAAATAAGATATACTATAAAGCAATATATCTGTACATGATAAAATTATAATTTAGAAAGAAAAATTATCAAAAATCACTCCTCCTGTCAGAATAATTGAAAAACACAAGAACGGCCATCTGCCCTCAAACTCATGCCGAGTCTGCTAAAATTGTAATTAAAGAGGCATATATTAGAGAAAGTGAACATGAATTTTTTGAATTAAACTAATGTTTAATAGTTCTTTGGATAACTCTGTGCTCTTCATTATTTACTCTTCCATCTCTTTTAAGTAAATATTTATTTTTCAATAGATTTATGATATTTTATTGCTTGTTTGGTGTATGGTACGAAAGTTGAAACTATGAGTTTACTTTCAGTATGTATACTTATTAATAATAAAATGTTCTTATGATGTTTATATAGTTTATAAACTCTGCTTAGTGGCCATTTTAAAAAAAAGAGAAGCAAGCACATAAATCAAACAACAGTCATGGTTGAAACAAATCCCAAGTGTTTTTCAATAAGTAAAATAATTCTTATAGGATTCTGGCAATTAGAAACTATGACAATAAGGTCAAGTGGGGTTTAATTTAAATGTTCCAAGATTAATATGTTATCTTCTTGTGCCTCCTTTAAATTCGTCCCTGCCCTATGTCATCTTCAGGTTTTAGAATTCAGGGGAGATTAATTTGGTTCAGGATGTTTACTCAATGTGTACGACACTAAATGAGACAATGCGTGCATGTGAAAGTAATCTAAACCTTGAAGGTGATCTGGCAGTAAGTAGTTCAGTTACCTCTGAGCCAGATTAATTTGCTCCTGTCTGTTGTGGGAAAAAATCAGGAGTGAAAACAAGAGGGCTCAAGGCGCAAAAGAAATGCATTCTCCTTTGTTGTAAATGCTGAAAGGCATAGCTTTCTACCTAGTTCTAGTCCTTTTCAGTCACGTAGACTTTCCCTAAAACTTATGTCATTCCAAACATGAAACCGTAAATAAGCTGTTCTTCATAGAGAACAAGACTGTTATTTTACACAAACTCTCTTGCTCTCTCTTATTTAATGTTTATTTATTATTTTTGAGAGACTGAGAGAGTGTAAGTGGAGAAGAGGCAAAGAGAAAGGGAGACAGAATTCAAAGCAGGCTCCAGGCTCCCAGCGGTCAGCACAGAGCCTGACATAGGGCTCAAACCCACAAACCATGAGATCCTGACCTGAGCCAAAATTGGACGCTTACCAGACTGAACCACCCAGGTGCCCCTACATAATCTATCTCTTGTTGGAGTTAAATGTTCTGTAATAAGGGTCAGGATCAATGGAAAACTCACGTGTTCCCTTTGATTCATCTCTAATACTACATGACTATCATTCCTTTGTTTACATGTTTGTATAGAACACATTGTTTAGAGCAGGTGGCCATATATCATTTTTGTAACCTCAACAACAAGCACTTATCTAAGAAGCGATCAATTAATACATGGATGTTTTATCAAGTGTTACAATACAGCAAATGACTGAATGTTGGTTATTGTAGAAATTGAGGCTGATGGTGGATTGTCAGTATGTTCATAACTTAGCTTCCTTAGAAAATTATTTTATAGGATTAAATATGAATATTTTGACTGGATATAATCACCAGTCCAGTCTATGGCATATTTATTTGCTTCATGAACTGTCCCTCTGGATTAGATAGAATTAACTTATCTCTTCAAAATAGATAAAATAATGCATTTTTGTGCACCAGATACCTCTCATATTCAGAATTTATGACTCCATTCATGGACTGAAATTGGGAAGTTGAGACTAGAAAAGAATCTGGATCGTAAGGTAATAGTAAATTTTTGTATTGAACGCTTAATGTGCTTAAAAAGATTATTTAGGAATATAAAATGGTATGTTATCTGTCCCAGGAAACGATATTACTATAAGCCAAACTTTAATATCTATTCTGCTAATCACATAGTTCCCAGAATTATCAACATTCAAACTTACAATAATCCAGATTATTTAGCATGAAACAGTTTAAATATTACTACCATTGCAAGTGCAAAAGTTTTTTGTTTTGGTTTTCTCCAAATTCCCTCCAACCCTGTCACTCAAGATTTTTTGAATTGTTAAAACTAGCTCTAATCAGTGTTACCCTCTATTTTTTGCATTCTCACCAGAAGAGTTTTCTCCCAGACAATTCTGCTTAGTTCTTTGTGAGGCTATAATGTATTTATAGGAGGTAAGCTGCCTGTAGCACTCTGCAAAATGGGCTCAGCACACACACACAAACCGCAGGAACATGTGGAAAAGCAAGTAAGTGAGAGATTTTCTAACATTTGCATAATGTTCCCTTGGCAACAGGTTCATACCTCAGGGAATACATTTGAAAGCCACCTGCAGCATCTCGCACAGTTTAATCCTTTTGCACTAGGTTATGTCAGCGAGATGTGTTGACCTGTGACTTTTAACAAACACTGCTCCAGTGGCACTATTGGGTAAACATAAAAAACATCAGTGGTAAACTTGGGGTCTTGATGAATTACATCAAAATTCAATATGTTGAGACAAAAAATGAGAAGATGGATTGTATTCAATTTATGTTTGCAAGTAGTTTAGTGTGAATATAATATATTGTATTTGGTGTCTACCATGGTTAATATATTGAAGCAGAGTAAGGTCAACTGGATGTTGTGTATGAATTTTAAGTATCTATTATTTTCAACTATATTGCACAATTCCACATAATAAAACAGCCTGAAGGAAAGGCAGAAAAAAAAAAGGTACCTAAACCAATAGAGCTTTACCATGTAACAAAGGTGAGGATAATGTGGAGAACTTTCTCAATGGTATTATATAACAAACAACGTAAGCCATCTTCCAGAATTACTATGGTTCCCGGAGGCTAATTGTGTTATGTCAGTTCACCCCTGTGACTCAGAGCTTATGGCATATAAAAGATATGTTAATATGTACGTCTCTCTGGGAATTACTGTGATTCACCATGATGTTACTGTATATGATAGCATGTGCTTCACGAATGATGGATGGTTCTCGGGAGACTTCCAGGAAGAACAGTCGTTGCCTTCTGATATAAGTGGTGACCAGCATCACCAGCAGCATTATCACTTCATCATCCCATAAAGTCCCTTAGCTGGAGATGCCTGTGATGATTTACATTAAAGACTGGATAGAAACCCTGTCCTCAAGAAAGATCAGTTAATGAGGAGAAGCAGGATGATGAGCAGATTAGAAGAATCAAATCCACATAGTTTAATTAGTCACAACACTGGGAATTCTGCCCAAGTGCTTTAAAAGGCAGCGTATAAGAATGCTGAAGAACGTGAACACTGGAAGAAGACTACCTGAATTAAAAACCTGGTCACATCATCTGCTGGAAGTAGGTGGTACTACCAGCATCATTTATTTTAGGCAAAAGTTTTGTGTCTTTTTGCCATCATTTCATTTTCTGTAAAATTCAGATATGTTCAGAATTGTGAAAAATGAATGAATTGATTTTGTAAACCAAGGTTTTAAAATAATGCCCTTGACACGAAATGGGAATGACATTTTTATTAGATTTTTTCATAATGGAAGGAACAAAGTCACACTTGTATTAAATCAGGCAATAAAGGCTTATTATTCAAATATGGAGAAAATTACAAAATTAATCTTGGCCACTGGAATATAAACTCCATAAGGGTGAGAGCTCTCCTGTTTATTAACGAATCCCCCGCTTAGAATATGCATTTGGCACATAGGCACTTGATAATTATTTGTGGAATGAATAGCACTACAAAGCCAATCTTTCTAGACATCGGGATGTTATTCAAAATATATGTAAAAACACTGGCAATAAGTCACTACTTGGTCATACCCACAAAGCAGGCACATACTGCTTCCAGCTCTACACAGTTCATGATTTCATGGTTGTGGGAGCCTCAAACACACTGTCTTTACTTCAGCTGCTCCTGTGAACAACAACTGAGTCTTTCCTAGCTTTTTCTCTAAGTCTAATGGCTTCTCCAGTCTTGTCATCCCTCTATACTGTCATTCAGCTCTGCTCTCATTACCAGCTACTATCCCCTAGTCAAACCTGCAAAGCAAGGATTTAGTAGATTCAGCCAGTCACATTCCAATAAAGTCTGCTTCTATTGGGCAGGATTTTGCAGTTAAGTTACCTCTTGATCTGTCAGCCCCTCATGAGTGGTCCTGATTTATATAACCAATACTGGTTTCATTAGCTGCAATGAGAGTCATCTAGTATAGAGATAGTACAGGTAAAGCATGCAATTGGTGTGTGAGGAAAATACCAAGAAGACTGTAATCACACTCATTTGGATGCTTCCTAGAAAGGAACTCTGGAAATAGCAAAAAGTCTACTTGTCCTATCCAAGCAAATTTGTAAAACATTATGAACTCATTTGGGAAAAAGGAAAGCCCTCAAGGACACTGAATAATAACGTCATTGTTGAGATTCGACCACTTTCATGTAAAGGAATAGTTTATAAATAGTTCAACCATCAGGAGTAGTTGTAAGAAGGAAGAAACATCCATTTAGGAGGATTTATCCCACTATTCACCAGTTATGCCACCGAAATAATATGGAACCACCTTATGGAAAGAGCTTTAGATGTCAGAGTTTGCCTGTGCCTTTGCTAATTCATTCTTGTATATATGATGATCCTTGAAACAGAGCCAGTTGCAGATTGCGGAGTTCTATTTCTGTAGACATGGAACACAAACTAAGTCCCGCACATGGCATGTATTGGTGTATTAAAACTCCTCCTCCGGGAGCCAGGATGGCTCAGTCAGTTAAATGTCTGACTTCAGCTTAGGTCATGATCTTGTGGTTCATGGGTTTGAACCCTGTATCTGGCTTTGTGCTACAGCTTGGAGCCTGGAGCCTGATTCAGATTCTGTGTGTGTGTGTGTGTGTGTGTGTGTGTGTGTGTGTGTGTGTGCCCCTCCCCTGCTCATGCTCTGTCTCTCCCTGTCTTTCTCAAAAATAAATAAATGTTAAAAACAAATTTAAAACTCCTCCTATGGTCATTTAAATATAGCACTTCTATTTTATTTTGCACATCCACATTAACTAAATTATTTAACCAAGCATCACATCTTTAATTTAATAAAACAAGTCATCCTAACTCAAAACTACCTACAGTATCATTGCTAAGGTGTAGCTGAAGTTCAATTTTTCTCTCAAAGTTCTTTAATTATAACCTGAGTAAAGGGTTTTGGCTCATACCTCTGTAGTACAATGATCAGCACAAGAAAAACACATTATTTTTATTGTAGCTTGGATGCTTCTTACTTGAGCAGAGAAATTCTAATAGGAGAAAAGAAAAGGTGTTTGTGTTCTAAGAGCCAAGATGGCAATTTAAAGACATAGAAGAGGGGCGCCTGGGTGGTTCAGTTGGTTGAGTAACCAACATTGGCTCAGCTCATGATCTCACAGTTCGTGAGTTTGAACCCTGCTGTCAGCACAGAGCCCGCTTCAGACCTTCCGTCCCTCTCTGTCTATTCCTCACACTCTCATGTTCAAAAATAAATAAAACATTATAAAAAAATTTTTTTAAGTTCCCTTTCTCTTTCCCTCCCCTGCTCCTGCTGGTGCTCTCTCTCTCCAAAGGAAATAAAACATCAAAACTTTTTTAAAAATAAAAGCATAGAAAAAATTCCCACATAACCTGTCTGATGCCTTCTTATACCTTCTCACTAAGTTGCTTTCCTTGTCATTTATCTGAACTTTGCCATCCCTCTCTTCTCCAACTGCAATTTTCTGAGCCTCTCATTTTTCTTTCCTCTTACTAGATATATCTAACAATGTAATATGTCTAAAATATATAATGTCACTAAAGGCCCCAGCAGGCAAAAAAAAAAAAAAAGTGAAAATGTGACGATTTGATAAAGTACACATTGTGAAACAATCTCCATAATCACATTAATTAGCACATCTATCACATCACATATTTTCTTTTAAGAAAAACACCTTCATAAGAATAAATTGCAAGAGCATCTGGGTGGCTCAGTCGGTTGAGCGTCTGACTTCAGCTCAGGTCATAGTCTCATGGTTTGTGGGTTTGAGCCCCATGTCGAGCTCTGTGCTGACAGCTCAGAGCCTGGAGCCTGCTTCAGATTCTGTCTCCCCCTCTCACTGCCCTTCCCCCTGTTCGTACTCTGTCTCTGTCTCTCTCAAAAAAATTTTTAAAAAAAGGAAAAAAAAGAATAAATAGCAGAAAAGATGCATATTGTATTAATCAGTGCTTAATAAAAGTTGAAGACTTAAAGCCCTAACTTTTATAACATCTTTGAGATGTCATCCACATATTATAATCAAAATGTACAATTCAGTGGATTTTAATATAGTGACAATTAAGTAACTATCATCACTAATTCCAGAACATTCTATCGCTCTGGAAAGAAACTCCTCACCCATTATTTCTGACTCCCCATTTCCTCCTATCCCTCCCCTATCCATTGGCAACCACTGATTTATGTTCTGTCTCATGAATTTGCCTATTCTGAACAGTTCACATAAATTAAATTCTACAGTATGTGGCCTTCTGTATCTGTTTTTTTTTCCACTTGGCATACTGTTTTCAAGATTCATCCATGTTGTAGCATGAACCAATATTTTACCCCTTTTTTACTGCAGAATAATAACTCACTATATGAATATAACAGATCTTGTTGATTTTTGTTATAGCATTTGGAAATATAATAAACAGAATTGCTGAGACCACATTGTGTAGAGCATTCTTCTGAGCAAGAATAGATAACTAAAAATGACTTCTATAAGCAAATGGGGTTCAACTGTTTGGGCTAACATGGTTAATCAATTCAGTTTTACAAGACTCTAAAAGTATCAGCTCAAAATTTGATTTAACTAAAAGCATATCTCAGAAAAGCATTCAATATGCATATAAAGTGTTCAAATGTAAAATCATTAATTGTTGCTTTTTCATCTCCTCATATTTTTGAAAATTATGTTCTATTTTGTTTTCCTTGTTAAACAGTGGATAAGAAGACACTGTAAGATAGTGTAGATCACACATTGTTCCCAACTATAATATGGAAACAGTTCAGGAATCATACTCCTCAGATTCTTTGGGATTTCATCATATTTGCATTATTAGTCAATTATAAGATTGTAATACATTCAACTATTTTTAAAACAGACTGTATACTGGAGATGTCCTAGACGTTGTCCATGATATAAATATAGTCTCTGCTACTTGATATGACCATTCTAAGGCAGTAACATATGATTGTCATGTATTAGAATTATTCCATAATTTACGAAGCCAGTATTCTAAAGGTTTGATTTAGTTAATCTACAGTCAACCTATATGCTTGGAGAATGGGTGGGTTTTTTTTTTAACACAAGAACCTGTTTAATTTGAGTACCACTATAGAAAAATTTTCAAAGACTTGGTACTTTACTTTTCTGCTATAGTAAGTATAATCCTGTAAGAGTGTAAAATTATCTTATCTGAAAAGATAAAAATGTAAATGCCAAAAGGCAATCACTCTATATACAACTTTTATTGAATAGAAATACAGATACAGAAGTATATAGGAAGCAAACACAAATGCTTAATTTGCATTCCTTCTTGAATATTAAATCAGTAAACTAGATCCATGTATATCCCATTAATTAAGGCTTCTTATTACCTGGCTACTGGTTAATTTAGGTTTGATATGATGTTAATATTTTAAATTTAGGTTAATGTATTTATAAGCTTTATAATTTAAGTTATTTGGATTGGATCTTTCAATTTGTTTTTAATCTCCTTGACATTTCTTGCCTTGCTACTCATAATATGACAACTACAAAGATTTTCTTCTGTGAGACAAATGTTTTATGTAACTGCTTAGAAGTAATGCCCAAAATTAGAAAAGGCAGAATAAATAAATAATGGAAGAGTCTAAGTATATTGGACATCGGACGAAAAAATAAAATTTCCAAGAAAACAGCAAGTTAAAGGCAACTAAGAAAACATACCTGACACTAAAGGACTACAGAATCAGAAAGAAAAAGGAACAGCATAAATTAATATAAGAATTCCACCACAGGTATTGCTCTCAGGTGGATGTTTCCTGAAGAGTCACAAGAGCTGAACTCAAGAAACACAACCAGCAGCTCCAGTCAACTTCTATGACTGAGGGGGAAATGCCTTGTCCACTTGGAAGCCTAGCAGTTTTTCAGTAAACAGGAAAAGTAGTAAAATTTGCCATTCTACTATTAAAAAACTACTTTGGGGGTTCAGAAACCTATTTCATGTAAATTCTTATAAGAAGTCCTGATGTTGATGAAAGGCCTTTTATTATAATGGAAAACCTTCAAAATAGCATGATTTGGCACTCCAAATTAGCCAAATTGAATTCACCAGTGAAGTACTGATCTAAGTCTGGAAAACTTCTTGAATCCAGAAGAATAATAGCTTTTTTGATATTCATGTGTAATTTACATTGAGAGTAATCGGATGCTTTCCAGGACATAAAACAATATCACTGCCGTATTGATTTCATGCAATTTATGCATTTATTGCAATGGCAATGGTCCTCTTCAAATCAAATACTTTAGGATATTTGTTATAAATCAATACGTTGTCATCTATATCATACTTATATCCAGTTTTAACTTCACTCATTCTATCTTATCTCCCAAAGGCAATCATATAACTGCCAAACCTAGTGGACACTTTTATGCTTTGATTTTCAGTTTAGCTCTCTTTTTGTCTCACACTGTATGTAATTCTCGGACAATTCCATCTAAACAAAAAGCTTTAACTCTCACTCATGTGTGACGACTCTCAAATCGAAGTCAGCAACCCAGTACACTGACCTAGGTTCTAAAGTTGTATTTTTCCATCTGTATGCCCCATAGATGCATTAAATTCATTTCTAAAGCCAGACAGCATAACCCAAACCACAACTTCTTTGTATTTCCTCTCTCTCTCTCACTAGAGTGTGCCATATGTTTTTTAGTTACGGAAACCTCTCTCTCTGACCATCCACGCTTAGATTTGGTTGAAGGTTATTCTTGATATCTTCTAGCTGAACATTGTTCTATCTGTCATTGTTATCATTCAGATATTGATCTTTTCTCATATGAATTCCAAAACATTTTCCATACTGCAGGTTCTCATCATTCCTCAATCAGTCCAAAAAATTAGTTCTAAAAATAAAGACAGGCTTCAATCAGGTCACATCACTGCTGAAAATTCTCTAGCAGAATTCTGTTGTAGAAAAAAATACTAAGAAAGCCTTTCATGGTCTGGAAGTCATGTGATTCCAGCCCTGTGTCTCATGTGGGTCCTACAAATATCTTTTGCTCCAATTGTATTAAATTACTTATAAATTTCTAAACATTACCATATTTCAGAGGGAACTTCCTATGTGTCATTCTCTCTAATACACATAGTTAATACCATGTTATTATGCTTACAATATTCAGTTCTCCTGGGACAAATATTATGAAATAGATTATAGAAACATTCTGAAGATAGTAAACCCAAGCTTTACTTCTGGGCTCTATTTCTGACTTCCAAATTATTCTATAGATACACATATATTTTAACATATATTCACCACTCTACCATTGTTTTTCTTTTTTCCTTTTTTTTTCTTTTCTTCTAAGGAGAGAAAGAGTGCAAGTAGGGGAGAAGCAGAGAAAGAGAGAGAGAGAGAGAGAGAGAGAATCTTAAGGAGGAACCACAATGCAGAGCTTGGTCCCATGGCTCTGAGATCATGACCTGAACCAAGATTCAGATTCTCAAACAACTGAACCACCCAGGTGCCCCTCATTGTTTTTCTTGACTGTCTTCTCAGACTTACAGAGTTCCCTGATATCAATATATTTTTTAAAATTTGTATATACCTATGACTGACACATCAGCTAAGAATTAGTAATACTCAATAAATTACTTTTGAATAAATGAAATAGTAAACATATTAGACAAAGGCATAGTAACCCTCAGGAGTGGCAGAAGTATAATACAAAATGCCAATCTTAACCTTATAATGACCAATGTTATAGAATATATATATAATAAAATTTATATATACAGTATATACAATTCTTTCTTTGATTTGATTCAGCATTTAAAAACATTAAGCAGGCTATGAACATGCAAATGACTTATTTACCTTTCTGACAGAATAGAGACCAAAGTTAAAGAGAATACAGTACCAGAATAAATTATAAAACCAATCTCTCAGTGATCGTATCTCCACAACACCCAACCTCTCTTGGTGTAATTGTATTTTACTTCCTTTAGGCATTTTGTTGTCATTTGGACATGCCCAATGGGTGTATGCTTCCAGAAGCTCATTACATTAAGCATGCTGACAAATGATTGTGAAATTACTTGTGATCCTGTTTGAAATTTAAAATAGGAACATTTTGTACCAATTTGAGAAAGACTTAAGTAAATAATAACTTTGGTGTATACCTTAGAGGAACTTATGACATGCTCTTATTTTCAATCTTTAAAAGTAACATGTATGTCCAGTACTATAACATTCCATGTGACTTTTTTGTTTTGGGTTTTGTTTTTTATTTTTTGTTTTGTTTTGTTTAGTTCTGAGACAGGAATGTTTTCTTTCATGAGAATCATGATATGCTGAATGAACATTGAACCATTTAAGTTTTAATGTATAGGCATGATAAAAACAAAGTAAAAGAAAAAACTTCAACAGTCCTTTTATTACTTTTCCAATGGTTACAAAGGGAGACCAAAAGATTGAAACTGGAGACAATTGAGAGAATGATTAAGTTCTTAAATGATTAAGAACTCAGGTGCTAAAGTTCACCAAGCTTGGTGCAGGTCTGAGCTGTATTTCTAATGTGGCAGCTCTGTGAGTAACCATTGCACACCTTAATTTCCTCAGCTCTAAAACAGGGATAGTAAGAGGACCTTTTTCAGGAGTCGGGAAGCATAAATGAGATCCTGCACATACAGAGTTTAGTCCGGTGCCCAAACAGTAGTGTTGTTTATGTTTTTGTTTGTGGACCAGCTATAGAGCCCATACATATACAAAACACAGCTAGAAAGATAAATTTTTTATTCAACAAACTAGCATATTTGTTTATTTTTCTAAAAACATTTCTTGAGGCCTATTCTGTGCCCTCACCTACGTTAAGTATTACTGAATATTTGAGGACGAAAAGGCAGTTACTGCTCCCAGGTGGTTGATGCCTAATGGGGACCATAGGTCACAAGCAATTAGACTGCACTACAACTGTAAGGCCCTTGAAAATAGGGACCACACATTTTGATTTAGCATATTATCTAGTATAGACTATACAAACCAGAAATATCTGCTGAGAGAAGAAGGGGAAAAGAAGACAGGGATGAAAGGAATATGAGGGCAAGTTGATGAGAAGAACTATTAAAGAAGATGTAAAGAAAATGCACTAAAAATGAATGAATATTTCAGATAGTCACCCTGGGGAGAAAAAATGATATTTGAAAGTGAGTTTTAAAAGATGAGGTGAGTGGCTCTTGGGTGGCTCTGTTGGTTGAGTACAACTCTTGATATCAACTCAGGTCATGATCTTATGATTGTGGGATTGAGCCCCACATTGGGCTTGCTGCTATCAGCTCAAAACCTGCTTCAAATCCTCTGTCCCTCTCTTGCACTCACTCAAAAATAAATAAAACATTTATAAAAGAGATAAAAGTTGAGGTGAAGAAATGCAAGAAAATTATTCCAGGTCAAGGAATATATGTGATGTTGAAAATCAGAAAATAATACCAACAATTTGAGGAAGTACTGCTGGAATGGAGTGTAGGTTTGTGGGGGAAGAAGAAGAGTGATGGGTGGTGGCAAGTAAGGCTCGAAAGATGATGTTGCTGCAAAATTGTGAAAATCTGGTAGTCAAGCTTGACGACAAGAAGCTTTTCTTTCAGGTAATGGGAATCAAGAAAAACTTGTTATTAGAAGAGCATCATAACTTGCTTTAGTTAATGAAAGATAATCAGGGCTTATTTGTGATGTATAGATGACCTAGAAAGAGTGGTGACATAGAGGCCACTTAAGAGGAAATTGCACAAATAAAAAGCAAATTATGATCCGCTGGGCTGGATTTGGATAAACCAATACAAGAACCGAAGATTTGTGGAGGCAGTTACTCCCTGGGGCACTTTCTTCCTCCTTCCACCTCAGAGACTATGCATACTATTTCTCGACATCTTCGGGCTACCCACTGCAGGGTTTGAAAATTTCACCCATGATCCAGGAAGTGAGTCATCACTCAGGCAAAACCTACAGGCTGAAACCAGCATCTAAGGTCAGGGTGAACAGGAAATCAACACCTGGATAAACACGAGAACATAAACGAACCGAGTAAACTGGAAAGAAGGCAAGGGTAAATGGATAAGAATAGACCAGGAGAAAATGTGAAATGAAAACTGGTCCCTGGAAGGTATGCCGAACATGCAGACATGCAGTAGCAAAGTATCTAAGTGGATAGATAGAAATAAAGGGAAAAGTAAAGAAGTAAAAAAGAAAAATAGGAAATCCACAAAATTTGGAAAAGCAAACAAGCACATAGCACCAATACTGAGATCCTAATGACTGAGATGGCTGGCCGCTTTGGTCTTGCTTACCGTATTTGGTTTCTACCAGAGTCAGTGTCTATCTCCTCCATGGTTCTTATGCACACACCCATGCTTAAACACCCCCTCCACCATACACCCCCCCCACTATGGCTTACGCATAGAAGGAAGCAATAAAACAACAAAACCTGTTCCAAGAAATAGACTGGAACACCTTACCTTGCCTCTCTTCTTGTTTTCATTTGTCCCATAATTCCTGGCTTTGAACACAGGCTTTCAATAATACTTGCTTCTCTGCCTCTTCGGTCCCAGCTATCATCCACCTTACTGGGCTTTGACATCCATGAAGTTTTCCCAGAAAAAGTGAGTTCATGCAACCCCCGCCCCCACTGGCTGAGCTCAGTCTTCCATCCCACTCTTTTTTTTCTTCATTTTTTTTAATGTTTTATTTATTTTTGATACAGAGACAGACAGAGCATGAGAGGAGGAGGGGCAGAGAGAGAAGGAGACACAGAACGGGAAGCAGGCTCCAGGCTCTGAGCTAGCCGTCAGCACAGAGCCCGACACGGGGCTCAAACCCACAAACGTGAGATCTGACCTGAGCCGAAGCCGGAGGCCCAACCGACTGAGCCACCCAGGCGCCCCTGTTCCATCCCACTTTTAATATCTTCACTTGGAAAGTTCTAGAAAGGCAAATGTAAGCCATGCGTCTGGGAGCAAGGCTGTGAGTCCCTGGCTCAGGTAAGGAGTGGACCTGCCAAAAGAGAAGTTTCCGTTAAACAGATCTGGATAGCTCAGACTGTCCCTGCTGACAAGGATGAAGTGCACCTGCTTCTAATTTTTTTTTTAACCTCGGCATATTTTAGACTACTTTACATATAAACCAATATCTTTAATGATAAACCCATCTAATATATTGATCTATAATAACCCTCGAAAAATATTTTATAAGCCAGTTGAAAGGACTGACTTTCAGATGGCAGAAAACATGAAGTTCAATTCTCTGTGCTCCCTGCTTCCCCAACTGTCAATGACATAAAAAGGGCTTGCCGTGGGCACTGACATCTTATGATAAAATGGTCCCAACTATTTTTTTTCTTTTGTCTTTACTCATTATGACCTCTGCAACATGATATGTATAGAACTGAAAACAAAAACCAAACTACTAACCTAAAGACAGAAGTATTTTCCAGGAATGCCTACATATACTATACTTGTCAAGTGTAATGTAGTGAGGGATGGCTTATAAGGGATTCCAGATACCTCTATGACGGTTGACATGAATACTGCCTGAAAAAGATATTCTGCACCAAAAGGCAAGAAACAATTAAAATAATAATTGTTGCTTTTAATTTTAACTATTGCAAAATATTGTGCTAGTTTTCAAAAATACATGAACTTGGATCACCTGGGTGGCTCAGTCAGTTAAGTATCTGACTCTTGATTTCAGTTCATATCATGATTTGACAATTTGTGAGCTCCAGCTGCGAGTCAGGCTCTGCACTGACAGCGTGGAGCCTGCTTGGGATTCTCTCTCTCTGCCCATGCCCTGCTCACACGCACGTTCCCTCTCTCTCTCAAAAATAGATAAACATTTAAAAAACCATTATCTTATTTAATCTTCAAAATACACCATGAGGTAGGTATTAGACTGCAGTTTTACACATATGAAAATGAAAGCTTTTTTTAAAATGTGTTATTTAAGAGAGAGAGAGACAGAGACAGAGAGAGAAAGAGACAGAGAGAGGGTGAGCAGGGAGGGGAAGAGAGAGAGGGAGACACAGAATCTGAAGCCAACTCCAGGCTCTGTATTGTCACCACAAAGCCGAAAGCAGGACTCAAACCCATGAACTATGAGATCATGACCTGAGCTGAAGTCAGATGCTTAACTGACTGAGCCATCCAGGCATCCCTAGAAAAATGAAAGCTTTTAAAGGAACTATGTAAAATGCCTAAGATAACATAGATAACATGAAAATACACTAATAATCATGTGTGTGAGAAGCAAAGTATAGAAATGAAAAAAGGTATCTTTAATATGATGCATATATATCAACCTAAATATTTCATTCTTTTAAATTCATGTAAGATTAATAGATCTCCTGGGCAGCAAGCAGGGATGTAAGTGACAACAGACTTTTCAAAAAGAAGCAAAAAGCCAATGTCCAACTTTGTCTTGCCAACTTTTCTCAAAAAAAAAAAAAGGAAGACAATAATATTGAGTATTGTCATCCGTAGTAAATACTAGAATGCTATCTCTTGCAATTATGAATTTTTGATATTTACAGCTAAGCTTATTTGCTCCTTCTAAAATGTTTTTTGGTGTTTATTTATTTTTTGAGAGAGAGACAGAGCCCAAGTAGGAGATGGGCAAAGAAGAGACACATAATCCGAATCAGGATCCAGGCTCTGAGCTATCAGCATAGAGCCTGATGTGGGGTCGAACTCACAAATCGCAAGGATCATGACCTGAGTTGAAGTCAGATGTTTAACAGACTGAGCCCTCAGGAGCCCCTAAGCTTATTTATTCTTTTTTAACAAAATATTGAATTCTTCCCTGAAGCACACATCATCCTACACCCCAAAGATGCAACAGTAGATAAGGAAACCAGTGTCCCATCATGGAGCTTACATTCTAGTTCAGGAAACACATATAAATAAAATAATTCCCAATCAGGATCCATGATGCAAAGGTTACAAAGGGCTTACATAGAGAGTAAAAGGATTGGGCAGGGAGAGGGTGTCAGAAGACATGATCTTGGAGCAAGGTTAGTGGAATTCAGATGATTTGGTCCACCCAGGCTGCATCTTAATGATTTGGGGTTGTTTTCTGTTTTTTTTTAATGTTTTTTAAATTTATTTTTGAGAGACAGAGAGACATGGCATAAGCAGGGGAGGGTCAGAGAGAGAGGGAGAGACAGAATTCAAAGCTCGCTCCAGGCTCTGAACTGTCAGTGCAGAGCCTGATGCAGGGTTCAAACCCATGAACCATGAAATCATAACCTGAGCTGAAGCCAGACCCTTAACCGACTGAGCCATCCAGGCACCCCTGCATCTCAGTGATTTGTGAACTATTTGTTCTCAGCACTGAGAAATTGTGAACAGACTGTTGGCCAGGTTGCCTACTCCACCTACCACATAGGGTAGGGTCATGGTTCCCTTCCCTCATAGCTGTGATTTATTTAAGGATGAGCATATAACCCATGTGAGGACAACCAGAATCTGCAGGAGTTTCCATTCTGGTAGAGCTGTTAAGTTTGCAAAAAGTGGGCTGTGTCACATTTACAACCTAGAGGGAATTTTTCTAAGCACCAAAACAGCGAGAAAGAGGGAGAACAGAGAGAGAGAGTGAGGGAGAGCTTAATACCAAACCCAGTTGTGACTAAAGGCACAACCCATGTCTGCGCATTTCAGCTTGGGGCCAATAAATTATCCCTAAATTGCTTAAGTTAGTTTGTCATTGGTTCCTGTACTATTATTCATGAAGGATTCATGAATTATTCACAGGTGAGATTTAAGCTTTGGCATGAACAATATGCAGGAAAGAGTTGTGAAGAATATGGAGAAAATAGCATCACAGGCGAGGAAAATGGTATGTAAAAGTTTCCTAAGGTAGGAAATAATTCTGTACCTTGTTCTAGAAAGTAAGAGTTTTATCACCCAGTAAGAGAAGATAACACAATGCCCACTATCATTGATACAAATCAACATTTTACTGGAGTTCCTTACCAATAAAAGAAGGAAGTAATAAAAATAAAGGGGAGCAGGATAAGAAAGGAGGAGATGTTTGTCTCTCTAGAAAATTTAAAATACACACACACACACACACACACACCCTGTTAGAACAGACAAGAGAGTTCTTCAAGAACTGTGGGGGAAAGATCAATACGAAGAAGTGAGTGGTGTTTTTACAAAACAACAATAATCTACTAGAAAATGCAATCACAGAAAAATACTGTACTTGTGATAGCAGCATAAACATAGTGTTTTTATGCACAAAATTAATAAGAGACAAGCAAAACTACTATACAGAAAAACTGCAAAATATTATAGAGGGACATAAATAAGATTTAGACAAATGAAGAGAGTTCAACATTATATATATTTCACTTTCTCCTCAAATTTCTAAGTCTAATGCAATTGCAATCAAAATATACAGGGGATTTTTTAAAATGAAATGTGTTTTTTTAAATTTTTTAAACAGTTATTTATTTTTGAGAGACAGAAACAGACATAAGGTGAGCAGGAGAGGGACAGAGAGAGAGGGGCACACAAAATCTGAAGCAGGCTCCAGGCTCTGAGCTGTCAGCACAGAGTCTGATGCAGGGCTTGAACCCATGAACTTTGAGATCATGACCTGAGCCGAAGTCGTATGCTGAACCGACTGAGCCACCCAGGCGCCTCTAAACCTTTTAAACAGCATAAAATTCAAGGTTCCTAAATACCTACTTTTTGTTTAAAACTATCTTATTTCATTCATGGCTAAGTTAATATAGCTACATAAATATCCAAGAATAAGTTAGTATCTTCTCAAAAATGGTTACTTATGGTTGTGTTTAGTGTAATTCAGGTATCTGCCTTACTTATTGGGGGGGGGAAGTTTCAGTTTCTTCTCATTGCTAAGAAGTCTGCTAAATTTCATCCATTTTCACTGTTGCAAATACATTTTGCTGACGTAAGCCTCTCAGCTGTGGCTGGATTTAGAGAAACCTGTTTGATAAGCGCTTTTTCTGGGAAGTTTAGAGGTCTCTGTTTTGCATGGCTTCTCTTTCCTGTAATTCTATGCTTCTTTTTTTTTTCCAAGCAAAATAAAAGAATCAAGGAGATGATAACGCATATTCAAAATATTTGGTCTACTTTCATCTTTCATGCTAATTAGTTGGTTTTTCAATTAGCCATCTCAGTCTCCTTATCACAGATGTTTAATACTAGTTTTAAACACATCTTAATCTTTGTAACTTTTGCAGTTTCCCCTAAGACAGAGGTTCTAGAATTTATTTCAGGGTCTGGTGAAAATCATAGACCAGAGCACAAAAGAAATATAAAGAGAGATATATAGACATACTCATACACCTCCCCCATATATATGTACCTACAAGATATTTGTATATAACTTTTAGGGGTCAGTTAACAAGATTTATTTTTTTTAATGTTTATTTATTTTTGAGAGAGACAGAGACAGATTATGAGAGACAGAGGGGCTAAGAGAGGGAGACACAGAATCTGAAGCAGGTTCCAGGTGCTGAGCTGTTAGCACAGAACCTGACGTGGGCTTGAACTCACAAACTGTGAGATTATGACATGAACCAAAGTCAGACACTTAACGGACTAAGCCACCCAGGCAGCCCAACAAGATTTATTTTTAAAGACACTCTGCCTTTTTTTTGGTAAGTATTTAAACAGGCATTCGGTATTGTAAAAGTTTTCAAATATAGCCTTACATTAAATTCCTTAGAGAATAATTGATATTTATACTAAGTGCCAGAAGATGCATATACACTGCTATTATAAAACACTTAATCACTATTCTTTCTTGGAGATTTTCTTGGAGTGTAAATTGTATTAAAACTACAATTTAAGTATCAACATATTGCTCTGATTTGGATTTATGTAGAGGTGACTGGAGGAAATTGAAACATTAATTGGACCATATAGTAAGACTTTTCCAAGTACAGCTCTGTGTGTATTACAACCTATTTAAAATGATAGAGATTACGTTTTCCCTTTTATTAAAAATCAGAGAATTATTCCACTTTATTGTTAAGCAAATTTAAAACAATATTGGCTGGCTCTTTAATTTTCTCCAAATATACAGAAACATAATAAAAAGTGTTGGTGAGGATATGGAGAGAAGGGAATCCACATGCCCTGTTGGTGGGAATGCAAATTGGTGCAACCTTTGTGGAAAACAGTACAGGTGTTCCTCAAAAAATTAAGAATAGAAATACCATATGATCCAGTAATTACACTGCTGGGCCTTAACACCCACCCCCCAAATAAAAACACTAATTCAAAAAGATATATGCACACCTATATTAATTGCAGCATTATTTACAACAGCAAGGATTTGGAAGAAACCTGTGTCCATTGATAAATGATGAAGTAAAAAAGATGTAGTGTTTGTGTGTATGTGTGTACACACACAATGATGTATTACTGAGCTATAAAAAAGCATAAACTCTTGCCATTCATGGGGCACTTGGGTGGCTCAATTAGTTAAGCGTCCTACTCTTGGTTTTAGCTCAGTTCCTGATCTAACAGTTTGTGAAATCCAGTCCTGCATCAGGCCCTATGTGACAGCGCAAAGCCTGTTTGGGATTCTCTTCTTCCTTCTCTCTGCCCTTCCCCCACTCAGGCGCTCAAGCTCGCTCTCTCTCTCTCTCTCTCTCTCTCTCTCAAAATAAATAAATAAACTTAAGAAATAAAATAAAATCTTGCCACTCACAACTACATGGTTGGACTATGAAAGTATAATATATTAAGGGAAATAAGTCAGATATGTGGAATTAGAAATAAACAAATTAACAGAAAACTAAAATAGAAATAAACTTCTTAACACAGAAAACAAACTGGTGGTTGCCAGAGAGGAAGACAGTGAGGGGATGGATCAAATAGGTGAAAAAGATTAAGGCATACAAACCTCCAGTCATAAAATAAATAAGTCATGGGGATGAAAAGTACAGCATAAAGAATATAATCAATAATATCATAATAACTTTGTATGGTGACAGATGGTAACTACACTTATCATAGTGAGCATTGTATAATAAATATAATTGTTGAATCACTATGCTGTGTACCTGAAATGAATATAATAATGTATGTCAACTATGCTTCAATTAAAAAATGTTTTAAATATTAAAAATTATAAACATAAGAAATATTAAAACGCATTAGATGAAGAACTCTGAAACTAAGCAGAGGCTCCTTATTAACAAAATTTAAAATGATGATTTAAATAATAAGCAAAAAATATGCAGTTGTATTGTATGAAACAATGTATTTGGATTTCCTGAATTATTTAAAAGAGATTAAATTATTCCCTAAGAATTTTTGTATTGTTTCTGAGATTATAAAATTCTACTGTTGTGTCCAAATGAAAAAATATGCAAAGTAATAAATCAACTCTTTAGGGATTTATTCTTAAATAGTTGGGGACACTATCATCATTTTGTGGATCAAATGCTAAAAGACAAGAGGTAGATTTACAGAAATTAGCATAAAGAACAGACACTGAAGTTTACCAGAATATGCTACCTTAAAGTATGCCTCTTTGGTATATAGATTATTTTGATCTAAAAGTCAATGAGTCCAACAAACTTGGGACAAGCTGTAAAAACAATGCCCAAATTTTCCTTTAGTAAAAGAAATTTACATTGATAAAGGAAATTTCTATTTGTAAAGATGTCTCCCTCTCCAGTACCAGGTAGAGGACTTTTCATGTAACAGTACTCAAAGCGATCTTAAGGGGTAACTTGCTTCAAGTTAACAACTCCTTAATTGCTGACCTCAGTCTCTTGAGGGGTAACAGAATTAATTTACTTTCTTTGAGATCTTCAGACCATGGCCCCCAAGGAGCGAAGGACCAGAATTTTTCCAGCCACAGAAGCCAGTAAGTCTGTTTGAAGCAGCCTCAACTTTCTGATTAGCCTAACAAATTATTTTAGGAAAATGTTTTTCCTTTCTTAGGTCACAAAAGGGATTTTACTGACCTCCCTTCGTGCCTCTGTAGGCCTGGCCCTCTCTTGTAGAAAGAGCAGAGTACTCCTGCCATCACAGAATGAGAACCGGACTTTGCACAAGGCCCTGGCATCGGGGTAATGTCTGTAGCTGGCACAATCAAGTCTGCACGTAATCAAGAAATGTTGCTGGCCATTGCACTCCCTTTGCTGATTAACTACCCCAAATGCTTTTATAAACCCCTGGGCCAGGCTGAAACCTCAGAGTTGGCTTTTGGACAAGAGTCCACCTTCTTCCCAGGTTTGTTGGCCTCCTGAATAAAGCCCAAATTCCTTTCTAATAATAAAACTCATCTTTAAGCAAGGGGCAGCTGAACTTGGGTTTGGTAATATTAGTAACTCTTGTGTATAAGGTAGGGTCTGATTTAAATCTTCATAACAAACATTACTAAGCTACATTTGTTTACCACACTTTTCCTGATCACCTTCCTGTGGCTTGTACCCCCTACTAGAACCCCTACCCCCCTTTCCCTTTGTTTAGCCAAAAATGGAAGATAAACCTAAGTTCTCACCACCCTTTTGGTTACTCATCACTGAGTGTTCCCATGTGTACATGTGTGGTGCACATGTTAATAAAATCTGTTTGCTTTTCTCTTGGTAATCTGCCTTATGCCAGTTTAATTTATAGGGCTCCAGCAATGAACCGAAGATGGGTAGAGGAAAAAAATTTTCCCTCCCCTACAAGACCAGAATGAGAGGTTTGATAATTATACAGAATTCTGTTTAATTCCAAAGTTGGAAAGAGTTCTTATTATGGATTCTGAGTGTAATCTGATCCACAAAATTAAACCCTTTCCAAATAGGAAACCCTGTTTCTGATTTGAAAAACGGCTGGTGCCACAGTTAGCCTCATAGACTACACAGCACACCCTGATAAAGTACTTCTTTAAATTAGCACTAGAACTAGAAGTTCTTTGGATGAGGAGAAATTACGTTATCAAATAGGCAAGATCGTTTCATCAAGTGTGGAACAGTCATGATTTCCCCTGATAGACTAGTACAGTTCAACTACAGATAGTTGAAAGCCACAGCAGAGGCCACTGCTGTGGTAGTAACTTCCTGAAGAAAAGAAAAAAACAAAAAAGAAGCAGCTTTTTCTATCTTAGCAGCAAATCTAACAAGAAGATGAATAAAAACAAATGACAAACCATTAAAGAGGTACAAGGAGTTAACAGGTTGAATAGTTAACTTTTTTTTTATGGAGGGTATTTTTGTGTTTATTAGATTTTCCTGCCAATTTCCTCTTGTACAGTTGTCTTTTGTTTATGTAATGTTGATGTACCTCCTAGGAAAGTTCTTTGAAGCATTAAAACATAGTATATAATATATTCATTCTGTGTGCAAAACAGTCAAGTTTTCATCTTTCTCCACAGTCCCAAGAAACTCCATCTGGATTAAAAAATGTCATCATAGCATTAGCTATGCTTCTTTTGAAATTATTTTGGCTCTATTTGTTAAGGAATACTTAAATTCTCTCTCTCTCTCTCTTTCTCTAAGTTTTGCATTGGAGATTTTCCTTTCCATTTGTTTTGTATTGTTGATTCTGTCTGCAAATTTGTGAGAGTAGTTCAGCAAAATAATTTTCTTTTCTAAATGTGCATGGTATAGCAGAAAGAGGACAGATTCAGGAGTGAGAGGAGTGACAGACTTAGGTTGAAATTCCATATTAGATCATTTCCTTCATTTTAAAATCTAAAAGTATTGCCTACCTTGAGGTTTTGTTGTAATGATTAGATATAATGTATATAAAATTTCCTAACACATACATAGTAGGTAAACAATAAATAGTATCTGTTCTTTTTATAAATTCTAACATCAATGTTTTATTCTGCTGACCTCTTTGCAAAAACAAAACTTTCAAATGTATTGTGGAAATGAATAAAGGGAAACCTTGCTCAGATAGAGCCAGTACTGTGGGGAGGCTAGAAAGGGAAGACCAAACCTCAATGTCAATTACAGGAAACATTGTCAATTACAGACTCTAACAGAAGTGTCCATCAGAGACCCCAGCAGAAGAATCTTTAACAGGAAGGAATCTGCAAGCACAAGTCCCAACAGTAAAAGATGTATATTGCATCTCCTACACGAAATCAACTACCCTGCAGCTCAGCCAATGGGAAACTAATGTCATCCTGAACTCTTGTTTTTTTCTAATGGACTTTTGTTCAAAACAACCTCTCCCAGCCCCCCAGCTAAACTTCTTCCTTCTTCTCCATAAAATTACACATGTACTTGCTTATGGTTTTACTGAAGTTTGCCTGTCCTGAACTACAATCTCTTGCTATTTTTGCATAAACTAATTTTTGCTGGTAAAATAACTGATAGTTTAATTTTTAAGGTGAACAGTATATACCTACATATGATATATATATGTGTGTGTGTGTGTGTGTGTGTGTGTGTGTGTGTGTGTGTATACATATATATATTTATAGCTTGGATCATATTATTAGAAATAGAAATTAGAAATTAGAATTTGAAAATGCATGTTTTATTTTGACAAAAAATTTGTTAATTACATTTAGAAACAGATTTTTATAGGATTTTATAGCTGGGATAGCAATCCTGAGCACCCTATAGCTGTAACAAATCACTTGCATATTATGAACACTAAAGCAATGGGCTTCAAAAGTAGGAAATACTTACAAGCCCTGAAAACCAAGTACAGAATAACTTGTTAAATATGGTGATCAGATGGTGGTCCTGATGATCTCTAACCAGGAGACAGAATATATTTACACTCAATATTTCAAACTTCTGCAAATCCTGAACTGGCAGTTAACTAGCTAATGACGTCTGGACCACAGGACAAATCTAAAACTTTGATAATCATGGGCATGTAGTATTTGCAAAGGACCATGAAATAGAAAGCAGAAATGAAGATAATCTCTTAATCTTAGAGCTTACCCTAAATAGCAATAAACCAAGTTGTTTCCCTCAAGTTACATAACAACTGTCAAAGATAAAGCTGGATACCAGTTAAAGGCTCTAAAGACAGATTTTGTCTAGCGATAACTACTAAAGTAGAGAAGGGTCTGGTGTAAACTGAGCTCTACTTGGATTTGTGTCGAAGTAGGGTAACTGGGTGTTTTAAAGGGAGAATGAGAGTAGGGAGGGGCAGTAAACAGAGCCCCCTGCAGAGTCAGGAAAGTGAAAAATTACAGGTAGTGGGGTAAGAGGTCAATGTCAATGCCATTCAGCCATCTGAGCCTGCTAACTAACATTAATTGAAGTTAGGCTCTACCCTACCACAGAGACTTGGAGACAGGGGCCTTATCCTTCCTGGTGATTACATGTCAAAAGAATGGCTTTCAAGTCCCTGAGAAAGAGACCCCTTGGTTGTAGGAGATACACATCTCAAAGGGACAAGATTGTTTGTTTTTGTTAATATGTGCCCTAAAACAGGGAGGTGTGGGGAGGGGAGGCTAGCCTCGGGTGTTAGCTGGAACAAGTGGCCAATTCTTTCGACAGCTTTGAGCTTTTCCGGACGGGAACTCCAGTGGGGGCTGGGTCATCCCAGGGACAGAGGCCTAGACTCCGAGAAGCCCTGTTGGAATTTGGTCAAGGAGGGAATCTTTGTCACAATTCTCCCCGGTAGCTCTCTCCCTTTGAGCACAGACCAGTCAGGCTGAGGTCCAGGTTCAGACCCTGGGTTCCTCAGCAGGCTTAAATCCATTCAGGGGCAAAGTGACATACCTCTTATCTTAGCAAGTTCCCAAAAAAGCCCAGTGAAATTTACAGGAAGGAATAAGCAGGGGAAAATGGCTATAACCACAACAAAACAAAACCATCCAGCCATCCCTGGAAAAAAAAAATAAAAACAAAAACTACTCAATCATTTGTTTACTTAACAAAGTCCTATTTGGTGTAAGTTATTCTGCTGCTGCTGCTGAACATGCAGAGATACATACTTCATAACTACTGCACTCAAAAGCCTAACATCCAAAACTGTTTACAAATAACTTTAATGTAAAACGATATATAAATGCTTTTAAAATGATAGAGATGATTTGTGGCATAGAAGTCCCAGGGAAGAAGGGCTCCTGGGTGACTCAGTCATTTAAGCAGCTGACTTCAGCCCACGACATGATCTCATGGTTTGTGGGTTCAAGCCCCTTGTTGAGCGTTGTGCTGACAGGACGGATCCTGCTTCAGATTTTCTGTCTTCCTCTCTCTGTCCCTCCCTTGCTCATGCTCTCTCTCTCTCTCTCTCTCTCTCTCTCTAAAATAAACATTAAAAAATTTTTGAAAATCAGTCCCAGGTAAGATTTGAATAATCAAGTAAGGCTTCATGACAGAGGTTGAATAAACCTTGAAGGGATGGTCAGATTTCCATACTTAGAGAAAAAAAACCTATGGTCATCAAAATGAGGACTTGTCATCAATTGAGAGGAAATTGCAAAACCTGTCCAATACCAACAGATCAGAAGAGAATTTATAGATTGCCCTCTTCACTAATAAGTGAACTATCTTACAATTTACTATTAAACATGGGCCTTCGCATGAAGTACATTTGGCCAACTACATGAAGCAGATACTGATCCTTCCTCTGAGGGATTTTTTAAGTTGTCAATGTTAAGTTGGGAAGAATGTTAGCAATTATCAGTTCCCAACATGTGACATGTTCAGATAAATGAATGGAGGAGCAACATAATGGGGCGCAGACACTAGGTTATGCAGATGTTGACTGACAGAACAAGAGTTTCTTTGCTTTCTTCATACCACATTAGTCTCTGCTAATATATTTTACTCTAGACCCAGTAAAGGGTAACCCAGAGGGAAATATTGAAAAGACTCTGAAAATTGCTAGCTTGAGGAAACTTTTGAAGCCATCAATTGGCATGGAGACACTAGACTCTGGAGAGCAGTTTTCAGGAAGATAGCAAATTCTCTATTGGACACATCTGGTGTGTTTACTGAAGGATAAAACTGAATATGTCTATTTTACTGTAGGAATTATGAGTCTGGAGCTTGAGAGAAGTGGAAGTTAAAGATATAGATTGAAGAACAATCAGTTGTAGACAGTCTGTGAAGCTAAAAGAGTGGACCAACAGATCCCTCAAAATCGACATCTTTTTTCCCATTAAAATAATCTTGAAAATCAGGTATAAAAACACAAGTTTTACTAGGTGTACCACTATGTGTTGGAAAACATCATCAAAATGACTTCAGAATACCAATAAGTAAGCCTTCATGAACAAAGATTAAATTCAATAATTATTTTTAAAAAATCAATAGGATGAGTTTAGAGCAATATTCAAAATAACGTCATCTCTCCTATGAAAACATGACTTCTTTGACCAACAGCCCTTGACATTTGATGGTACTTTTCTATCTTAATTTTATGGTTTCTGGCCCACCTTTTCAAGGGAAGCAGAGTAGAAGCTTAATTCAATAAGCATCATTAACTTCCTAGTAAATGCTAGGTAATGGAGATACAAAGATGTAAACTAGAACACCTAAATATAAGTCTACTTTACTTTATTGAGGGTGTCTTGGTTTCCTAAACATTTCCTGGCACTGGTGTTATAGTGGTAAACAAGAGAAACCCAACCCTCAAGTGCTTACATTCTAATTGGTTCCCAGTCTTGTTTGTTTAATGTACAGGAAGATGGGTGCTCTTATGCAATATATAATTTTTAGGCAAGAGTAATAATTAATTAAGTAATATGACAGTCTGAGTTAAACACCCCTTATTCCAATGTACTCCAAAGAGTACATTGTTTAGTGATTTCAGCCTTTGTGTCCTCCAAATATAGGAAGAAGGCTGTGTTGAGTTAATATTACATAATGCCGGCAAATTCTCGGTAAACATTCATGTACTCCCAGACCATATGAAAATGAGTCTTTTATTGTCTTTGGAAATATTACATTGAAATTTCCAATATTATATTGACAGTCATTTTTTTAAACTAGATTTTTAACTTATGTTGCAAAGTCCAATGTTATATCTACAGTCAATTATTATTTGCAATCTAGATTTTTATCTTTCTCTTGAAATATGAGTATCTTTCAAATGTTAGTAGTAGCACAATTTTCTAAATTCCCTTACATAGAAATCTTCCCAGTCTATTTTATGTAAAATCCTATGTTCAGTTGTGTGTTATTTCCTCTTGTAGTCCTTAAATTTTGGTTCCAGTATCAAAATCTTTTCTGGCCATGCATTTAATCTATTGACGAGATTTTCTGTGGAGAAAAATGGTATCATTGTTAGAAAATATTTACTACTGGGGGACTTGGGTGGATCAGTTGGTTGAGCGTCTGACTCTTGATTTCAGCTCAGGTCATGAGAAGAAGCCCCACATTGGGCTCCATGTGAAGCATGGGGTCTACTTCAGATTCTCTCTCCCACCTTCTCTCTTCCCTTCCTCCACTCATGATCTCTCTCTCACAGTAAACAAATAAACATTTAAAAAAAAGAAAATATTTACCGTTTAGTATCTGATTATAATGACATATATTCTTCTCAGCATTCCCTAAAGCCCAACATAGTCAAACATAATTCTTTTCTCAGAAAATATAATGTAACACATATCGTATTAACTTGAGATAGTAGCCAATGAAAAATTAGGAAGTAAGATATGCAGAGTAAATATTAAGGGCAGTATTAAAACTAAAAATTGTTTTCCAGTATGAACAATCTTTAGTGGCAGGTGTTAAGAATACAAAATAATTGCAAACCCAAAAGGATGAAAAAAGAGGTGGGTATGACTCTCCTTCCTCACAGAAGGTCCATGTAACCAGGCCGGTGGAGTAGGAATGCTTGACTTGACTGTGGCCATTTTGGGGCCACCACTCTCCCAAGAATGAGCTCCTGGGCAGGAGGGCTCCTCACAACATGGGAGAAAGGAGCAACACTATAGCATGGGCTCTGCCCCACCCTAGGCCATTTGACTTCTGTCCACTGCACACCTCAGTCCTTCAGGAGGAAGCTTTCACAGCTTGGTGTAGGGCTATTAGAGGACTGGCCAATTCTATCCCATTCCAAACCCAGGTATCTACCTCATACCTCAGTTTCCTTCCTCCCAATGACTAGCACTAGCTTGGATTACCAGGCCTTGTTAGTGGCCCAACCTGACCCAAACTAAATAATTACCATAAAAACCCATATTTTAGACATTGTGTGAGCTGTAGGCCCTCAAAGGCTGCTGGAATTACTCTAGGTTGGCCCTAGCCAAAAAGACTATCTTGTCTGTCCAGGCTGCTACAACAAATTGCCACAAACCAGGTAGCTTATATTCAACAGAAATTTGTTTCTCATAGTCCTGTAAGATGGAAGTTCAAGAGTAGGGTATGAGCATGGTCGGATGAGGCCACTCTGCCAGGTCACAGATGTCTCGTATCCTCACATAGGGGGAAGGGCACATCTCCCAAAGTCCTCATTTACTAATACCATTACCTTCGGGAGTTAGGATTTCAACATATAAATTTGGGGGTAAAAGACACAAGCATTCAGACCATAATAGAACTAAAAAGTAAAACCTCTTTGATCTGCAAATTACACAACAAAGTATTTGAAGGACTATCGTCTGATTCTGCTTCGTGGGTTTGATTTTCGGGTTTTGTTTTCTGAGAGGAGGCTTTTCACTGCTCAAAGCATGTGGGGATTTATTTTCTAATTTTACATAACTCTGTATGAAGATAGTTAAAAAAAAGTGTTCATGTTTATGGTATTTATGTTGTTGCTCATGTTGCTGTTGTTAAGGTCCCCACTCCCTCCCTTGTCTCCTCACAGTATTTCTCAGCCTTGCAGCAAGACAGGAGACTCACAGATTGCTCATTACCTTTTATACTTTTGCTTTTAAATTTACTAGCAATTTTGAGATATGAACATCTTCTGTCTTTGAGTTTTGTGAGGGCATGGTTTTTGCATAGTTTTTTTTTTTTTTTTTACCTCCTTGTTGTTTTGTAATATTTGGGGAGGAAGTGTTGGGAGACAGGAACTAAAGCAGCTCCTGTTATCTTCAGCTATCCTGAAATCCTAGGAAATTCTTATCAACAAACAGTGTTGAAACAGTAGGATATCCTCTAGGAAAAGAAATGAACGTCAACTCCTACCTTACGCCATGTGCAAAAAATCAATTCAGGTGGATCATGGACCTAAACATAAAACTGAAAGCCATAACTCTTGTAGAATCATATCTTCTTGATAGGTAGATCAAAATTATTTAAGTATGACACAGAGAGGAATGACAATAAAAGAAAAAAATTAAGGTTTCATCAAAATTGTAAGCTTCTCACAAAAGGCTCTATTAACAAAAAATGATCACGCAAGCTACAGAATGTGTAAACATATTCATAACATTCCAAACTGAAAAAAATGTATCTAGACTATGTAAAGAAGTCCTAAAACCCAATAATTTAAAACGACAATTCTATGTTTAAAAACAGGCTCACGTGGGGCACCTGCGTGGCTCAGTTAAGTGTCTGACTTAGGCTTGGATCATTATCTCAGAATTCATGGGTTCAAGCCCCATGTCAAGCTCTATGCTGTATTTCCCCCTCTCTTGGCCTCTCTCTCTCTCAAAAATAAATAAACATTTTAAAAAAGTAAAAATTAAATTAAAAAATAAATAAAAACAGACTCACAAATATTTCAAAAAGTATATATGAATGTCTGAAAAGCACTTTAAAAAGTACTCAACCTCATTAGTAATCAGGAAAATACAAATTAAACCTCCAATGAAATACTGTAACACATACATGAGAATTGTTAAAGATAAAACACCAGATATATGCTACGTTGAGGAGCAACCAAAATGTTCAGACATTGCTGGTAGGAATGCAAAATGACACAATCAACTTGAGAAAAGGCTTGGCAGTTTCTTATATAATTAAATACACACTTACCATATGATTCAGCTATTATGCTCCTTCATGTTTACCCAGGAGAAATGAAAACACATGACCACAATAATTTGTACAAGACTGTTCATAGCAGCTTTATTCAGAATAGCCCCGAACTGTAAATCTGATGCCCATTAATGAAACAATACACAAATGTTGATCTATCCATTCAATGGATGGAAACTTTTTCAACAGTAAAAATAAATGAACTACTATTACAGTCAAGAGTGAAGAAGAGTCTCCCTGAGATTATATGACGTGAAAGGTAGACAAATAGGTGTACGTACTGTATGAATCCATTGATTTGCAGCTATAGGATAGGCAAGATTAATTTCTGGTAAGCAAAAGCAAAATAACATTGATTGCCTCAGCTTGTGAGGAGGCACAGTAGGTCTCTGAGAGGAGGCATGGGGGAATTTTCCAATGGTAGTACTTTGGATAGGTTGTGGTTGCAGGGGTGTAAGCATTGTCAAAGCTCATGAAATCATATGCCTTTACGTTTGGGGACTTTCTTCCCCTGAAGAAATAGAGGGGCACTGACAGTAAGCGCTATGGTGTACAATCTGTGTACACTACAGCATGTGTAGTGCCCATAAAACGCCCAAAATGCTTTCATTATGTATTTGGCCTCGTCTCAAGCATGTTTTACACACAGCAAGCTCTTGTGCTAGCATGCATTCGATCAAACGATCACAATAAAGCTGGTTGGAGTAGTTAAAGGAATGTCAGCAGAGACCACCAGACTTGCTGCAACGAGAAGCGATTTCCCTAAAATCTCATCTCATTTCATGCTTTCCAGTTGTGACCACTAAAGTCATCAGAGGGAGAGTAGGAGTTACTCACAAAATTGATGCTTCTTACCCAATCTCTCATCCACAGGGAGGGCACGGGAGGAGCCGGGACAGGGCCTAGAATTCCATTATCCACTTTAGTTTGGTTGACACTTGTTTGATACTAAATGCTCTAAACTAGTTTCTGATGAACAATGGTGCAGAGTACAAACCCAATCGTAACTGGCAGAGAAAGGCAAGAAAGCCCAAAAGAAAAAAAAAAAAAGTGAGCCTAAGGCCTTTACGTTTTAGCTACACTGCCTAAGCAATTCAGAAAAGAAGGAATGAAGCCAGTATCCTAGTTTGAACAGCCCTATCATATCATCATTTCATGAGAACTTGGCATTACATTATGAAACAGCCAATGTCTACAGTTGCAACTTGTTTTAGTAGGTAATAATGTTCATGCATTTTTTTTAAAGAGAGAATTTCACTGTCTCCTATGAATTGACCACATCTGTTTTCTCATATAAAATATTTAAGGGAGAAATCTGGGATTGCGCAAGGCCTTGCTTGCCATATTTTAAGGAGGGTAGTACCACAAAAAGCACCTCCTGAATGGGAACATGTGTTTGGATACATGTCTCAAGTTTGGTTCCCCAGAAGTGGATGCTGAGATCAGGATTCACTTGCACGTGATTTATGAAGGAAGGATTCCTAGCGGGAGATGGTAAGGAAATGAAGAACGCGGGTCACACAAAAATGGGGAGGCCAAGCAAAGGTGTGACCAAAGACTTGAGTCCCACCACTGGATAGGCTTCAGCCTGATCCTATTGACAAACTGCATTGTAAGTTACACCTGAGAGGTTTTGGAACGTCTGAGGTAAGGAAGGTGGAGGTAAGGAAGCCCAACAGCCATTGTTGAAGAGCAGGCAGCGGCCAGAGTAAGAAACTTTCAGCCATTTCAACTCTCCTGAATCTGATGGCAAATCAGCGCCAGTGGCCCCCGGGCAGGTTTCTGAAAAGGATCCATGGCCATTGGAAGCACATCTCGGGACGTGCTCTCAGCCAGAAGAGAAAATACAAAAGGATATCAGAGAAATCTGGGTGTAACCTCAGCATTGCCCACTAAAACCAGGATAATTTTCTACAAAGATTGGCCAGGAAAAGTGGCGACGATGATGCTTAGTGCTTATCAATTTGCAATTTCTGTTTTATACTGAACAACTAGTTCCAGCACTCACTACACTGGAAAAAAAAGGGGTTTCTTTTTGTATATATACATGTGTATATTTTAGTATATTTTGATCTATACTTTTTCATGACCGGAAAGTATGATACCACATTATATTTATTTTTTTAGACATTAAATTTATTTTTCCAGGGATGCCTGGGTGGCTCAGTCAGTTGAGTGTCCAACTCTTGATTTTGGCTCAGGTCATGATCAGGGTCTTGGGATCAAGCCCCATGATGCTTATCGTGGAGCCTGCTTGGGATTCTCTTCTCCCTCTCCTTCTGCCCCTCCCTCATCTCTCTCTGTCTATCTTTTTATCTCTCTTTCTCCAAAAATGTAAACTCTAAACATAAATAAACTTATTTTCCTATTCACCACTGATGGAAAATTCTATTTATCATTCAATTACTTTTCTTAATATTCTGTATTCAACAAATATTTTTTATATGTGCACTGGAAAACATCTCCATCTTTTTGCACAGGAAAAATTGCTAATAATGAGATTGCTAAAGGAAAGGAAACATACATTTTTATTTTTGAAGATTTTGCCACAATGCATATCAGAAATACTGCAACCACTTTAACATGCCATCAACAGGGTACTAAAAAACCTATTGACTAACATCTTTATCAAGATTATTGATTAGATAGATCATCAATCATTATAATTTTTGCTATCTGAAATTTTTTAAAAGATAAATTATTGTTGGGGCGCCTGAATGGCTCTGCCAGTTGAGTGTTGGATTCTTGATTTCAGTTTAGGTCATAATCCTAGGGTTGTGGGTGTGAGTCTAGTGTGGGACTCCATGTTAAGTGTGGAGCCTGTTTAAGATTCTCTCTCTCTCTCTCTCTCTCTCTCTCTCTCTCTCTCTCTCTCCCTCTCTCTCTCCCTTTTTCTCTCTCTCTCTCTCTCTGCTCCTTGCCTACTTGTGTGTACTCTCTCTCTCTCTAAGAATAATAATAATATGAAATAAAAGATAAATTATGGCTTTAATTTACATGTATTAATGTAGTGGTTGAACATCTTCCTATATGTTTATTACCATTTGTATTTCTTTTCCTTTGAAATGTTTCATCATATCCTTTGATCACTTTGTATTAGTTTTCAATCACTCATTGATTAATACCTATTTCTAGACTTTTTATTTTGTCCAACTCTTCTGTAGTCTCTAGAAACAAACCATGTTAATCTCTGTAATTTCATAATACGTTTTAACTTCTGATAGGGCTAATACCTACTCAATACTTACTCCTTCAGAAATTTTCTGGATATTTTCATATGTTTATATTTCTAGAAAAAAACTTGGTAGTATTTTGAGAATTTATCTGTACAATCTTATCCTCATATTAATTATAGTGTAATCAATAAGTTAATTTATGGATAATTACCATATTTAACATACTAAGTTCTCCTTTTGAGGAGTACTGTATGTCTGCATTTACAAAGTATTTTTCAATTTTACAACTCTCAGTAGAATTTTAAGGTTTTATTCATAGTCATGCCCATTTCTTGTTAAATGTGTCCCAATGTATAATCATTTCATTTGCCTTTCAGAATACATATTTTCTTTTTTAAATTGAAGTATAATCAACATTCAGTATTATATTAGTTTCAGTTGTATAATACAGTGATCCAACAATCCCATGCATCACCCTCTGCTCATCACTCCTTGGGACATTTGGGTGGCTGAGCCGGTTAAGCAGCTGACTTTTGGTTTTGGCTCAGGTCATGAACTCATGGTTGGTGAGATTGAGTCCCACATTGGGCTTTGAGCTGACAGCACAGAGCCTGGTTGGGATTCTCCCTCTCCTCTCTCCTCTGCCCCTTCCCTGATGCTGTGAGTTTGAGCACACACACCCTGTACTCTCTTTCTCTCAAAATAAGTAAATAAACTGAAAAAATTTAAAAAAACAAACCACAGGTGCACTCCTTCGTCTCTTTCACCTATTTTTTCCCATCCGCTGACCCACCTCCCCTCTGGCAGCATCCAGTTCTCTGTTAAGAGTCTGGTTTTTGTCTTTTTTAATTTTATTTGTTTGTTTTGTTTCTTAAATTCCACATATAAGTAAAATCGTATGACATGTGTCTTCTCTCACTGACTTATTTCACTTTACTTCACTGGGCCCTTGAATACTGTTGCACATAGCAAGCGTTCATTCTTTTTCATGGCTGAGTGATGTTCCACTGTACACTATACCACATCTTCTTTACGCATTCATCTATGGATCGACATTTGGATTGCTTATATATCTTAGCTGTTGTAAATAACTGTGCAATAAATATAAGGCTGTATATACTTTTTTGAATTTGTGTTTTTGTTCTCTTTGGATAAATACTGTAGTAGAATTACTGGATCTTATGGTAGTTGTATTTTTAGTTTTTTGAGGAACTTCATACTGTTTTCCACAGTGTCTTCACCAGTTTGCATTTCCAACAACAGTTCTCTCGGGTTCCTTTTTCTCCACCTCCTCACCAAGACTTGTCCTTTCTTCTGATTTTTATTTTAGTGATTCTGACAGGTGTAAAATTGTGATTTTAATTTGCATTTCCCTGATAATTAGTGATTTGAGGCATGTTTTCATGTTGTCCAGCAAGAAAGAAGTAAAATCCACTATTTGCAGATAAAATAATACTACATATAGAAAACCCCAAAGACTCCATGCAGAAACTACTAGAAGTGATAAATTCACCAAGGTTGTAGAATATAAAAATAATATACGGGGACACCTGGGTGGCTAGTCAGTTAAGCATCTGACTTCAGCTCAGGTCATGATCTTACCATTTGTGAGTTCAAGCCCCGTGTCTGTACCAACAGCTCAGAGCCTGGAGCCTGCTTCAGATTCTGTGTCTGCCTCTCTCTGACTCTCCCCCACTCGCACTCTGTCTCTCTCTCAAAAATAAAACAAAAACAAAAAAATTTAATAAATAATAATATTCAGAAATCTGCTGCATTTCTATGCACTATACACCATAATGCATTTCTATACACTAATAATGAAGTAACAAGAAGAGAAATTAATAAACAATCCCATTTACAATTGCACCAAAAAGAATAAAATACCTAGGAATAAATTTAATCAAGGAGGTGTAAAACCTGTACTCTGAAAATTATAAAATGTTGATAAAAGAAACTGAAGATAACACAAATATTCTATGCTAATAAATCAGAAGAGTTGATATTGTTAAAACGTCTATACTATGCAAAGCAATCTACAGATTTAATGCAATCCCTATCAAAATATTAACATTTTTCACAAAACCAGAACAAATAATCCTAAAATCTGTATGGAACCACAAAGGACTCTGAATAGACAAAGCAATCTTGAAAAAGAACAAAGCTGGAAGTATCACAATTCCAGATTTCAAGATATACCACAAAGGTTTAGTAATAAAACACTATGATACAGGCACAAAAATAGACGCATACATCAATGCAACAGAATGCAGAGCCCAGAAATAAACGCATGTTTATCTGGTCCATTAATCTACAGCAAAGGAGGCAAGAATATGCAATGGAAAAAAAGTATCTTGAATAAATGGTGTCAGGAAAACTGGACAGCTACATGTAAAAGAATGAAACTACCACTTTCATACACCATACACAAAATAAACTCAATGTGAATGAAAGACCTGTTACACCTGAAACCATAAAACTCCTAGAAGAAAACATAAGCAGTAATCTCTCTGACATCAGCCATAGAAACATTTCTTGAAATATGTTCCCTCAGGCCAGGGAAACAAAGGTAAAATTTAACTGTTGAGAATACACCAAAGTAAAAGGCTTCTGCACAGCGAAGGAAACCATCAACAAAGCAAAAAGGCAACCTAATTACAAATGATATATCCAATATGGGGCTAATATCTGAACTATATAAAGAAGTTCTCTAACTCAACACCAAAGAAACCCACATATAATCCAATTTAAAAAGGGCAGAGGACCTGACTAAACACTGATAATTTCTCTGAGTGTGAACGTTTTACTTTTGGCAATGTTTACAAAGGTTTTGTATTTGTTTGTTTTTTGGTGTGTTTTTGTTGTTGTTGTTCTTGGGGTTTTTTGTTTGTTTGTTTTGGTTTTGGGTTTGTTTGTTTTTTGGCCATGCCAGCTAACACACACACAAATGAGCTAACACTTTCTATCCCACATATACCACGTCAGCAATAGAAGAGAAGAAATGAGAGGAAGATTCCACCCTAAGAATCCCAACTTTCCATCAGCACCACATTATAACTCCGTTGTGGTTTAACACTGCAGTGATAATTTATCTAAGGTAATAGCAGGTATTTGTGTAAAGATCAGCAGACTTGTCATTCCCTATGAATTGCCCTCCTTTGTTTTCTCTTGTTAAAACATCAAAGAAAGATTATGTAAACCCCTGCTCATTTTAAGCAGAGGGCTATATTGTAGAGATTTGTAAAGGAAAGAGTGGATAATAATAACACACGGTTGTTTGATAAAAGATTTGGGAAAAAGTCCACAAGAACCTGAAGAGAGAAGACCTAGACAGGAGCTGGCAATCATCTCACACTGCTCTCTTTTTGTTGACATGCCCTTCCTCTTTCTGTTGTGAAAATGGCCTTTTTACCTGAAAATCCTTACTTCCTTTTTTTCCCCCCGTCATTTATTCCTTCAAATAAATTTTATTAAGGACCTGATATATGCCAAACACTAATGGATATAATGAAATAAGTATTTCCTTCCTTTAAGATACTCAGTGTAATGAGACAAAGAGGTAAGGAAATTAAATGTTAAAATGTGGCGTTGTGTAATTAATCTTACAAATGAGACTATGAATGCAGTTAACTGGGGTGGGGGCAGCAGACAGAGTGAACTTGTACAAATGCAGTCACTGTGAAAAATAGTGTGGAGCCTCCTCAAAAAATCAAAAAGAGAACTATCATATGATCCAGTAATTCCACTTCAGGTATATATCTGAAAGAAATAAAATCATAATTTGAAGAGATATTTACACCCCATGTTCATTGCAGTTTTTTTCACAATAGCCAAGACAAAAACAACCTAAGTGTCCATCGATACATAAATGGATAAAGAAAATGTATAACACATAAGTGTAGACACACACACACGAGTATTATTCAGCCATAAACAGAAGGGGGGGGGAGGAAAAAAAGAATTCTTCCATGCCTTTTGTGATAACATGGATAAACCATGGGAGCATTACACTAAATGAAGCAAGTCAGGCAGACAGAAAAACAAATACTGTAAAAGCTCACTTATATGTGAAATCTAAAGAAGTCAAACTCATTGACAGTGTACATTGGTGCATTGGTGGTTACCAGAGGCTGGGTGTGGAGGGAGATGGGAAAATTTTGGCCAAAGGGTACAAATTTCCATTTGTAAGATGAATAAGTTCTGGGGATTTAATGTATAGATTGGTGACTATAGTTAATATTACTGAATTGTATATTTGAAAGTCCCTAGGAAAATAAATCTTAAAGTTCTCAACACACACACACACACACACACACACACACACACACACACACACACACACAAAGTAATAACCACACGAGGTGATAGAGATAAGAACCAATCTTATTATGGTAAGCATTTTACAATATATACTTGAATCAATAATCACATTGTACATCTTAAATTTACACAATGTTATATGGCAATTATATTTCACTAAAGCTGGGGAAAAAAGGGAAAGGGAAAAAAAAGGAGACATTACCAGGGGACTGCATTCTTCCTATCTGAGGAAGAAAAAAAAAATCTTTACAGGCCAGAAAGGCTGAAGACCAGGAAACAGGGGGCAACACAGAATCATGAGTAGCTGGACACAGTACGAGGTGGGAAATGTCAAGTTAGGGGGCTGGACAGAGACATTACCCAATTTTTATTTTGAAAAGATCACATTCTGCCAATAAAGCAAACACAAATAATATTCAGCTATCTGATGTAAACACAACTCTCAAAAGCTACTGAGGATATAGATTTAGATTTATATACATTGTTGTTTTGCCTCTGTAGATTCACCATGTGTACAGTCACTGTATTCTGCAAGAAATTGGTTATAGAGATTGTATAGGGATTTTTTCATAGACTTGCTATTCCATAAAATACATGTGAGCCTAGGGATGCTTAAGACTGAGAAGTATTAGGCAAAATCATCCATCCTAACTCAAATATTGGTCTCTAGAGATAGTTCTAGGGTTTTTTTTTTCTGTTATCAAAATAATGGTACAAAATGTACTCATGTTTAAACTCCATGCCCTAGGAGCTTGTTCCTTATTCTTTGAGTGCTCATAGCTGAATCAGCTGAGCCAAATCATCTGACAAGGAACTGTTGCCACACTTTAGTCAACGCAGGTCCTGATTACAAACTTTTCAGGCCGTTGCCCTTTCCCCTATCAGGCACACCCAAACCCTACCGTGACTCACTGGAGGGCTAGCTCGAGCTCATCTGTCATGGCAACTAAATAACTCCACACAAGTAAAAAGGTAACAGGACATGTGGCAGAAATGGATAATGTTCAGCTGTTGAAGTCTGCATTACCTATTTAATCCTCTCCGAATGTCTGGGGAGTTCCAGTAGCTGACAGAACAGGGAGTGAAAGCTTGGTGTTCTGGGTTCTCCTGGGTGATTGAAGGCTGTGGCTACAAATACTCCCTTTTATGTTGCCGTGGAACATTTTTTCTGGAAGTGAGAGCTTGCTGTAAGGCATCCCCAGAAATCTTGGCCACCAGGTACCTGAAGTACAATTCTGGATGAGAACATAAGAAACCGAGACGATGAATGATAGTCTTGACTGATTTAGAAGGTTGGGGCCGTTTTTTGAGGTGGCCACAGAATCTCTGCTTTCAAGACTGGCTCTAGAATCTCTGAGCAGATAATTTACACTCTGAATGAAAATGGTAAATAAATAAATACGCAGGTTAATGTCCATTCTCATTAGCTGTTAAAAGATTATAAATTAGGACCAGTTGTAGAGCCTATGGTAGCCCATATAAATAGACTCCTTTTTCTCTCCTCAAGCGCAGATGAAGTTCCTGCTTTTGCTCACTGATATACCCCAAGTCCTGAATCATTGCCTGGCATAGATATTTGGCGAAGAACTGTCTGAATTGCAATACTCAAGTATCAACCACCATGTGGTAAGACCAGACCATTCACACTGCCTGAAGCACGGTAAAGTGGAACAATTCCTTTAGAAATGCAATCAGGAAAAATGAAAATTGTCTTCACCATGATCCAGTAACGTTTCCCCTAGAAATTAATTTTTGAAGAAGCAAAAGAGCTTTGTGAATAAAGCTCTGATCCTAGCAGTACCCATTAGAGCAAAATCTTATCAAAAACTTACATGTCTAACTCCATAGGAGTCTCCGAATAAATTATGGCTCATAAATTAGGTAATATACCTAAAATTAATAGATTTTATTATATATAATAATGCTATATTATATAAAATAATGGAAAATTAATAATAAACTTTGTAGAATAATTAAACAGGTATTACTTGGCTATAATTATATAATATATATGTGTAAATGCTTATGAATGTGTTCAGAATCAGAATATTATTAACATATTAATAACATATTCATATTGATGAATAAATGATGAAAAATTAAAATTTAGTTAGGATACTTTGATTTATTGATAAATTTATTTTTATTTTTAATATTATTTTATTTTTATTTTCTTGTTCAATATAATTTATTGTCAAATTGGCTAACATACAATGTATACAGTGTGCTCTTGGTTTGGGGGGGAGAGTCCCATGGTTATCGCTTACATGCAAAAGCCAATGCTCAGCCCAAGTGTCCTCCTCAATGCCCATCACCCACTTTCCCCCTTCCCCACATCCCATCCTCCCTCAGTTTGTTCTCTGTGTTTAAGAGTCTCTTATGGTTTGGCTCCCTCCCTCTCTGTTTGTAACTGTTTTTCCTCTTCCCTTCTCCTATGGTCATCTGTTAACTTTCTCAAGTTCCACATGAGTGAAAACATACGATATCCATTCTTCTCTAACTGACTTATATTACTCAGCATAATACCTTCCAGTTCCATCACATTGCTGCAAATGACATTTCATTCTTTCTCATTGTCAAGCAGTATTCCATTGTATTTATAAACTATATCTTCTCTATCCATTTGTCAGTTGCTGGACATTTAGACTCTTTCCATAATTTGGCTATTATTGAAAGTGCTGCTATAAACATTGGGGTGCATGTGCCCTTTTAATCAGCATTTCTGTATCCCTTGGATAAATTCCTAGTAGTGTTATTGCTAGGTCGTAGGGTAGTTCTGTTTTTAATTTTTTGAGGAACCTCCACATCGTTTTCCAGAGCGACTGCACCAGTTTGCATTCCCACCAGAAGTGCAAGAGGGTTTCCGCTTCTCTGCACCCTCACCAGCATCTATAGTTTCCTGAGTTGTTCATTTTAGCTACTTTGACCAGTGTGAGGTGGTATCTCAGTGTGGTTTTGATTTGTATTTCCCTGATGATGAGTGACATTGAGCATCTTTTCATGTGTCTCTTGGCCATCCGGGTGTCTTCTTTGGAGAAGTATCTATTCATGTCTTCCAGCCATTTCTTCACTGGATTATTTGTTTTTTTGGGTGTTGAGTTTGGTAAGTTGTTTATAGAGTTTAGATACTAACCCTTTATCCAATATGTCATTTGCAAATATCTTCTCCCATTCCATTGGCTGCCTATTAGTTTTGTTGATTGTTTCCTTTTCAGTGCAGAAGGTCTTTATCTTAATGAGGTCCCAATAGTTCATTTTTGCTTTTATGAATGTATTCATAATATATTTGTATTCATGAATAAATGAAGAAAAATAAAAATTTAGTTAGGATACTTTGATTTATTGATAAAATAAATTTTAAATAAAATTGTATTTGTTTTATATTTTTAAAAAGATAAATTATATCCTTTTGATTCCACTTTTTATGTGTTATATTCAAAGTTTTCAGTCTCCTTTTCTCAAGTGACTGGTGAGGGGGTTGGGAGAAGGAATTTTAACTGTGACATTGCCATGAAGGAACCACGTATGTAGACATGGTGGGATAAGAACAGAGTAAAGCCTGAAAACATAGGAAGAAACATTTATATTCTCTTTACTTGCCAAATATGAGTCACAAAGAGTGCTTGAGGTCTTACTAGATTATCTCTGGGTCCTCCCTTTATGCCACAACACGTACAATGAAAAAAAGAGTCCTTCCACCTGCCCAAATGAAAATGATATAAGTAACCCTTTTGTCAATAGGTCAGAGTGTTTTTCTTTTTGTTCCTTTGTCAAATTTTTGTGCCACTGAGTCAAATATGACAAAATTAGACAAATATGGAGGTTTTCACAAGATCATAGAAGAGAGGGTGACCTTTCCATTATTACTCCTGATGGTTTCAACAAAGCTCTCTAAGATATGGACCCCCACACTTGTGACTTTATGAAATCTGACCTAACAGTACCCACACAGCTAGCTTTTCATGTGATGGCACCTTGAGAAAAGTATTTCCAGAGTATTATTCCTGACCAAATGAGGCACTCTAAAATAATGAGTTAAGGTAAGGAAAATCAAAAACAAGAATATTTCACAATCTTGAGCAAAATAAAGTAGTGAAATCTTTTTGGTCAAGGTTGGAGATAAGAATTACATTTTCTGTATTATTTGGAGCATAACACAGGGATTTTATTATATGCTTCTATATACAAATGCCTGTCTCTCTCAGGGACTTAAAGTATATAGATGGCAAATGTCATCTAATATAATAGATGACTTAGTCAATCTGGGAGCTATTTTAATCAATGTTAATATAATTATCGATATCAATATTACATAGGCCCAATTTTTTTAATGTCTTTTAAAAGATGGTGCTTTTATTTTACAGGCACTAAAGTGAGGGACAGCGTCTTAAATAATACAATTTTTCTTATGAAAAAATCTGAATGACCTTCCATAAAATATAATGCCACTTAATATAAATGAGGAAATAATTTACACTGGCAGACTTAGATAGCAATAAGCCAATCTTGATATTGGCCACAAGTCCGAGGCTCAGCATTTTGCAACTAAGAAAAAGACCACCACGTGTGGGCTTATCTCCCACTGCCCATGCTTTATCAGATGAGAGAGCAATTTTGTACTCTGGGGAGTACTTCCTCCCTTGTTAATCCACACAAATTCGAAGCTTTAATTGGGAACTTATTCTTTTAACTCTTGGGGCCTTTGCACACTCTAAGTTTGACATTTCCAAGATAGAAAGTTCCGCGTCGCGAACTATTGACTAACCCTGACTCACCCAGGCTCACAGCGTATCTCTGTGGCTCCAGTCATATGCTGAAAACAGAGACTGGAAGCTGGCACGGTGGTAGCCACAGCCCCTGATCCAGGCTTACCCTGTTCACTACGAAGAATGCCTCTGGATTCGTCTTCCAAACTGAGGAGGAATGCCACCGTGTGCCAGGATTCCTTTACCTGGCCTATAGTTAGTTAATGATTACTAAAGAAAGAAAAAGTACCATCTGTTTTTATTCCTAATAATAAAGGAACTTGACAAATTCAAAAATGGGACGAATAAAGAAGATCAATAAGCTCACCATCTTATCATCTTACTTGCTTGCAGCAGGTTTTCATCTGGGCCTGCGTGTTTCTTCTTGTTTCAATGTACTCAGCTTTCAAAGAGTCTAATTACTGTGGAGTTTGAAGTATTGAAATGAGATGAAAGAAATAATTTTTCCCCTCGGACTATGAGATCTAACTTATGTGTTTTTTTTCTTTAATTTGGTAATGAGAGAAATGAAATAAAATGAGTTTTTCCATCTATTTTTTGTCATTTAAATAACTGAGTGTTATTCAACTTTTCCCCTCTATTTTCCTGCACACCCTCTTCTCTAATTTAACTTTACATAAGTATGGCATGGCTTGCGACCAAATGCTTAATTTCTCTATATCAACAATTTCCTTTTGAAGCAAAGATGATCACAAAACTTTGTATTTCTGCTGTACCAGCTATTATAAATATTAATGAAGAGACATACGTAAAATCTGGAAAACAAATCCCAAAGTTCTTCACCCAAGATAAGGTAGCATATTAGTCTTACAAAAGTATGTCAAAATGGCATTGGCTATACACTCTTATAATAGTTATGAGGTTTGAAAGGCAAGTAATGAAAAAGCATTGGGTCTAATCTACCCAGGTTGTTTATTAATTTATGCAACTGAGGTCCCAGAAGGATAAACTTTAGGCAGAGTTTATCCTTTGTGATTGATTCTATAGGCTCTGTCCTCTTCTTGCCAGCTTTATCCTTAGCACTCCTTCCTACATGGAAGGCTCTAGCACTCCTGGGTATATTCTACCTGATTCACATGCAGGGTGAGGGAAGGCACCTCGTCTCACAGGCATCAAAAAGAAAGTTCTGATTTCAATTCCAATAAGTTCCTTCTTCATGACATACTTGTTTCTGATCTAATCAGATAGATGGTTTTTGGCTGGATGGGCTTGGACCCATCATTGTGGCCCAGGGATAAAGGATTGAACTGATTGCTTCTGAACAACCAGACCTCATCCCTAGAATTGCAGAGAAGATGACACAACTCAAAATTCAAATCACACTAGATACACAGTAAAGGAAAGACAAGGTGAATGTTGAGATGGCAAACAAATCTCCACAATAACTTGGTTATAGCCATCAAGTTCACACTCAATAAAAGGAGTCAACTGAATAAAAGGAGAAGCATACAATCTGCTGTATCTACAGGATATTCCACTGATATCAACAGATGAGAGAATAAGTATTAATGTCACTATTCATGATCTTGCTCTACTCTTCTATTAAGAAAAAAAAGATTCAGTCAAATGCTACTAACTGAAAGCTGACAGATATATTTTCTATCATTTTTCCCATACTGCCTGTCAAATATTTAAATTTACATCTCCTGTATCAGATAGTTCAGATAACTTTCAAGAAACTTTGAAACACTTGGGTTTTTTGGTGAGAATTGTTGAGGCCTTAAGTCCCTTAGAACTCTCCAATGGCCTTCCCAAAGCCACCTCAAAGAAATATAAAATGTAAGTAAAAGCAATGTGCCTTCTAGGCAAACATAGTACTGAGACAACCCTGCTAGTTCTTGGCTTCAGAATTGATTACTGCCCTCAGCCTCTGTTACACAGAAAGTCTGGAATTGTGCCCAGCTGTGGAAAAGATATGACATTAAATGCCATCACAGACATAAGTCTTCCAAAAGAAGGCTGAGAAGTTGGCTCAGATTAAGGGAAGGTCACAGTCTGGGAAATGATGAAGATGGACAAACAGGAGGCTTCCATGTACACTCAGCTAGAAAATCTGGGGGAAAGAAGGAAGTCACTCAAAGATAAGTGGAAATGTCTTCCCAATAGGTCAGGAGTGCTTGCAATTTTCCCGTGTCCAAAAATGAGATGGAGGGACTCAGTATTCTATGGTCTATATCTAAAGATAGAGACTTTAAAGATTATTTCTAAAAATAAAAATTATTTCTTTCTCTAATGATACAGGTTTCATCTACCTTAAGGGTTCTTAATTGTGCTTAGGTATTAATTTAATCTGAGCCCAACACATCTCTGCTAATTTATACTAAAAAGGGTCTCTAAGAACTCAAATTATTATTATCTTTAGACTACACAAGCATGTAGATACAAATGGGGCATAGTAACACTAATACTGAAATTGGACGAAGTACTTGAAGCTATCTACTATGAGATTTCAGTCTAATTCTCCCACATTTGATGGAGAGACTCCAGAAGAGTTTCATACATGCTTTCCTCCTTCCTCTAACACACAGGCATCTGTTACTGCAAGCCTGCATAAGGATCATGGGTTTGTTTGCCAATGTTGCTGGAATCCTTGTGGAAAAGATCACTCTTCCAGGGTAAACAATATACCAGAGCTCACAAAGCAGCAGGTCCACGTGGGCCAAAGTGCACATCATTCATGCAGTCTCTCTTGTGCCAGATCAACATTTGGAAAAAGTTTGGTACAATTCGTAAAATCATGGGCTCTAGACTCAAACAGCTTGGGGTTTAAATACAGCAAACAAAGAAGAATGTAAATTTATGGATAAGAAGCAGAAACCCGGGAAAGTTTGTTTTGAGTTGGAAAGTCCATTGAAGAAAAAACAAGAGTTCTCATTGTTTCTCATTGGCTGCCTTACAGGGGTAGTTAGTTTCTTGTAAGAGAAGCAAGGTCCATCTTTTTCTTTTGGGATTTGGAATTGATGATTATTTCCTGGTGAGGATTCGTTTGTTGGAGATGTAGTTGACATCTCGTTGGAACCTGTTCCTGTAGTTTATGTTGGGCAGTAGGGCTTCCCTTTCTAGCCTCCCCATTCTACTTTGGTGAGGTTTCTCTTTATTAATTTTCACAATATATTTGGAACGGTTTAGTTTTGGCAAGGAGAATAGAGCTTGTAAATGTTGGAATTTACAATAATAACAGATACTATTTATTATTTCCTCTAACTATGTGGTCAGGAACTTTATGTACATTATATTCAGTCCTAATAACAAAACTACAAAGTAGCCAATGTTTCACCACCTGTTAGCTGTGTGAGAATTAGTGAATTGCATAACTCCCTGAGTCTCTGTTGTCTCATCTATAAATTCCAAAAGATACCACACAATCAAAGTGTTTAGTACAACATCTGGTACTTAGAAATTACTGATAATTAGTTTCCATTACTCTAAAAACCAGTGGGAAATGTCCCTTTGACTATATGGCTGAGTCATAGATCACCTCGACATTTGTCTCTTCATTTACTCTTCTCAATTATAGTTTCTTAAGTTACCTCATTTATAATAATTTCTTGAGGAATGTACAACTTTCAGACATACTCACATATATCATGCTTTCTTTTTAAGAGATTAAACCAGCACTTATAAAGTCTATAGTTTTAAATTCTTGAAAATCACAAATAGAAGAATCAAGGTTATTTTACATTTTATGCTTGTGACAGAGGGACAGATTACCAAAGACCCTCATAGCATGATAGGTAACAGCCTTACTACTTGGACTTGCATCTCCACCCTGATGCTTATCCTCTGCGTGACCTTGACCATGTTACTTAAACTTCTTTAAGCTAAGTTTTAGATGCCTCATTTACAAAATAGGGTAATAATGCACCACACCTAGGTACAGGTGATGTACTTTGTCGATACTGTTTGATATACAATAAATGTTGTTACATGGCTGTTAGCTACTTATAATAGCTTCTGTTACCATCTAAATCTGACACCTATAGATTAAATGAGTGTCTATAGTATTATTATCCAGTGTCTGAGGCTGTGTTCAGATTATAGCAGGGAAGATACAAGAAATGTAAAAGAAATCTTCTATCAATGCCTCTCCACTGCCCCCTTTAAAAACACACTCTTAGGGTGCCTGGGTGGCTCAGTCAGTTAAGCAGTTAAGTGTCTGACTTCAGCTCAGGCCATGATCTCACAGTTCATGAATTCAAACCCCATGTTGGGCTCTGTGAGCTTGGGGCTTGCTTTGGATACTCTGTCCCCTCTCTTTCTACCCCTCCCCCACATGTGCTCTGTCTGTCTCTCTGTCTCTCTATCCCTCAAAAATAAACGTTTAAAAAAAACACTCTTGTTCATAGTTTTATCCCATCGTTGAAGTGGGGGGGGGGGAGGGAAGCTTGGAACCCGACTTCAATGAATGACTCTACCCTGGCTTTTGACTGGGCCATCTGTAAAACAACATGGAGGACAGATGTTCAAATCACTGATCCTGGCTGCTCCTGTGAGCACTCCAAGTGCCAGATCCCAGACAGGGAGGCTTCATGGCAATCTTCTCCTTGCAGTTGCAGGACAGATCGGGAGGGAAATTAATAATGTATAACAATTGAGGGCCTTTCTTGTATGGATCAAATAAAATTTGTAGGAGTCCATCGGGTTAGTCTAAAATACACTTTCTACATCATCAACTGAGTAAAAGAGTCTTGTTAGAATTTTCTAAATTTCAGTCAAAGCTCCATTTAGATAACAAAGTGATATTACTTAGTATTATATTAAATAATACTAACTTAATCAGAATAAAATTGTGGGAAGACGAGAAGGAGGGGGTGGAGGAGGAGGAGGAGGAGAACCATGAAAACAACCCATTAGAGTACAAACCCCCTATGAGAGCTTAAGTTTTATCCGATGCTGATGCTAAAGATAGCACTAAACTCTGGAATGCCCCATTCAAAATCAGTTTTCCATGGCAGCTGGTTTATTGAATGTTTTATTTGTGATAATATAACTTGGTTTTGGAATATATGGCAAACACCATGGTACAAGAGGTCAAGCTAAGTTTCAATTTTTGTTTTGGAAAGAGTCAAGAGAGGATCAGGAAGAATATCTTAATAATGTCCTATTTTTGTGGGCACCCTTCAGTTTATTTTCAAAAATCCATGGAAACCCTCCTTGGAAAAATTTAGTCAACAAGGTCAGCTTATCTTAAAAATATGTTCAGTGTTTGGAAGACTTTTAAAAATTTACGTGGGCCATATGTATACCAAATTGAGGCTAAGTGAATTTATGTGTTTGCGTTTAACCTGGAGTTAAACTGACCAATAAAAGCCATTAGAATAATATTTTGGCAGTTTGATTCAAATTGAGCTAAGGATAACCTGGCAAAAACAGATTTAGTTGGTCCCAGGTCACTATGAAGTAGCCAAATTTCTGTTTTAAATAGTCCCTACTGAATCAAAAATAATTTCTCTTAGACTTAGACGAAATTACACTTACTCTCCTCACTCTGAATATGTGAGTGGCAGTTGGAGATACTAAAATGTAATCGATGTCTTCTTTTCTTCCTTTTACTTCCTGTAAGAGTATTCTAATCATGACATTTAAGAACCTCTGAAGAAAAACTATAGAATTTGTTTTTCTTACCTAAGGCTCTATCTTCACTGCAATTTTTTTTATTTTTGTTTGCTTATATTTTTCTTTCCCACTCACACTGAGCTTATCCAAAAAGCCCACTAAAATGCTGCCCAAAAAGCCCATTTATTTCAGAGCTGACTACTACAGTGTTTTCATTTTCCATGGTGGTCAGTCACCACATTTACCCAGGGGTTTCCAATCAGGCAAAAAGAGAAACTCTCGAGTCAGAAATTGAAGTCAGGAAGTGGAACCATCCTGAAGTACCCCCTCCTCTTTTCTCATAATTTTCTGAAGGTCAAATTAAAGAAAACACCAACTTAACTAATAATACATTACCAACTCTAGCTTATTTATATTGGTTAACTCCAATACTGTATTAATGAGTTCCAAGCTACAGATTTAACTCTCATTAAAAGCTTTTATCTTTACTGTCTTTGGTAAGAATTAAAAACTGTAAACTCAAAACATATGTGAATAAAGGTATTCATAGAATCATTGTTTTCAATAAAAAATAATCAGGGGCGCCTGGGTGGCTGTCGGTTAAGGTTTGACTGTGGCTCAGGTCATGATCTTATAGTTCTGGTTTAGAGCCCTGCTTCAGGCTCTGCGCTGACAGCTCAGAGCCTGGAGCCTACTTCAGATTCTGTGTCTCCCTCTCTCCCCTCCCCTGCTCATGCTCTGTTTCTCTCTCTCAAAACTAAATAAACATTAAAACATTTTTTTAATAATCAGAAGTTGGGGCACCTGGGGGGCTCAGTCAGTTAAGTGTCCGACTTTGGCTCAGGTCATCATCTCACAGCGTGAGTTCGAGCCCTGCGTCGGGCTTTGTGCTGACAGCTCAGAGCCTGGAGCCTGCTTTGGATTCTGGGTCTCCCTCTCTCTCACCACTCTCCCACTCACACTCTGTTTCTCTCTCTTTCTCTCTCTCTCTCTCTCAAAAATAAAAAAAAATAAACTTAAAAAATAACATGAAGCCTTGTTTTCTAACAGTATTTAAATTATAGTATATAATTATTGCAAAAGACATATTGTTTGTAAATAAAATATTTAGTTATGGGATATTGGGATATGTTATATCGCCATTAAATGTTTATATATAATTTTTATTCAATAAATTTTGAGATATTAAAATGAAAACATGTATTTCACTAAGATTGCAATCACACACACACACACACACACACACACACACACACACACACGTGCACACATGCACATATGAAAACAACCTGAAGAGAATAAACAAAATAGTAGAAGATTACTTCCTGGAATTGCAGCTAACTTTTCCTTCAAATTTAGGCATCCTGCCTTGTTATTTTACTAGAAATAAGCAAACAATGGAATAGGAAGATATATTACTCACTTTACATATGTATGTCAGATATAAATAATAGCCAATATCATTTAAGAGGAATAGTAAGTCATAAAACTTTCAGTAAATAAATTGTATTTTGCTCACTCACTTTAGACATGCAATGGGGGCTCAGGCCTGACATTATTATTCTTATATTCATTTATACATTCCACCATTTGTGTCATCTTGCCCTCCTTCTTCAGGCTACGGCAATGCTGAGAATTTCTAAAACCTGGGTAGTTTCTTGATAAATTCCAGCTGAAAACCTACTCTTTTGAATTAGTGACAGTTTAGCAACTAGAATATGCAAATGTAGGAAGAAGTCTCAGATCCTTCTTAGTCATTCTCTTTTGACTTTAGGATTTTTTCCTTCCTTCGATCTGGTTTTGGGAGAGTGATAAATTGTCCAGTCATGGAAGATGTTAGGCACAGTCTGAATCTTAAGTAATATAAGGCCCCTTATTTTTGTGTGTGTTACTATCTATACTTTTGAAACTGTTAGTCATTTTAAACAAAGTTATTGATAATTCACTCTGTCAAATAATTGCTATAAAACTGCTACATAAATATTTGTATCAGTATGTCAAGTTCCAACTAACACAGAGTAGAGAGAACTGAGAAAAGTTTAATGAGTAAAATATAGTCCTATAAAATGCCAAAAATAATTTTAAGCTTCGGTGAAGCAATTGTACTATTGCAGAAATATTTTCATTATATTTCTGCATTATATTATTTCCATATTTCTCCATCTCTGTATTTGTGAAGTAATAGCTCTAGATGTAGCTTTGTTAGAAATGAAAAAAAGTAGGAAATGACCTGATTTCACTCAGATGTAAACAAAAATTATAGTATTACCAACTACACTCATTTTTACTCTCAACATGGACGTAAGTACAAAAGATTAAAATCCAAGATGGGTAATCAGAACTATACATTCACATTCTGTATCCTTGCCCAAACTAACAACACTAAAACCAAAAGAGACATCTCAGAAGACCTTAGGCTACATCAATCAGTTCTTTTTCACTAGGTAGATGTGCCACAAATCTAAAAGTGTTATAATTGGATGTTTTCTCATTTTTAATATTTATCTTGCATTTACATATCATTTTTCCATAATCAAACATTTTATCCTATACTATTTCCTGTACTTCAAGGCGTACCCTGTCATATTCTCCTCTCTGCAGGTTTGCATGTGTTTTGAAGCCTTATTCCTATATTGTTGAGTAGGTAATTAATAGTTTCTTGGTAACAGTACCTTTAGGAGTGCTTTTGACTGTCAGAGTGCTCTATTTCCTGCTATTCCTTAATAGATAGTGACTTCTCCCAACTGCCGGAATAAAAGGACATTTTAACTTGCCTATCAATGCTCTGTGACTTGAAATTCCTTCCCAGGATGGTTAGTGTCTACTCCAAGAAATTTGGGTACCAAAATACTATAAATTAAGTCAAAAACACTTGAGCTGGGTAGGGTACAATGCTAAAGAAGCTGCAACTGCAGCAGCGCCTGGGTGGCTCAGTTGGTTTAGCATCTGACTTCAGCTCAGGTCATGATCTCATGGTTTGTGGGTTCAAGATCCACATCAGGGTCTATGCTGATAGCTCAGAGCCTGGAGCATGCTTTGGATTCTGTCTGTCTCTCTCTTTCTCTCTCTCTGCTCCTCTCCCATTCACACTCTGTCTCTCTTTCTCTGACTCTTTCTCTCTCAAATATAAATAAACATTTAAAAAAATGTGGCAGTTGCACATTTAGTCAGGTCCTGATCAAAATACTCTTTTCCATCAAGCCTTCAATAGTTCTTATCGCATCTTAGTCACTGAGGTGGTTCATATAAGAGAGTAAGATGATTTGGGAAAATTTAACGCTATCCTGGAAGACTGGATCACAAGGTCAATGGTTTTATAAGTGAATGATATATCATGGTGTTTTAAATTAATGGCTATCAGTTGTAAGAATCACTTAGGTATTTGATATCTCAGACCATACAATTTCTCTGATCCAATGAACATGGTGAACATTTCCTTCCCTTTAGATTTCTCCTGAAAAGTATTTTCATTCCTTACTTAATTCATAAACCATTATATTTTAATTTCTTTCAAATGGACAGAAATCATTACATAGGATGGAGATAGACTATTCTAATAAGTTATTTAAGCCACATTAACAATATACCATAGACTATGTGGCTTAAATCATAGAACTCTTTTCGAGTTCTAGAAGCTGTGAAGCCCAAGATTAGAGAACCAGCATTGTGTTTCTGGTGAGAGCTCTCTTCTTAGTCTACGGGCAACTGCCTTTTGGACGTATCCTCACATGGCAGGGAGAAAGAGAAAACGCTCTGATAACTCATCTTAAAAGGATACTAACTTCAGGCACCTGGCTAGCTCAGTTGGTAGAGCACGTGACTCAATATTAGGGCTGTGAGTTCAAGCCCTATGTTGGGCATGAAGCTTCCTTTAACAGCAACCAAAAAGAGGCATTAATCTAATCAAGAGGAGCCTGCCCTCATGAACTTATCTAAACCTGATTACCTCCCAAAGTTCTCATTTCCAAATTCCATCATACTAGGGGTTAGAACCTCAATACATGAAGTTGGAGAAGAGATTATTCAATCCATAGTGCCTATCAAAAATCATAACTTTTACTTAGGCCCATCTTTATCTGCTTAATTTTACACGGTGCTATTCTATAATAGTTTACATGTCTCAAACTATGCAATCCAAATCTAACTTAAAGGTTCTTATACATGAGTAAATGTCAACCATCTAGCCCTTTTTCATAGTAGGCATCTGGCCCTTTATTTTCAACCAAGAGAATATGTCCATATTTTCTGCTACTGTCTTTTTCTGAATGTGCCAGTCAGAGTCCAAGCCAAATAGAGAAATCTCATTAGTTATTTAAAGGAAAAATAATTTAATGCACAAAATGGCTACCTAGACATAAAGTTGTCAACTAGTTAACAAAAGGGTAGAAAAAGAATTGGAAGGTACCATGGGGGTACAGTTGTGGAAAATAGCTGATATTTTTAGGGCTATGGAAACAAAGAAGAAAAGTTGAGACCTATGACATGAAACTTCTGAGGAAGACCCACTTGCTTCTCTTGCTTCTCAACCTATGGAGGTTCCTGTGAGCTTGGGGAAAGGTTCCTTGGGCTTAATACCCCAACTTCTGCAGAGTGGCCTTCTGAATGGCCAATGTAAAAATCAATGAGGTAAAATGTTACAGAGTTGTTTCTGCAAGTGTTGGAGAAGCTACAACGTGAATTCAACTGCTGTGCCAATGATGAGTTGGTGCCTCCAGGGTTAGGGGAGTCACTAGGGTAACATCACAGGAAAGAAAGGTCAACAGGAAATACAGAGTTGACTCCATATGAACCTGATATAAGTTGTGCTCACTGTGGAGACAGAAGTTAATTTATAAGGTAGTTTGGCTCACCTGGCTCAATTGGTTAAGCCCAATTGATTTTGGCTCAAGTCATGATCTCACAGTTTGTGGGATGGAGCCCCGTGTTGTACTGTGCTGAAAGTGTGGAACCTACTCGGCCTTCTCCCTCTCCCTCTCTCTGCTTCTCCTCGCTTATGTGTGCTCTCTCTTTCTCTCTCTCTCTCAAGGTAAATATTTTTTTAAAAGTTAGTTTAGTTCTGTCCTACACCCAGAAAAAATAAAAAGTCTAGGTTCCAGAGTTTTAGAATATAAGCCAAAGATGACATGGTTTTGGCCCAGATTTCCAAAGTTATCAATCCACTATAATGGCCAATACAATTGTTAAAAAACAAACAAACAAACAAAGACAAAACAGAAAAACTACTAGAAAAGATTCTCATTAAATTGTTCATTTTGTGTAAGGCAGCTTCTGATTGAATATTCCCAATGGCTCAGATTTTTATGTGCTGTAAATGGAAGTCACTTAAAAGGCATGATTATCAGACATGTAAGTACACATTAAGAAAAATCTTGATGTGTGAAATTATTGAAACTTAAAAAGCACTACTTGGACACCTGGTTTGCTTAGTTGGTTAAGCATCCGACTCTTGTTTTCAGCTCATGTCATGATCTCACAGTTTTATGGGTTCAAGTCCTGTATCATTGGGCTCTGCATTGCTAACATGGAGCCTGCTTGAGATTCTCTCTCTCTCTCCCTTGCTCTCTGCCCCTCCCCCACTTGCACTGTCTCTGTCTCTCTCAAAATAAATAAATAAACTTAAAAAATTAAAAATATTAAAAATAAAATGTATTACTCAGTCTGGTCGGGTGAGGTAATATTAGTACTCCTACATTGCTGGTAGAATCTGTAAAGTAAATTACATGTATTTTTTCAGAAGTTCAGAATGTTCAAACCCTTTGATCTTTGATTCATTCAGTATAGGTATGCATCCTAAAGTAATAATTAGAACTATATACCCTGATTTACGTATGAAGATATTTCCTGATGAGCTTTATAAAAAATCTGAGAACAATATGAATGTCCAATGTCAAATATGTGATAAAATACATGACACTACAGCTATATGATAGATTTTTTCAGCCATTAAATATATTTGTTATATCCTATGTTACTATGCATTAATGCTAATGTACTTTAAAAAGTAGGATAAACTGCATATGCAATATAGAGTCTCTTTAATAGAAATAAAATGTACAGTGTCAAAGTGGGAACTAGATGAATATACATCAAAATTTAAAAGAAACCATCTGGTTTTCTGAACTCTTAGTGATTTCAATATTATTATGAATTTAATACTTTTCAATTTTCTACATAAGCATTTATTATTTTTGTAATTAGATCTATTTTAAGTGTTAGTGAAAATAACTTCCAAAGTGATATTTTTATTTTGTTCAAGAATGAGGGCTTTGATTGATAATTACAGCTTGTCTAACTATTTTTTGTGCCATTACAAAGGAAAATGATGAGTTATTCATGTAAGTATGGTCACATTAATAAAAAGAGAGGATCTTCAAACTTTAAGAAAAGGGAGAGAGAAAACAGTACTGCTTACATTTAATTGATGTACTAGAGCATTCATAAAGACCATACTTTCATTATTAAAGTTCAACTATATCATGATCAATGTCTTACCTATCAGAAATTTGTTGTTATAAGACCTTTCCACCATGCATGGCACACAATTTTGTTATACATGTACAACATATTTTTCTTCTCTTATTCTTAGCTGAGCCTCTGCAACAGAAAATATAGGACTGCAAGGATCCACAGTCTAAAGAGAAATTCTAACATCTATGTGGATCTTACTAATAGGGCATTTAAAGAAAACAAGTCTCATGATCTTTAATGCATTGTTATTGTTATCTCAAGTGTATATTTAAAAAAAAAAAAGAGGCCTGAAAATTGAAACAGCAGAGCATGGATTTCTTGAAGAAAAGTGTTTTCAGCATAAGAGTGCCTCATAGCTGCTTCCATTCCCACACACAGCCCCATGCTAAGCAAGAAGGATGAATCAGGGATGATTTGGTAACCTTGAGGAATGGAGGGAGGCCGAGTCTTGTACCCAACTCATGCTTGAGGAGTCCAGAGGGAAGAGGCTAACTGAGCCAACTGTGGCAAAGTGCAAAGAGCATTGTCTACTCTTCCAGAGCTGAATGTCCTGTCTTCCAGAGACCAGATGAGAGCTCTATTTAAAAGAACTGAGCTTGTCACCTTGAAAAGGAGTTATACAAGAACACTGTCTAGAATTAAGTGACCCAACATGTGCAATCCATGTGGAGCAGCTGCTAGAAGTCAGGGGCCGAGGCAAGCATCCCAAGGAGCCAGCAGATCAGGAATCTGCTGATGGGGCTTTTGATAGGGGAACTGCACAGAACCCACCACAGGTTGCTCAGGGGAGAAAGGATCAGCATTTGGTATCTGCCACACCCAAGGACTCCAATAGAGGATTGTAACTGCACCAGCCAGGTAGAATGGTTGTGCCCTTTAACTTTCCTGATTACCCGATCCCCACTCTCATACCCAACCCTTGAGTCAAGGTGGCTTGGTAAATGTAGGAGAAGAAGTAAAAGAAAAAAGTGAAGGGAACAGTGTAAAAATCAATAGAACCTTCTTTCGTATTTCCGGTTTTCCTTAGCAGGACCCAGCTGGGGAAGAAAAGAAGATTTAAATCTGATAAGAGATTGATGATAATATATTGGGTGGGATTACACTTTCTACTCACTGGAAAATGACACCGTTCATTGATTACTGAGCATTGCTGGGAAAACCATGTCATTTGATCCAAGGATCAAAGTGAACAATTTGACAGATGAAGTCAAAACAAGCATTTAGGGAGAAGGAACAAAATTACTTTATGTTTGTGCCTATTCACTTGCTGCTGATGTCACAAATCGGTTACATAAGGATTGTCAACAAAACATTTAAAAATTAGGGAAATTATTTTGTAAATGGGAAAAGAAGCTTCTAATACAAAGTGTTAGGGTTTATTTCAGAAACCATTTTTGGTCAGAAACAACAGAAAACCTCATCAGGAAAGACATTTTAAGAAAATACCTTTCAGACATATTTGTTTATAATACAACAGGGTTTTTTTAAATTGAATTTATACCTATATAAATGTGACAGAAGATGAGGAGCGGTCATGAACAAAGCTATGTTACAGAAACAAACTACAACCTATTCACACAAACTGAACCACATATACATCCAATTTAAATAGCACAGGAAAATTTTATGTTGGATGACTAAATGGACCCACCAGTGATTTTTATATTCATCTGTAGTTTGAAAGGTATGTAGATTATTTAAATTTAGTAAAATTCATTAGCCACGGATGCAAATGCAGAATAGAGAAGGACTAAAGTTTTTTTCCAGTTCTCCAGAGAAGAAAACTGAGGTGATCATGTAACTCCTGAGGGTTTAGAAGAAGGGAGGTTGTGACTCCAAGGACCCTCAGTTAAAAAGTCAGCAAATCAAGACTCTTGAAAGTGCTGAGGGGACATGTGTCTCTGAAGAGCAACCTAGTGTCATATTGGAATTCAAGCCTGGGGGCTTTGATCCCTTTATATATATCTATATACTTATTTGATTGTGAGACCTGAAATGGACAAGACACATAACTGAAGGGCTGATAATAGTGGTGGGGGTAGTGGTGGTAAAATTAGTAACAAACATTATTGAGTAATGTGCCATGAACCTTCTAAACATCATCTTAATCTTCACCACAGTCCTACAAGATAGATATTATCATCTCCATGTAGCACTCAGGCAACTGAATCTTGGGCAATGTAACTGAATTAAATTGTCCAGTTTAATTGGCTTATAAGTGGGGGTAGGATTTTGGCCTATTTTTTCTTGTACCAAAACCCATACCCTTTATACATTTCACTGGTCATTGTTGCATTCATTTATTTAACTCATTCAACAAACAAATACTTATTATATATCTCTAACCTTTTCATTTGTCATGGAGAGGGCATAAAACGAGACTATTTTGGGAAAGTGAAGTTATAGTTTAGGAATTTTGGTCCGTATTAGAAGGACTCACAAGAGGACTTAGAAAGGAATGTGCTGTTTTACCCTTTTGACACTACACTCCTTACAGTTTAGGTTGCTCTCTCTTCTCTCCCCCATCCCAATGTGTCCTCATCTGTCAGGTGATCTGTCTTTCTACAACATCTATCATTTTGTTCACTTGCAATTTATTTATTCTTCACTCACAGGGTTCAAGAAATATATTCCAAGATTATCGTTTGAAGTTATTCCTGTAGGAAAGGAATGTTTGAGCAGCTATGTACATGATGGTACTGTTCTTTTTTTAAAAAAAATTATTTTTACTTACTTTGAGAGAGAGAGAGAGCGAGCATGCATGAGAGGGGGAGGGCAGAGAAAGAGAGAGAGAGAAAAAATCCCAAGCAGGTTCTGTGCTAATAGCGCAGAACCCACCTTGGGTCTCGATACCATGAGCCCATGAAAATGTGACCTGAGCCGAAACCAAGAGTTGGACGACCAACTGACTGAGCCATCCAGATGCCCCATGATGATGTTGCTCTGATCACACCATTAATACAGTTTTGGGCCTTTGATCAACTAACTTAGGAATGATCTGCTAAGCAGTGAGCACAAGTGTAGGAATGGAAAAGAAAGGATGAAGGGCAGGAACTAGGACTTTTAAAATCTCTCTTATACCCCCAAAAAGGTGGTGTCTTATACTTCATATCATCAAATCATAACTCTATGAACTTAATATCAATATCATCTTTAACATCAGAGAAAATGGAGGCTCAGAGAGTAACTTGCTTACGTTCACAAAGCTAGTAAGTAGGGGAGCCTGATTCCAAAGCCAAGTTTACCTGATTCCAAAGCATTCTTTCCACTACATGAAAAAAACATGTTACAAAGGATCTGTACCCAACTTTATAGAATGTCATGAAAGGGTCATTTAGAGACTATAAAGCTAAAAGTTGTTTCTAATCTTAAAAAGAATGATGCATTCTGGGGAGCTTTAGAAAGAACCAGTAGGAGACTAGAAATCTGTCTTCAACTAAATAAGAGGCCAGGACAACATATCAGGAGCATTGACTTAATACATTCTCCTCTTCCTCCTCTGTTTTCTTCTTTTTCTTCTTCCTTTTGTCTTTTTCTTCTCCTTCTCCTTCTCCTTCTTCTTCTTCAAGTTTGTGATAATGATAAATGGTTGGATTTCAATGGTAACTTCTTGCTTTCCTATTCTAAGATAAAGGGACCCTATAGTTATGTAACTAGATAGTAATGTCCCTTCTTTATACTACAATGCTTTTAGTTTTATCTGCATCCTGGATAAATACAATCTCAGGGCACAAGATCAAAGAAGAGCATGTGTATTGATTCAGATTATCCTAAGTGTTAATAAGCATAAAGCAGGAAGCTGAGGCATACAAAGAGGGAACATTTAAACTTTAAGGCAAAGTCAAATCCCAGCCAACTGCTGGGAAGACAAACAACGGACACAAACTAAGGACAGCACCTCAGAGAGAGAATGTTTTAAACCTAGTGAAGAAGGGGCGCCTGGGCAGCTCACTCAGTTAAGTGTCAGACTTTTTCCCAGGTCATGATCTCCTGGTTTTTGAGTTCGAGCCCCACATCAGGCTCTGTGCTGACAGCTGGGAGTCCAGAACCTGCATCAGATTATGTGTCTCCCTCTCTCTCTGCCCCTCCCCCATTCACACTCTGTTTCTCTATCTCAAATCAAAATAAAACAAACAAACAAACAAAGCAGAGTGAAGAACACAGATTTCGGCACAATGAACTGAGCCTGCGGAACAGTTATTTTCAACAAGGCTGACACGCGCAGCTGACGGTGTTCGCCCCGGCAGTCACTTTTGGCCCCTCTTCTCCCAGGTGGGAATGGCAGGACCCGCCCCTCCTGCGCACAGGCACAGGTGCCACTACAACACGTCACCTCAAATATGTCGTCATGATTCACCAGCTGAAGTCAGTGGTCTTGTTGTCACAAGTAATTTATTATCACCAAAACCAAATTCCTAAATTTTTGAGTAATTTAGTTTTTCTTAGAAATGACATTTTCCTGACATCCAAACTTCATGACGAAATCTACATAAATCCAAAGCCTATGCAACATGGCCATATCCAAAATGAACACACCCAAGTAACCAATACCCAAATCAAGAAATAAAATGTTATCAAATCTCCCACTTGTGCCTCCTTCCAGGCACGCCTTCCTCCTGGCAACCACTATGTTGATTTTTAACATTGATTAATTCTTCTTTGTCCTTGAACTTTATACAAACAGAACCATCTAAAATAAAATGTATTAATTGGTGTCTGCCTTTTTTGATTCAATATTGTGTTTTATAATATTATCAATGTGCTGAGTATAACAGCAGTTTGTTCTTACTGGGTTTTTTTTAATATTTCATTGAATGATTACATCATACATTATGTATAACATTATTAATAGATATCTCTTTTGTGTTGCTCCATTCTATAAAAAATAGTTTTAATACCAACCGTGCTGTGATGAACGTCAGTGTACACGTCTTTTGGTATATTCTTTAGAGAAGAATTGCTCAGTTCTCAGATTACTGGGTTGGATTTTAATTAGAAGTCCCAAAGAGCTCTCCTAAAGTGGTTTTGTACTGATTGCCACTCCACACAGCAGTGTTTGAAAATTCCAGTTGTTAAAAAAAAAAAAAGAAAAAATTCCAGTTATTCCACAATATCAGCAACACTTGATACTGTTTATCATTTCCATTTCAGCCTTTCTGTTTAGTGTTGCCAGATAACATACAGAACTTTCATTTACATTTGAAATATTTGGGACATACTTATCCTAAAAAATTATTCATTACCTAAAATTCATACGTAACTAGGAAGTCCATATTTTTTTTTTGGTAAATTTGTCAAATCTACCCTGATGAATGCATAGTGGCATTTCACTGTTTGTTTTTCTTTTTACTGTTTATTTATTTTTGAAAGAGAGAGACAGAGTGCGGCCTGGGAGGGGCAGAGAGAGAGGGAGACACAAAATCCGAAGCAGGCTCCAGGCTCTGAGCTGTCATTACAGAGCCTGACGTGGGGCTTGAACTCATGAACCATGAGATCATGACCTGAGCTGAAGTTGGATGGTTAACCAACTGAGCCACCCAGGTGCCCCAAGTACCTCACTGGTTTTAATCTGCTTTTCCTTGAATAGCTTGGGCATTGTTTCATAAGTATTTGGGCCATTTGGGTATTCTCTCTTGTAATGCTCCTGTTTGAACTTTTTGCCCATTTTTCTAATCAGTGGCTCAGCTTTTTCTTATTGAAGTTCTTTCAATATTGTCTATTATTCACATGCCTCATGAGATAAGTTGCAAGTGTTCTCTCTCACTCAGTCTGTTTCCTATCCAATCTGATACTGTAGTCTTTTGATAAGAAGAACTTTGGGTTTCAATATACTCCAATTTCTCAATATTTTTTTTTCAGATAGTGGCTTTTATGTCCTGTTTAGGAAATCTTTTCATCTCCCAAGGACATGAAGAAATTATTTTATCTTTTTTCTCCAGAATCTTTATTGTGTTCCTTTCATATATAGATCAACAATTTTTCAGACATTGGTTTTGTGTTTGATGTGAGGTAGGTAATCCACTTTTTTCCCAAACAGATAATTTACTTAGTCTAAGACACAAATTTAAAATAGTAAATTTATTAAAAACTTTCCACGTTTGTACTGAAATATGCTTTTCTGAATGAGAAAAAGATAAGGTTGCTGCTATTTTGCAGAATATTACAAATAAATTTGGGTTTGCCCAATTTTGGACTATTTAGGTGAGATCAGGTCCATTCAGGGTGGTATGACCATAGACACCAGTGGAATATTTTGCACACGTCTTTTTTATTAATCATATGTTGACGCAACGGAGGTTTAAACAACACATGTATCTTCAGCACTGAATGCTAAGGAAACTGTTTCAAAGCACAAGGAAATTTCTTTCTCATTTCCTTTCAGATTAATCCGGTAATAGTTGTTTACAAAGACTTTTATGTCTCAAGTATCTTTATTTTAGTAAGTCCTGCAAAATCTAAAAAAAAATAATAATAATTTTGCTTGATATTCTAAAATGTAAAAAGATCACTCTCCATTCTAGAAATTATATTCAGATTTTTTTCAATTTAGACAATCATAATACACAGTTAAAGATGATGCACTGAACTCCTTATATTCCAAAGATTAAAGTAAAATGACAGTCAAGTACTTAAGAAGATATTAATCCACATAGCCAAAGGAAAATGGACAAAAAAATAATATAGGATAAGTGATTTGAATAAATATTTATAAAATAAAAAGTTGATAGAGAATGTGAAAAAGGAGAAAGCGATGACATAAGAACTAATGAATTTGCCGCACAGACATGCTAAAGACTAGCACTCACAACAGAAGATAATAGGACATAGCGCTGAAGGCAGAAAAAGAAAATACATATTCATTTATCAAGAGACAATCAGAGAACAAGAAAGACCATTTGTAATTAAAATTAAATAGAAGTAAAAGTTCAAAAGAAGAATGGCTGTAAATCCAAGGAAATCTCATACATTCATAAAAATAGATAAATGGAAAGAAAAAGGGAGGACAAAGAGAAAATTAGAAGATCAGTCCATGGGGTACAGTATGCATCTAAAAGGAGCTCCAGGAACAGAGCAGATGAGCCAGGAGGGGGCTTAAAACCAGGACATCTGCATCATCCAAGTCTCCGGATTAAAACACACTTTCCCCAACACATTCACTCCAAGACTTTTCACTGGAAACGTTTAAAACACCAGGGATCAAAAGAGGATTCTAGGAGCTTGAGGATAATAGAGAGTGAATAACCACTCAAAAAAGAAGAGAAGTCTTCAAATATCAACTGATTTTTTTCTAACAATAGCACTGGATGCTGGAAGACAGTGAGGCAGAGTGTGCAACCTTCCAGGGGATGATTTTAGACTATAACTGTACACTCAGTGAAACCATAAACCAATGTGAGGATATAGTAAAGATAATTTTACATAAACAAAGCTTTAAAAATTTAGAACCTCTCCTAGACAATATTTTTCAGTAAAATCACTGAGTGAATTAAAAATGAGGGTACCAAGAGATTTTTAAAAAAGGGAAACTCAAAACAGGAAAATAAAAGGCAAATCCTACAATGACAGCTGTGTGTCGGGTGTGGAAACAATCAGAAGAGGTAATGCAATGGGACAAAGATAATTAACAGATAATGTGATGTGTTTGAACTTCTGGTAAATGTATTGATAGGTGTTTGATATACCCGATGGAACATTTGGAAAAATATTAGAGATCGTTATGCTGACAGCTAAAGTGGCAGAGAAAGGTATGAAATTATGAAGTCCAAGGCACACAAAATGTTGTATAAGATTGGAAAGCTAATGTGAAGAATTGTATAATAGATCTAAATCCCCCATATGATAAGAGAGCATCCTTTCTCTCTCTACTATCTTTCTCTCTTTTTCTCATATATATGACAGAGTGTGTGTGTGTGTGTGTGTGTGTGTGTATATATATATATATATATACATACATATATATATAACTACCACTTTTTATACTTATATGACAGAGTATATATATAATACAACTGAGCACGTATATAATATTACTGCTTATATATTTATATACTACATATATATACTACCACTATATATATATAATACTACTACTGTCGTTACTTGATTTATCATATATGACATCTCATATGATAAATCAAGTAATGACAGTAATAGTATAATATGTGTGAATATAGGGAAAAAATGCTTTGAATACACCTGAAAGATTTGGCAGTGTGTTCTTCTGAGAGATAAACTTGAGTGAAAAAAATTTTGGGGCAAAAAACTGTTTTCTATTATTTAGTACTTTCTTAATTTTGTCTTTGTGCACATATCAAGTTGACTAAAACAGATTAACATTAAAAAAGAAAATCCTAGCTGTTCTCTAAATTTATATAGCATTTCTCACACACACAAAAAAATAAAGCTAAATATAATGTTATCATTTGCCTTTTCTTTAAGATCCCCTTCAATCTATCTTGTTCGTCTTAGTTAAAAATAAACAAACAAACAAAAGCAACCCCCCCAAACACAAAAGACTTTTTTCCTAAGTTTTAAATGGCATGTTTTGGAAATACTATTCTTTGTGGCCCTATATTACTGAAAAAAATAACACCTACATTTAACAATTCTTCAAAATAGATGTAAGAGTGAGGGGAAGAGAGAAGAGAATTTGTTAAGATTATCCTGATCTCAGCTGCTTTCATTTCTCCCTCATCATCTTGTTTTAAATGCATAGTTACATGTGTGAATCAAAAATAATATATCTATCTTTTTAAAATTTTTATTTGTTTATTTCGAGAGAGAGCGAAAGCAAGAGTTGGGAGGTGCAGAGAGAGAGAATCCCAAACAGGCTCCACACTACCAGTGCAAGCCTCCCTCAAGGCTCAAACTCACCAACTGAGTGAATATTTTTCAGAAAAAAATCACTGAGTGGATTAAAAATGAGAGTACCATGAGATTTAAAAAATAAGGCGTGAGTCTTCATCAAGAGTCAAATGCTTAACCAACTGAACCACTCAGGTGCTCCCATATTAATATACGTATCTTAAGAGCAATAAACTGGGAGTGCCTGGGTGGCTTAGTTGGTTGAGCGTCTGACTTTGGCTCAGGTCATGATCTCACGATTTGTGGGTTCAAGCCCCGCATAGGGCTCTGTGCTGACAGCTAGCTCAGAGCCTGGAGCCTGCTTCAGATTCTGTGTCTCCCTCTCTCTCTGACCTTCCCCTCCTCACCCTATCTCTCTCTGCCTCTCAAAAATAAATAAAAAACAGAAAAAAAAATTGTTTAAAGTAATAAATTGAAAAGTAGTAGTATTTGAAAATTTCAGGGGGATGGGGATGTTATTTATTATGAAACAGCTAAATGTTTTTAACCTAAAAGCCTAGAAGGGAAAAATAAACGGCTTATTGAGATCATAGCATGAAACAAAGGCAGAAAAAAGCTTATGCCCTTTGCTTGAATAATTTAACACAACGTCTTTCCCAACATTTCCTCAGTTATTTTCAAGAGATTGTTAACTATTCTTCAAAATACACTTGGATAAAAAAAAAAAAACTTAAAAACCAAAGGTTTGATCTTGTAAAAACATAAAGGCAATATAAATCAAATTGTTACTATTCAATGCCAAGCGGTACTCAGGGCCTAAGGAGTTATTTTCACTTATCATTGGCTCAAACTCATATTGGTTGACTTGGCTGGGTTTCTAGAATTTCTTGGATTTATGTGGAGGCGCCACAAATTCTATTTCCATTAATTGAGCCATACCCTTGAACTCCTTGTAGCAAAATGTCATCTGTGGTCAGTTTGGTTAGCTACAATCCAATGGAGCTAAGGCTAGTAAAAACTCCTCCAGAAGAGAAAACATTAAGATATTTATCAATTTTATAAGGAATTTCAAAAAGTATTACAATCCCTGGATCTGTCCAGAGACAGAGAATCTACAAATAGAAGTTAGAATACGTAACTACACATTAACTGCACAGAACATTTCCTCCTGCCTGACATATCTCAACATTTGACCTGGCCTCCCTGTGGCCTGGAATGACCCTTGCATTCTTAGTTTTAGAAATGCCAAAGGAATCTGGATGGCTCAGTTAGTTAAGCATCTGACTCTTGATTTCAGCTCAGGTCATGATCTCACAGTTTGTGGGTTTGAGCCCTGCATCAAGCTCTGTGCTGACAGCTCAGAGCCTGGAACCTGTTTCAGATTCTGTGTCACTCTCTCTCTTCACCTCCTCCCATTCATTTTCTCTCTCTTTCTCTCTCTCTCTCTCTCAAAAATAAATAAACATTAAAAAATTTTAAAAAAGAAATGCCAAATATATGGATGTCTAAACAAAAGTTGGCATCTCTACCTCACGTGACCTATCTTTTGCTGTGATCTTCTCTTTTCTTCCTCCTGACCTCTGCCTACCACCCCATTTGTATTCCACACACTAAACAAGTTTTTCATCCAAAGTGTCTGGAAACCCACATTTTCTCCAAACATTGTGTGCAGATAAATAAAAAGTATGGAGAAAGGATATTCCACATTGAACATAAAACCTTCTTACCCGGGTACTTTCAAGTACAATGCTTCTTAAAAGTCCCTGTGGGATCTTAGAACACAGGTCTCTGGGCTAAGCTGTGGGGGCAAATTTATCAAATTCCACATAAATAGAAAGTTGGAGGCTAAACATTCCAAGACACATTAACCTGTAATAATTAAGACATTATACTATGGAAGCAAATAGAAATAGTGTGCCAATAGTATATAATAAAAAGTCCAGAATAGACTTACACATTTATACACAACTGAGCTTTGACAAAGGCATTTCAGTGGACAAAGAATAGTCTTTTGAAAAAATAGTACTGTAATAATTAGCTATCCATATGTAAAAACAGAAACTAATAAAAAATTCACTTCATATCTTGCATCACAGACAAAAAGTTCACTCAAAACAAGTCATAAGCCTAAAGATAAAAATTAAAACTATAATACCTTAAAGGGAACTTATTGCAGAAAATCTTTGTGACACTGAGTTATGGGGATTTTTCTTAGAAATGACACCAAAAGTACAATTCATAAAAAGAAAAAATTGATAAATTAGACTTCATCAAAATGACACATTTTGCCTTTCAAAAGTCACTGTTGAAACCTTCTCTCTCTGCCCCTCACCTGCTTGTACTCTCTAAACAAGCAAACAAACAAATAGGGTGATTCACTGGAGAAGTGACTAGACAAAAGAAAAGAGGGTTTGGGTCCTCAGGGTGGAAAAAGTTGAGTAGGAAATGTATATGGTAGACCAGAATTGTTTACTGAGATTTGTTATGCAGATAAGAACTCTCCTCTTCCTGGTACAGGAGAGAGAAACACCTTTACAAAGGGAAATTTATGTCACCTTTACAGAGGGAAATTTGTGCCCTGCATTTGGGCAGAATGGGAGCACAGAAAGTTCTTTCTGTGTCTGTGGCTTCTCAATTGCTTTCAGCTCAAAGTAATCCTTATGACAAAGTGGCATATTTTGGGGTGGCATATTTTGATACTCTTCAATGGCAAATAAGCACAAGACATGTTCAAGATCATCGTAATTAGGAAAATGCAAATTAAAACCACGATGAGATACCAAGACACACCTATTAGATTGGTTAAAATTAAAGAAGGAGAAGGAGAAGAAGAAACTTAAACAGTTTATACCAAGTGTGGAAAAGGGTACCATACACTGCTAGTGGGTATTTAAAATGAAACAGCCACTCCAGAAAGAAAAACACTTTGACAGTTCATTAAAAAAGGAATCATATATTTACTGTAGGAAAGTAAAAATAATTCTCCCTCTACCCTTCTGAGCTCTTGGATAAAACTCCTAAAATTAAAGATAGATTAATATGAGAAAAACAAAGGTCTATTAACATGCATAGCTTACATATACAAGGGAAATACCCAGGGGAAAATGAGTAATCTCCATGGTGGATTTGAGCGCTAGCTGAGATACCATCTTCAGCTAAAAACAAAAGAAGGGAAAGTACAGGGACAGGAGAACCAGTAAGGGAGATGTTACTGAAGCAAACATGGTAAACAAGGGGAGGTTTTGGTAAACAAGACTATGTTTGTCAGACAGATGTCAGTCAGTGTTTTCTCCATTGATAAACACTTTCTCGTGAGTTAGTCATCCTTCTCTTGGGGTAGATAAGAAGATACCCTTCCAAATGGAGATTTCCTTTATAAATATATATTCCCTTACAAAAAGGTAACCTCCACTATGTTTTCAGAGCTTCTGCTTTGTTTGCTCTTTCTCGAAGTAATGAGCTCGGGATAATTTTTATGGTGGCACAAATTAAGGCGGATATTCTAAGGAGGCACATTTTAGGGTGGATATTCTGCTACTCTTCAAAATCATCTGATTTGGCCATTCCACTCCTGGGTATTGATCCCCCGAAAAAGGAAATCTATGTCTATTCAAAGACTGGTACACATACACTGCTCATTAGCCAAAAAGTGGAAACAAGCCAAATGTCCATTAATAGGTGAATGCATTAGCAGATTGTGGTAAATACAAAAAGAAAAAAAAAAAGAATGCTAACGGGCAATGAAAGGAAAGACCTATCCTTACCTGTAATAATACTGATGAGCTCGAAATAACTATGTTGCGTGAACAGCCAGACAGAAGAGAGTACGTACTGAATAATTCTATTTATAGAGCAGTCTAGGAAATAAAATTACTCGGTAATAACAGAAAGTACAACAGTGTGTGCCTGGGGGAGGGGAGGGGCAGACGTGGTAAAAGGAAAGATTACAAAGAGACAGGAGAAATCGTTTGCAGATGATGGAAAAGTTCTCCATTTTGATTGTGGTTACAATTTCCCAGGTGTGTACATGTATCAAAATATCAAATTTTACACTTCGAATATACCTAGTGACTGTATGTGAATTATACCTCAATATGGATGTTTTAAAATAGGTAACACCTATGGACAGGTCCCCAGATGATTAAAATGGGGGGTGGAGAGGAAATCATAATGAAATAATACTATTGCTATCCTGGTGGGTGGCAGAAGGGCAAATGCAAATTAAAAATAAGAAGCTTAATTCTCTGTTGAAAAAAAGGAAGACACTTCTCTACTGCCTCCTTTTTGTTTCAGAATTTCTTTCTCTATTTTCTTAAAGTGTATTTAAATCTCTGACTAGGGCTTCAGAACCATTGTATTTCTTGAAATGCAAATAGGGAGGGAGATAGCACCCTTCTGTTCTCCACCTGAGGAGGGTAAAAAAGTGCGACTTCTTTGGAGGCTTGCTCAAATTTATGGGAAGTTTGTTTTTCTTCTGGATTAAGCCAACACAGGAGGCTTCCCCAGTTACCACGACAAAATTCAGATGACCTGTGTGTGGCAAAACTTGTTATCGAGTACTCTTACTTAAGGACTAATGATTGTTTATATCGAAAACATGTATGTGATGGGGTTGTATCTGGTTGGCTGCACAGGGAGTGAGGTCCCTGCCCGTGTTTGCAATCCTTCTGCAGATTGCCTGTGATGCACATCTCATTCTGGTTTAAAACGTATTCGCTAATAAAACTGGTGTGTTTCTCTACTACCCTCCCTACAAAACGGAAGTTTTCTGTGTTGGAGAAGATTTTTATTTTTAGTATTTTCCTAATAGTGGATACATTCACTTCTTTTGACTTTTTTTAAATACTTAAAAAATTTTTTTGTTGTTGTTTATTAAGAGAGAGAGAGAAACAGAGTGCAAGCAAGGGAGGGTCAGAGAGAAAGGGAGACCCAGATTTTGAAGCAGGCTTCAGGGTCTGAGATGTCAGCACAGAGCCCCACGCAGGGCTCAGACCTACGAACCACAAGATCGTGACCTAAGCCCAAGTCAGATGCCCAATGGACTGAGCCACCAAGGCACCCCTAGGTTTGACTTTTAATTAGAATGAAAAGCAAACTTAGTCATTTATTTGAGGCTTTGTGTTCCAAAGTGAAATTATAAAGCAAAGTAGAGCTGTATTGTTTTTTGATGGAACATAATCGCCAAGAAAGAATCAGGTCTGTTTTAAAAGTGTGGTGACAGTCTTGAAGATACACAAACAGATTCCGTTTATCAGTTAGATGCATTCCTTTATAATCACTAGATTCGCAGATTCATTATCTAATTTCAGCAGTTTCCCACCAATGTTTATTCTTGATCTATAAATATTTTATGAAAGAAAAAACATAAAGAGGTTGAGTTTATTTTAGTTCATTTAATCTACTTCATTTTCTCTGATATAAATCAAGTTCTGTGTAGAACCAGGTCTTCTGAACCATTGTTTCTAAAGTGATTAATGTTAATAAGTTATACTTCATGGATTTCTTTGATTGCACATAATTGCTATATGTCTCTGATGGATTTGACTTCAGTTCCAATTGAATTCTGCCGTAGAGGGAAGATTGGAAAGTAACTAGATTCAGGTAACTAAAGTTTGAAACTCATTTTATTTTTTATTTTATTTTTATTTTTTTATGTCTTTATTTTATTTTTGAGAGAGAGAGAAACAGAGAGAGAGACAGAACGTGAGCAGGGGACGGGCAGAGAGAGGGAGACACAGAATCTGAGGTGGGCTCCAGGCTCTGAGCTGTCAGCACAGAGCCCAGCACCGGGCTCAAGCTCCTTATCCACGAAATCAAGACCTGAGCCAAAGTCAGATGCTCAACCGACTGAGCCACCCAGCACCCCTAAGAGTTTGATTCTTATTATTAAAGAAACATAGCATATGCATTAAAGCATTGAAAACCAGATGAAATGATTTCACAAAAGTTCTGTTTATTAACCATGAACTGCCAGTACGTGTCCTACTTCTCTATCTTGCATTTTAATTAAGTTAGAGTAACTTCTTTACCTTTCTGAGTCCAAAGATTTGGAAGTACTGCTAAGAATTTGTGATTCTTCTAGAAATAATATCCAAAATTCTAAATAAAAAGTAACAGAATAATGAATGTATTAGTTGCGAACAAAACCAGTGCAGCTCCAAACAAGAAAATCATGCGCCATGCCTGACAAATCTGAAGGTCATGTGTCAATGTCAAGATGCTGTGGTAAAACACCTGACAACCTCTGATTACTATTTAAATAATAATGATGTGTCCCAAATGTAACATCACACCTGTGACATTTCTTTTTCTCTGCCGTTTTGCTGTGATTTGAATATGTTTCTTTTCTACTTAAAGTTACATATATTTATGGATATCATTACTTAAATAAGAATAATATACTAATTTTGCCTTCTGTAAGTAATTATACTGAGCAAGTACAGTCATTTGGTGGTTTTACTTCACTATTTTTATTCTAGAATGTTTAACATACTATAAAAATGGGTAGAGAAAAAAATATCAAAAACTGATCTCTAAGTATTCACCCTATAAAATGAAAAAGCATGTATGTAATTCTGACTGCATGAGTATAAAATTGCCCAACTGACACAAATCTAGGTTATTATCAACATTTTACACTCGAAAGACAAAACTGGTGTTAAAGGATATATGTCTGTATTCTCTTAAAAATTTAAATGTTCAGTGTAATTATTTAAGATGAGTAGAAAATTAAATTACATTTAATTCGTCAGTAATAAAAAATATAAGTTAAAGTTCAGGTGATAGAAATAGTGTCTAGATGGTGTTTATACTATTACTATCATTTGGGATTCTAGATTAATAACCATATTATTAAATGACTTAGACACTAGATTTAATTTTGTGAGGACTGAGCGACATCTCCTGACTCAGTCTCCACATTCACGTTTCTTACACAGCAGGGCCTCAAAGTTACTTACATGCTAGTTTTGTAAAGCAAATGTAGTTTGGTAATTAACTCAGGGATTTGGCATAATGGTTTAATATATATTCTTTCATACAAGTTTCTTATCAAAGAATTTTTCCATCAGTGCTTGTAGAGATTTTTCAATAAAGAAAACACAGTATCCATTGATATCTATTGTCCCAACTGATCTCATTTTAGAACTTCTGCTTGATTATCATTTTATTTTCTTCTAATGTTTTTCTTCTTGTGGCTATTAGTAGTAATAGAGATTATAATAAACATAATTCTAATAAATATAATTTACTCAGGGTGTCTGGGTGGCTCGGTCAGTTAAGAGTCAGACTTCAGCTGAGGTCATGATCTCACAACTCATGAGTTCGAGTCCAACATTCGGTCCTCTGCTGTCACTGTAGAGCCCACTTCCCATCTTCTGTCTCTGTCTCTTTCTGCCCCTGTTGTGCTCTGTCTTTCTCTCAAAGATAAATAAACACTTAAAAATAAATAAATACAATTTACTCTTATAACCAGGTTTTGTTACTGTTAAGTCATGTCTTCTTCATTATTTAAAAACACTTTTTTAAGTTTATTTGAGAGAGAGAGAGAGAGAGAGAGAGAGAGAGAGAGAGAGAGAGAGAGAGAGAGAGAGAGAGAGAGAGAGAGAGAGAGAGAAAGCAGAAGCAGAGTAAGGGCAGAAAGACAGGGAAGAGAGAGAATCCATGCAGAGCTGGATGCAGGGCTCAAACTCACAAATTGTGAGACCATGACCTGAGCCAAAACCAAGAGTCAGTGGCTTAACCCACTGAGCCACCCATGCACCCCTGTTAAGCTTTTCTAATAAAGTCATATATTAAGTTTTTAAGAGGGACTAAGGAAATCCTGTCAAAACATCGTCTGTCCCAGTTTTTAATGTGAGTCCTTACTTGTATCTACATAATTATTTACTTTATAGGTCAGTCTCAGCAAATAATCCCAGCCCAGTTAGTGCTGGTCACTCAGCAAATTCTGAGCTCTGGAGTAACAAAATCATTTCACTATTGTACTAGGCTAAAGATAATGTTTAAGGTAAATCTAATACAAAAATCAAAATCATGTGGCAAATTGCAAAGTCGGGATAATACTTCTCTAAATAGTCTGCTTTTTCAATAAAATACAGTTATACACAAAGATGGGGTCCAATAAAAGTAGAGCTGTGTTCCATTTATGCTGTTTATTATCTCTGTTGCCATAAGCATGTGACTTAACATCTTTTCTCTTGTCTCCCCATGTATGAAATAAAAATAAAATAGGACCTACCTCACTGAGAGGCACACATATTAAAGATATGATATATAAAGCCTTATAACATGGGTCCTGAAACATATCAAACATGAAAATACTATCATGTGATTTTATTTTATTAAATCTATATGTATTAAAATATTCTATTAAAATATTAAACATTCTATATTAAGCATTATAAAATTATATATTAAAATAGAAAATAGAGTTATCATAACATATGTATTATGAACATTGCATGTATTGTAAAATGTTATTATAGTACACCATATATTTATAAAATATGTGTCCAATATTTATTATATTAAATATTGTTTATTATAAAATGTTATCTAAATTGTTTAAAATTTTTACTTATGTTTACTTTTTTATTTTGAGAGAGAGAGAGAGAGAAAGGGACAGGGGCAGGAGAGAAATAGAGAATCTTAAACAGGCTCTAAACTCAGCACAGAGTTGGACACAGGGGGCTTGATACCATGACCCTGGGATCATGAGCTGAGTCAAAATCAGGAGTCTGCTGCTTAACTAACTGAGCTACCCAAGCACCCCTCAGTGTTTTTTTAAATCATTGCTCTTTCTCTTCCCCTGTAGTGCCATGTGTGCTACTATCCTAGCTACATGTCAAGAACGAATTGTGTTTGCAGTCATATAACACATTATAAGGCTTACTAGTCATGTTATGTGAGTTTTATATTTACTTTAAAACTCAAATCACAAGATAATGTCCAGTGCTAAAATAAATAAAATAAATTATTTCTGGTTGGAAATATCCTTCTATTATGGTACCTTTTAAAGAATGTTTCAACTTCAAATACCACTTGGTCAGCAAACTCCATACAAGAAAAATTGAAATAAAGGGAAATAAAACAATAGGACTCACTATATAAAACAATTAGTTATGAGTCTTTTCTTTGATAATTTTCATCTAACTTCAGCTATTATAGCACTCTGTTCTGTTTTTTTTAATCATTGAGTTTATAATGATAAACTGGTTTTGAATATGTAAATATGCAATAATCCTACATTTATAGTATATGCGGAGAGAAATTCAGAATTATTATTCCACTCTACCATCCTTATCTCTAATGTCTCGTATGTATTTGGCACAATTACAAAAGTGTACCTCAAGTTGTCGTCATACAGTGATAAATGTGCAGTTAAACTTCTCCCTGAACAGGAAGGCTAAAATGGAATAAATGAGGAAATTGTCTCCTTTAAAAATATTTATATAACTCCACACAAAAAGAGTGGACCGCTCTCCTATCTTTTTCATGAAGTAAACAATCTGGCTGGGAAAGCCACATGTCTTAGAGATTGCAGATAGAACACCTTCCCTCTGTGAGCTCTGAAGGCAACAGGAAATGAAAACCAATGAGAAGTAAGCACTAACTCCTGGCAGGAAAATTATGTATCCGGATTCAAAACTGCATGAAGGACAAAGATTGAAAGGAGATAGTCACAGAGTACAATTTTAGCAGAGAACAATGCAGTGTGTTACATTTGGACCAAGCCACAGGGAAAGAACTAAACATTACAGATAATGCATTTTGCCTGAAAGAAATTAACTTAAAAATAAAAACATCGAATAGATGTACTCCTGAAGGTTAGAAAACATTTAACTTTTGTAACTATCACTATTGCAAAAACAGAGAAATTGGATAACTAAAAGAAATTTCCTGGAAATATAGCATTTTTACCTTTATTTCTTCATCATCTTAGAGGAAAGCACATATGGGTACCATTCTGATGTTTTATATTAAATCTATCCCTCAATCTATGTTGGGTTTTTTTTAAGTTTTTAATGATTTTCATTTATTTTTGAGAGACAGAGAGAGACAGTGTGAGGAGGGGAGGGTCAGAGAAAGAGGGCGATACAGAATTGGAAGCAGGCTCCAGGCTCTGAGCTGTCAGCACAGAGGCCGATAAGGGGCTCGAACCCATGAACCCTGAGATCATGACCTGAGCTGAAGCCCCTCCCTCAATCTATGTTTAATGTCTTTGGCACATACCTAAAAACAGGAGTGAGTGACATTCAAACAATTTAGGAACTGGGTGCCTGAGTAGCTCAGTCAGTTAAGTGTCTGACTTCAGCTCCAGTCATAATCTCACGGTTCATGAGTTTGAACCCCGTGTCAGGCTCTGTGCTGACAGCTCAGAGCCTGGAGCCTGCTTCAGATTCTGTGTCTCCCTCTCTGTGCCCCTCCCCTGCTCAGGCTCTGTCCCTTTCTCTCTCAAAAATAAATAAACATTAAAAAAATATGTTTAGGAATGGGTATGACATGGGGAACAAAGAAATCAGAACCAGCACCAAGTTTTAGGCTAAAGCATAGATTTGCCTCTTCAGAATGATTGCAGCATTCCTTCTGTGCCACCATTTTCAAGTACAGAAGAAAAACACATGTCCTATAAGCTATAAGCTATAAGACAATTTTTTTCCTGAAATATTTGAGATCCAAAGGGATCCCTGGGTTGTTATATTGCATCGAGTGTTAGATTTCACAGGGCTAGGAATAAAATTAAAATATTAAGTTTAAAAGAAGTATTTTTAAAATGTACAATACGGAGAAAGAGGTAACATACAAATATATCTGAAAGGCACTTGAAATTTTCACTGAGCTGTAAGAGCCTTGGGAACGCACATACTGTTAAAATTTTGTGTTGGAATTTGGGAAGTCTATTTCAAATTGTGTGCAGAGAAAAATGACTAGGATTGCAAAGGGCCTTGAAACTTTGTGATGACCAAACAGAAGTGTGATGAGAACAGAATATTCAGGCGAAATGTTAGGGTGGCTTCCAAGTATTTGAAAGAATAACACGAAGTAGAGGGAGCAGAGTTGTTCTATGCCACCCCAGGGGTTATAATTAGAACAATAGATCTTTTTCTACTGGAAAAATATTTGCTGCCCAACACAGCAACTTTACATTTTGAGCTGTCCAATAAAACAACAGGTTGCCTAGAGTAGATCGTTTTTCAGTACTGAAGATGTTAAAGGAAGCCTGGTCAATAAGAATGAAGGATGCTGCCCAAGGAGCCAGCGTTGAATGAGGAGTCTGACAGGATGATTGCATTAGGCCGTGATAGTTTATTGCGCTGAGATTCCGTACAGCACTAAGACTATTTGATTAAATCTTAACAAGTAGAGGGGTGAGCTGGAAACAGGTTTGACACTACAGCGAGTTGATTGCATTGGAGGTGCACCTCTCCTAATGAAGGCCTCTTGCAATACCCAGGCTGCTACCGAGAAACCAGCGGAGCCTGTTAGTTCTTTTCTCCGCATTCCTGTTTAGCCTGTAGCTACACCCATGAAACCATTTCCCGAGCATCCTGCAGAGCCTGTTTAAGCCGTTGCTAAACAAGAAACAAGGATGCCATAATAAAGTAGCAAACACATGAGGTTCATTACAATTGTCCTTATTCAGAAATAGGTTCTCCCATAGACACTTACAAATGCCTCAGAACCATCTTGGTAGATTCTAGGAGGAAAGACAGTATGTTGTGTTAGAGTTGATGCTGAAGTTTAGAGGCAGGTGACATCATTCAGTCTGCTTGGGATTCTCAAGAGGCAGCTTGGTGAAAAGTCATATAGGAAATGTTTTTAACCTTTATGCTCATTTTCTTTCTTCTCCTTTTAGAAAGCATATGTTGATATGTTTCTATGCTTGTCTGCATGTGTAAGAAGACATTACATTATGTTTGGTGGCCTTGGTTCCAGTGCACATTAGGGAGGAACCAGAGTTGAGCTATATCATTAACATAGTAAGATCGATTAAATACATATGCAGAATCCACAAAAACAAAAGCTCCTTGGAGTGCTCCATAATTTTTAAGAAAATAAAAGAGTCTTGAGACCAAAACGTGACACTTGCTCCTTTATAATATACTTTTTAACAGCTGTATACTATTCCACCATACAGATACAGGACAATTTATTAAACCAATTTTCTATCATTAGGTATTCAGATTGCTTCTATTTTTTATTATAAGCCTCACTAAAAATTAGTTTAGTACAGACACCTTTGCACATATTTCTGATTATTTCTTAGGATAAATGGATAGCAGTAGAATTGCTGAAGCAAAAGGTACACATACTTACATGTTTATACACATTTATATGTTGGTATAGACAAATAATTTTATATTTTCCTAGCACCATTGTCAGCACCCTTTCAAGAATTTTCTGTGATTCAGCATTATTGAAAACTTTCTTTTCTCTTTATCTTTCCTCAATCTCTTTCATGTTTTGCTTCTCTAACCTTTCTTTTTGATCTCCTCTGCCTATATCTGACACTTGCTTAAAGTATTTCACAAGTTGTTGTACTTGACCCTCACTATCCACTCCATTTTACCTTTATCTAGATAACTTATAGATGTAAACCATTTACCTGAGATTTGTTCAAGCACCTAGCCTGTCCCCGCAATTTTCTAGTAAGTCTCTCCAATGAAAGTCCCATTCAAAACTTCCCAGCTCTGTGCTCGCTTCAGCAGCACATATACTAAAATCAGAACGATACAGAGAAGATTAGCATGGCACCTGTGCAAGGATGATTTACAAATTCATGAAGCGTTCCATTTTTTGTAGCAACGTGGATGGAACTTGAGGGTGTCATGCTAAGTGAAGTAAGTCAGGCAGAGAAGGACAGATACCATATGTTTTCACTCATAAGTGGAACAGGAGAAACTTAACAGAGGACCATGGGGGAGGTAAAGGGGGAAAAATAGTTGGAAAGAGGGAGGGAGGCAAACCATGAGAGACTCTTGAATCCTGAGAACAAACTGAGGGCTGAAGGGGGAGGGGGAGAGGGAAAAGGGGGGTGATGGGCATGGAGGGCACTTGTGGGGATGAGCACTGGGTGTTAAAAGGAAACTAACTTGACAATAAACTATAAAAGAAAAAAAAAAAAGACATAACTCCAGCTCTTTGCATGGTTAGCACCTTCTCATCCTTTGTGGTTCAAAGTTTAAATATGGAGATTTTTCCTACCTTCCTACCACCAGTTTGCTTTCTTTCTTATAAAGAATAATGATTTAATATATTTGTATCTCACTTTTTTTTTGGTCTACTTCCCCACTAACCATATACTTCCTGAAAGCAAGAATGTAATCTATCTGTTCAATATTGTGTCTTCGGCACCTGGAATAGTGCCTGGCAGATGCAGTAGATCCCCCCTCCCCATGCCCCCATCCTGTTTCACTTTTCACTTTTTCATTTACCTGTGATCAATTGTACTCTAAAAATATTAAATGGAAAACTCCAAAAATAAATAATTCGTGAATTTTGAATTGCATGTCCTTCTGAGATCTCATGCCCACCAGCCCCGTTCAGGCCAGGCAGGATGTGAATCCCCTATTTGTGCAGCACCCACAACATATATGTTACCTGCCTGTCGGTCCATCAGCAGCCATCTCAGTTATCATCATATTGAAGGGCTTTTTTTCAAGTAACCCTTATTTTAGTTAACAATGGCCTCAAAGCGCAAGAGTAATGATGTTGATGTTTCATATATGTCAAACAAAAACTATGAAGATTTTAAGTGAAAACGTGAAAAGTCTTAATAAAGAAAAAATGGTATGCTAAAGTTGCCAAGGTCTATAAAAACTTTTATTATGTATATTGCTGTGATGGTTCTGTTTAACTATAGGTTATCATTGTTAATCATTTCCTGTGTCTCATTTATAAATTAAATTTTATAATAGGCATGTATGTATAAGAAAAAACATTAGTATATGTAGAGTTTGGTATCGTCCTCTTGTGGTTCCAGGTATCCACTGGTGATCTTGGAATGTATTCCCAAGAATAAGGGGGGGGTACTCTAGTAATTAGGTATTTATTGAATGGATGGATGGATGGATGATAATTCTTGTACAGAATGGAGCCCCCAGACAGTCTCCCTCCACAGTAGTGGAGAGCTTGATTTTGGCATATATCTTACATGCCTCGAGCCATATTCCTTTTATCTATCTCCTTGGTTGTAATGTCTTCTTGAACTTATAAATGCTCATTGTAAAAACCTTAGAAAACATTAAAACATAAAGAACATAAATATTATTTCAAGCCAAGAAAAATGTGTCCCCTCCTCAACGGTTCTCATAGCACTTTGCTATGATAGAAATGGTCACTTTACATACTACAGTTGTCAATGGTCTGTTTCCTCGACTAGATTCCAATCTTCGGATAGGAAGCCTCTCTTGTTGGTATCTCCAGACACTGCCTGCTCAGAGTTTCTGAATGAATATTACCAGTGCAAACGTAATTCCACTTTTCAGAACAAGTCATGGTCGTATAAAGTAGAATTGACAAAAAAAAAAAGTGATTAAGTGTTATGGTTTAAACTGTGTCTCCACCCCCACTCCACCAAAAAGAAAGAAAGAAAGAAAGAAAGAAAGAAAGAAAGAAAGAAAGAAAGAAAGAAAGAAAGAAAGAAAGAAAGAAAGAAAAGATATGTCAAGGTTCTATCTATACCGCCAAATGTGATTTTATTTGGTAATGGGCTTACTGCACATGTAACTAGTTACATGAGGTCATCCTAGAGTAGGGTGGGATCCTTGTCCCACGTGATTGATGTTCTTATAAGAAGATGGCCATGAGAAGAGAGAGACACACAGGGGGAATGCCATGCGGTCACCAGAGCATTCTGGAGTTATATAGCTATACATTGAGGAACACCGAAGACTGAGGGCAAACCACCAGAAGCTATGGCGAGGCAAGGAAAGATTCACTATCAGGTTTCAGAAGGAGCATGGCCTGCTAAGCACTCAATTTCAGACTTCTAACCTCCAGAGCTGTAAGACAATAAACGCTGGGTGTTTTAAGCCACATAGTTTGTGACACTTCACTATGGCAACCTTAGCAAACTAATACAATAAGCTATTATTATTAAACACTCTGCCTAATAATTTAGGGCCAAAGTCAAAATATCCATAACTTTATTGATTTACCAGAGCCAAAATAAAGGAAGAAGTCAATTAGATGGTCTTCCAATCTTCCTTCCTCCCTCCCTCCTTTCCTTCTTTCCTTCTGTTCCTCCTTCATTTCTTCCTTTGGTTCTGTGATTCTGAGCTCAAGAAACATAGTTACTACTTACTGGGAACTGCACAATATTAGGGGAAGTTCCAATATCTGAGTTAGTCAAAACTTTCATTCTTATAATCTCAATGAGATTGTGCTTTCATGATATGGAAAGAAAGAAACTGATCAATGGGTTTCATAGGTTTGTTCATTGCTTATTACACATTTATACATGCAGTGCTCTATGGATAGTTATATTTTATCCACAACGCTTTCAGCCCTGTTTGAACTGTAGAATTTAAGTATCTGAAGTGTCTTCTATCCTAAACTGGCATTTCTTGCTCAGGTTGAAGATTGGATAATATTGAGGGCTTTGGTGGGACATCCTGCCATGAAATGACTTTGGAGAAAATCTAGGCTCTTAACTCCACAATAAATGAAAGTTCTGAATTTTTCCTAGTTTTTTAGGAGGCAGAGGGATAAATGTATACTTGATGGAAAGGAAATTACTTGTAGTCTCTTTAAGGCTTAATCCCATCAGCTCTTGTATGGGGTAAAGTTTTAGGTGAATCATTAAAAAGTGGTACAAATTTCTTCCTGGGTATGTCAGGGAGAATTAGAATGAACTTACACAGCCTCTGAACAAAAGAACTTCAACCACGGGAATCTACAAAGATATGTATCCTTCCTTAACACATATATGCATATATCTTATGATAAAAGATGAGGAAAAGTTTGGCATAGTTTATTTAAACACTGAGCACATAAATGCAGTAGTCTTCCTTCTTCTGCACAGGGGTGCAAGGTACAACATAGGGAATACTATAGACAATGGTATTTGTAACAATGTTGTAAGATGACAGATGGTAACTGCACTTGTGGTGAGCATAACAGAACGTGATAGAGTTGTGAATCACTATGTTGTATACCTGAAACTAACGTAACATTGCGTGTCACTTTTATGTAAATCTGATGAGGTTTTGGAGCAATCATGGGGTTTGTGGGGTTTGGAGCCAATAGCCAAGAAAGAATTCTTGAAGACCTCTTTGGTGCAAAAAGATTACCTTTGGGCAGAAAGAATTGGGCTACCACTGTGAAGAGTGACTGGCATATTTCTTTGGAATTGGGGGAGGTAAAGACAAAAGGGAGGCCTCCAGAAGGACTTTCATATGCTAGAGAGGACTCCTAAGATACCTGAGGCCTTGCTATTGTCAAGCTAACCTTGTTTTCCCCTCTTAAGGCATTAACATTAGGACGTGAGGTGGGGTGGGGCATGTTCCCGGAGAAATGTTATGCTCTGCATTTGCCTCAAGTATTTGTCAATGGGCTGCAGGTTATAAGGAAATTTATTTCTACCTGCCCTTTCCTTCTTATCTTTGTTCCCCACCTGGCTGTGGAGCTCCAGGAAGCTGAGTGTATAGGTTTCTGAAGATTAGGCTATTGATAAGATTGCCTTTTTTCTTATAATTTACTAAGATATTTGTAAACTGATGGAGACTCATGCCCTCCAGGACTGTGATCTCTATCAGTTACCATTTGTTTTCTTTCCTTTGCTTTGCCCTTGGGCAGCAGGAGTACCTGAGGGACATCACGCATATTCCACTTGGTGCGCTGGGCTGGGCAAGGCTGGGGGGGGCTGATAGTAATGCCAGCTTGTGCTTGGCCGTCAGCTTGCCCTATGGTCTCTCATCAGACATATATATGTAAATACATACACATATAGCTCTCTACATAATTTTTTAAAATTCCCTTTACCCATGAGAAGAAAAAAAAATATCACATGAATGGTAAGCAGAGGAGGCCTGGAGCTTTCTCATTCCATACACACAATTCCTCTCTTAATCTATAATCTTCTATTTAAGTTTTGGACCTATTAATGATGATCTTGTATCTTTATGAACACACTTCAAAATAAGCAGAATCTAACTGAAGACTCATGCTGCACAAAATGCCACAACATTTCTAATTTAGAGTGCTGGGAGCCGCACCAGCCTTGCTGGATGGTCACAGTAAGGAAATGGCAGACGTTGCATGGCTCCTGCCATGAGAGGCGGAAACTGGCATCTCCTTCTGCTACTACTGCTCATGTGAAATTAAGCCTGTTGCTATTGACTAGGCCTCACAATGTTCCAAGTCAGACCGATATTCCCCACACAGATACCTCATGGGAAGAAGCATACTCCCACCTCTATAAAGAGGAATTTAAACAAAGCACTGCAGATGTTTTGTCAAAAGGCTCTTCTAATGAGCCTCACAAACTTAAGGCATAGATAATGAAGAAGGTTAAAGAACACAAGATTTACTATTAACTTTGGCCCAGAGAAAAAGAGCCTAATTAAGGAATAAGAAACAAACCAGAGCCAGGCACAAGTTACTGCGCATACATTTGCTAATTTGGTGCCCATTGTGAGGATGGGTAAGAGTAGTTACAACTTAAACTCAAATGCAAAGGCCAGCACCTCTAGGGCGCCTATGGCACTTACACCTTCAACATCAAAGAACAAAGTTGACAAAAGGTTTATTTACTAAACAGCGCAAATACATTCTTCCTTTTGTGAGCCAAATAGAATGTCTCCTAGCCTTGTTTATGCCTGAATCTTAGCGTTACTGTTATAAACCAATGTGTTTACTACCTGCTTCTCACTAAAACCATCCTGCTATCTTCTTAGTTGTAAGATTTACTACCACTTCAAACAAATATGTATGTTAACTGCTTTTCACTGAGAATATCCTGTTATCCCATTATGTGTAACTTACCTCATTGTAATTAGGGTGGTTCTGCAAAAATGCCTCTGTAAAACCTGCTTCTGCACCCTTTTCAAAGGATCTTATCACTGAGAATTATTTGTAAAAATTCCACTTTTTGATATCATGTTAACACTTAAATCTATAAATAAAGGCACAAAACTTGGCAGGAGAGAGATGCCAGGCTAGTGACCAAGAAATAAAGAAACATATGGCTCTCTCACTCCATTTTTCACTGACGCTGCCTCTCCTTCAGGGGACCCTGGACCAGCCGGAGCTGGACTCTGGTATTAGAGAAACAAAAAACAAAACTGTTGGATCTCTGCAGAAATGACTTCATCTTAATTTTAAAATACTTCCAAAATCAAAAGCCAATGTCTTCTTTAAGTTGGCATTGCATATTATATTCTTTCCAAGACACGTGCAAATAATTGGCCTTGGAGCAGCACATGATACTTTTAAACAAGAAAAAAAGATACCTAAGAAAACAGCAAAGTTTCCTGTTTCCACTCATGATGGCTATCATCCCCTATTGAGTATGATACTTCTAATGCTCTACTGCTGTAACTGATTCTTAGATCTATCAAAAGTCATAATAAACAGTGAATAAATTAATTTTTGGAATTTACAAAATAATTGAAACTAAGTGGCCTAGTGAGAATACTATTTTTTAAGAAAAATCTTGTATGCAGAAATGAATTCTTCAATATTGTCCTTTTTGTTAGTGTACAGTGTTTGTTGATTGTATGGGCTATCAGTGTCAGGGCAATCTACTTGCCAGAACGATGGCTTTAAGGGGCACCTGGGTGGCTCAGTCGGTTAAGCTTATGACTTTGGCTTCTGTCATGATCTCATGATCCATGAGTTCAAGCCCCGTATCGGGCTCTGTGCTGACAGCTAGCTCTGAGCCTGGAGTCTGCTTCCAATTCTGTGTCTTCCTCTCTCTCTGCCTTTCCCCACTCACACTCTTTCTCTCTCTCTCTCAAAAATAAATAAACATTAAAAAAATAACAAAATGATGGAATTAAAAATATGGACTGACTTATGAAATTTAAAAAGTCCTGCCTAACAAAATATTTGAAAGACACACGACTTGGAAATAAGAAGGAACTAGTAATGTGCAGTCTTTGTTCCTGATTTAATGATCTACATTTGTGATCACAGGTATTGCTTTCATACATGGTAAACTATACCCTGGGCACAAAGCTAGCTTTCTATATGTGATATTTGCTTCTTTCACTTACAGTTTTATAATATTTACTTCTGCATTAACTTTTTCATAATGTAAAGTCCATGTAACTTCATTTATTTAAGAATTGATCTTCAAAGTCTTATGGGGACACTCAGTCACAGAATAGAAAGCAGAGAGGCTGGTTAATAACCCCAGGCCTGACACAGAATTAAGGTTCAATAACTATTTGTTGAATGACCATAAGTACTGTACTGGAAGTATGCACACACACACACACACACACACACACACACACACACACACACTTGCACACACATATAGCTCCAGACTATGTTTCCTGGTTCTGGTTATAATGCAGTGTTTCAATCAGATGAGAGAATACCTTCATAGTTTACAAAGACATTTGCACAAAAATGGATTTTAAAAAGATATCCTCAAATGTGAGGATATTGTTTCACAGAGCAGGAATCCTGGGAAAACACCTAGCATTTTATACCTAGGAAGCTTTTTGCTGATCAGATCTGGCAATTGAGTTCACCTGTAGGAAATTCGTGACACTATTTTGCTTCCCTAAACATAAATAAAGGGAAATTTCCCTGTTCATTGAGGCCTAAGTAATTTTTTCATACCGTGATTAATGGGAAAAAATATGCAAAACACCTGACCAGTACTTCTCAAAACTATCATAGTCATCAAAAACAAAGAAATTCTCAGAAACTATCATAGCCATGAGAAGCCTAAACAGATGTGACAATTAAATGTAAGATAATATCTTGGATGGGATCCTGGAACAGAAAAAGGGCATTCATTAAAAACTAAGACAATCTGTATAACATAGAGACTTTATTAATAACTGTGGACAATATTGGTACATTGACTATAACAAATGTACCATACTAATGTAAGATGCTAATAATTGGGGAAACTGGTTGCAAAGAATAGGGAAACTCTGTACTATCACCATCTTTGTATAAATATAAAACTGAAAAAATAAAATTTATTAAAAAATTGTTTAAGCATTTATATATATATCCATCCATATATGACACTATAGCAAACCAAGCATCCAAAATCTTACTTCTCTGAAGTTCAATTCATATGACACACACACATGCACATATGTGTGCACTTTCCAGGGCTGTGGGATGCTTGGGTTATAGAATGCATACTTGTTTCCTAGGGTTTGAGAGGAGTTGTTTTTTAAACCCTAGGACTTTTTCTTAACAAGTGAATGGTTTATAATTTCTTTTCAACATATAGCTCATGAAAACTAGAAGAGCTACAGTTTTGTAATTATAGAAAACTGAACAAGGGCTCATTCCACCTGTGCCTTGCGAGACTTATCTTTCCAAACAAGAGGTAGCAAAAAATGCCCAGATCGGGGAAGAAGTTTAACAAGAACTGTTCCTCTAGGCGTGTCAGTGGGAGTTAAGGAGAGTAGGGGAAGAAAAAAAATTCTTTTCTCTTGTCCACTCAAGGTTTATTGTCTGGGGCCCCGTCAATTGGATTGACAAGGGAAATTTAACAAGAGGAGAACAAGAAGTTGATAAACATGTGCATTGTACATTCACTTGAAAGCACCCAGGGATGAGTGACTTAAAGGGGCAGTTAGCACCCTTTATATAGCATCTTAACAAAAGAATAATAATTTTATAGAAAAGTGGCAAAACAAAAGAAAAAGACTGAACTTTTGGGGTAGAAAATTGTGGAAAAGCAAATATATGGGAAAGTAATGCGAGATAAGGGCTAGTTTTAGCAAAGTTTGTTATGTCTATTTCTCTGGTGCTGCCTCTGGGTTGATAAGTGTCTAGAGGTGTTTTGAGTATTAATTTCTGTTCTTCCTGGTAGACAGGGAAGAGGAGACGGTTAACAAATTTACGTCCTGCTTTTAGGCAAATAAAGGGCTCAGTTTTTCTTTTATCTTCTTGGTCTCTATTGCCTTCAGCTCAAAATAATCCTTGTGCCAAATGGGGCATACTTTGGGGTGACATATTCTGCTACTCTTCAAGGTCACCACAAGCTGTCTTCAGTGTCGCAATCAAGGCAATGTATTTCTTAATTTTATGAAGGTCTTCGTATGGATTAAAGGAAGAAATTTCATTCTGGAGGTGTTCAATTCATATGTTTTAGATTTAAATGAAGAGAGAAATGTGTTTTTTTCCCCAAACTTGGCTACAAAAAATAATGTTACAATATCATTCACCCAAAGAGGCTTGTATGAGTTTTCTTTTTCATATGTACTTAATGATTGAAAAGAAACAATAATAAAACAAGGCGTCTCATGATTAGCATACGTACTATGGAATAGCAGATGTTACAATGTACCCTGAGGACAAAAGTTGCTGCCAAAATTGAACACATCAGTTTTAACAACCCTGGAACTCATTTTTGCCAAATGTTTTAAGTACAGGAAATGACTTGAGCCAGTCTGTATTTCTCTTTATTTAAGGCATGACTAAAGGTTGAGTCTTTCAGAACTGAGGCAAATAGCCAATTAAAGCTATGCCCATCATCTGCAAATTTCTCTCTGAGATTACTGTGTCCGATAACCCAAAGAGTTATTACTTCAATCACCTAAGGCAATAGGTTGATGATAAGATCCCTTCATTTTTTCAAAGTTGTTTGCAGTGATCCAGACTATATGGTCTTACTTACAGAGTATGAATTAGGAATTAGAGAAAATATCAAAAGTTTTTTTTAAAGAAAATACTTCAATATGATATTAGTTTCACATCTTTCCTTCTTTGGATTATAAACCTCATATTTATACTCTTATATAACAAATATTTCTTGAGTCTTTTTATCCAACTTACATTTATAATTACAGACACCTAAAAATACTAAGAGGAAGGGCAGCTTGGGTGGCTCAGTCGGTTAAGCTTCCAGCTTTGGCTCAGGTCATGATCTCACGGCTAGTGAGGCTAGTGTGGTCAAGCCCTGCATCGGGCTCTGTGCTGACAGCACAGAGCCTGGAGCCTGCTTCTGATTTCTTTCTGCACCTCCCCTGCTTGTTCTCTCTCTCTCTCATTGTCAAGAAAAAATAAACATTAAAAAAATTTAATGCTAAGGGGGCATGGAAATGAAAGAAACTGAAATAATCTGGAATCATCTTAATGTACTTATTTTATCAGAACAGAAATTTACCTAAAGGAAAACTTAGCAATAGTTTTGAACATATATTGTACATATGTGTGCATATATTTATGTTTGAACAACCATTAAGCCATTTTGATAGTTTATTCTGGCAGAGAACTGAAGGTCATATGTTTAGTCTCAGTGTGCAATGGATGATTTTCTTTTACAGTCCTGACAACACCCTTAATTCCAGCCATATTGGTCACAAATTTATTATCACTGACAGAAAAACAAGTCAAATACAAGCAGATTGGGCCAATAACATTGTGTTTCCTCATATGGGAAGCAGCTCTTTTAAACTGTGCTCATTTCTATTTGTCCTGTTCTTAGGTTATATTACCAATATAGTCTTGTATCATATAAAGGATATACAGACGAAGGGGGGGGGTCAGGTGGTAATATATGAATTGTATTTAGTGTAAATGGTTTCTGCAATTAGAAAAACATAGAAACTCAAGAAAATGACATCTTTATTCTGGCAAAAACTTACCCATCTCTCAGAACACAGCTAAAAGATCATTTCCTCTGGGAAGCTAAACTAAACTGCCTTCCATTTGCTCCCATCTATAGATAATTTGGATTTATTTTTTATCTATGTGCTACCTCTATGTATTTTTAATAAGACTCCTGTGATTATTGCCATCTATTATATTTAATTTTTTAAATGTTTATTTATTTTTGAGATACAGAAAGAGCATGAACAGGGAGGGACAGATAGAGAGGGAGACACAGAATCTGAAGCAGGCTCCAAGCTCTGAGCTGTCAGCACAGAGCCCGATGCAGGGCTTGAACTCACGAACCACAAGATCATGACCTGAGCCAAAGTCAGCCACTTAACCAACTGAGCCACCCACCCCCATCTATTGTAATTTATTTATTTACATACATGCCTGCCATATTAGATAATGAGCTCTTTGTATGGGTGAAATCTTAATTCTCCAGCTTCGAGCTTCATGCTTTGTACATTGAAGGCATTCATTGTAAGTGTGTTAATGCATATTGCTAAGTGAAAGAAGCCAGTTTCATAAGGCTACCTACTGTATGACCCCAAGTACATGGCGTTCTGTAAAAGGCAAAACCTTCAAGACAATAAAAATGTTAGTGGTTGCCAAGTTGGCCAGAGTCAAGGGAAGAATTAACAAGTGGGGCACAGGTGATTTTTAGGACTGTGAGACTATTCCTACGGTATTGTAATCTGGGTATATGACATTCATTTGTCAAAACACATAGAACTGTTCAACACAAAGAATGACCACAGTGGAAACTTGGACCTTTAGTTAATAATAATATTTCAATACCGGATCTTAAACTGTAACAAGTATACCACACTAATGCAAGATAATAATAAGGGAAATGTGCAGGCTGGGGGGCGGGGTGCAAGCGTAAGGAGAGGAGAAGGTACATGGGATCGCTCTACTTTGTGCTTGATTTATGTATGAACCTAAACAAGCTCTAAAATTAAAGTCTATTTGCCTAAAAATGTATTGAAAAATAAATTGTGTAGGGATCATAATTTTGGCTCAAGGTTAATTTTTTTCTCAACTGACATTAAAGTATTTAAAAACTCTGATGTAAGCATAGTAAGAGTAATTTGGCCAAACTATAGTTTGAATTTCTCAGATTCTTTACATTTCTGATGCACTGCCAATAATCATTACTTGGTAAGGCCAGGATCTTCTTAGGGAATCTTCCAGAGAGCTAAACATACAGTTCTATTTTTCAGCAGCCATATACTCTCTATCTGCTCATGTTTAGAGTATTTGTGCATAATAAAGGAAGGTTTCATGTTTAGTAATAATAGTAGTAGTTATTTGAGAATTCTATGTGGGATTTTTATCACGTTAACTTCTTACACCAATAGACTGCATTCAAATAGTATACTTTAAACTCAAATCTGTAACACCTACTCTACACTATTTCCTCTGTCAAAATAAAGCTTTAAAATATTGCCCTAATAGATACTTGTGGCTACCATATACTCAATACTATGAAATACAGAGATACTGAGAAAATTATATCATTAAACATTCTTGTTTATCTAGAACCTCTTATCTTTCCAGGAAATGCTTTTTTAAAAAAATTTTTTATGTTTATTATTTTTGAGAAAGAGAAAGACAGAGGGCAAGCAGTGGAGGGACAAAGAGAGAGAGAGACAAAATCAGAAGCAGGTTTCAGGCTCTTAGCTGTCAGCACAGAGCCCAATGTGAGGCTTGAACTCACAGACCAAGAGATCATGACCTGAGTTGAAGTGGGACACAACTGACTGAACTACCCAGGAGCTCTGCAAATGCTTTTTTTTTTTTTTTAATATAATTACATACTGACCACCAGGCCATGTGTGAGGAGCTGGGAACAGAACAGTAAATTCCTGTCACCAAGGAATTTATACACTCTTTTGAGTGAAAGGGACAAAGGAAACAGATAATTATAATACAGTGTAATTATTTTCACAATAATGGGTAAGTCTAAGATTATTGGTTGAGTAGAATTGTTCACACATCTATTGCTTTTATTGTCAGTTTCAAGCTATTGCAGAGTTAAAAGACTGGGAAGGAGAAATGACTAGAAAAGGAAAGACAAGATGAAGTAAGAGTAAGGATATTATCATGGTCTCTGACTTGGGAAAGTAAGGGGTGTGTCCCAAGTCACAGAGATGCAGAGCACAGGATTCGAATGTGACTCTGTGGGCAGCTGGTGGGGAGAAGGGGAGATTGACAAGTATGGATGGAACTTCAAGTGCAAGAACTGGGCTTTAGATTTGACAGTGTTCTGTATTTAGATAAAATGGATGCCATGGGAATGAATGTGCATATTCAGGGCTCTGAGAAGAGAAGGCATTAACAGTAGCCAACACCAACAAGTTAACAGAAGAAGAAGACCTTGCAAAGAATCCCAAAAAGACTAAAAATTAGAGGTCAAAAGACAAAGAGTGCAAGGTCAGGAAACTCAAAGCAAGAAGTAAGAGATAAAGAGGGTCAGGTGGGGAAAAGAAGTAAAAGATGATGAAGACCAAAATGTGTCTCGGACATTGCAGGATGGATAATGTCATCACCTTAAGAGTAAAATTAAGATCCTTTGCTTATGGGGCACCTGGGAGGCTCAGTCAGTTAAGCACCTGACTCTTGGTTTTGGCTTGGGACATGATCTCGTGGTTGGTGGGTTTAAACTCCGTATGGGATTTTGTGCTGGCAATGTGGCCCCTGCTTGGGATTCCCTCTCTCTGCACTTCCCCAGGTCTCTCTCTCTCTCTCAAAATAAATAAACAAACATTTTTTAAATGGCTCTGCTTCCTCCTCCTACTCTCAGTGCCTTGCTCAGTATCCAACATCTATTGACATATTCAAAAAATATTTATTGAAGACCTATTATGTCCCAGGAAAATGGAATGCTTCAGAAAGACAAGGGGAACTCTCTTGGGATACATTAAAAAACAAAACAAAACAAAACTACAAAAACCTCTGTGCTGTGCTGCATCCATTCCAGTAGCAAGGAAAACAGACAATAAAAGTAAGTGAAGGAGAAGCCAAATTCTCATGGATTGAAGAATGAATATGAATGATGAATTTGAGATAATGAATAGTATTGCAAAATATCCAAATAAATATAAGATAAATTTGAAAAGATCAAATCATATGAAAATAAATTAGCTAAACATGACAGCAAGGGATTTCTCTTTCTTTTTTTTTTAATTCAACAGAAACAGAACATTGAAAATGTTAAATGCCAAGGGATTGATGTTGGTAGAAAAAGAGGAACTGAAAGCAGGGGAAAAATAAAACAGATAAACAGTGGAATAGTACTTTCAGGAAGAGGGAAACGACTAGATTTCAAAGAACACCTGGAGAGATTAGAATTATGCCAAGGTGACATTTTGAGTATGATCTGGAAGCAAGGAGGTGAGACATAGAGTCACAGATGTGTTGATAGTAAGCAGGGGAAATCTCCCTTAGTGAAAGGGAAGTTTAGAGATAAAAGGGCTATAAGGTAGTTCTAATGTGCACGTTAGCTATGCTAAGGGCATGGGAGGGAGAGAGGTAGAGAGGGCCATTTTTACCAATATGGTTCATGATTTGCCCTCAGGGAACCCTAGCTGCCTGAATTCGAAAATAAAGAAATGGGAAAGGTTTGCCAATGTAGGTCCAATAGAAGGACAATGGCACTAAGGTAATTGGCAAAAAAGTAATGTAAATAATGGATTGTGGAATCTAGAAAAGATGACAAATAGAGAATAGCTAAGAGCTAGCTAATTGGCAAAAAGTAGAATGTCCAAAAATGTGGAGGTCCAAAGTTTGTAAGCATCAAAAAATTATAATAATACATTAAATTTTTTAATGCTTATTTATTTTTTGAGAGACAGAGAGTGTGAGCAGGGGAGGGGCTGAGAGAGAGGGAGAGACAGAATTCAAAGCAGGCTCCAGACTCTGAGCTGTCAGCACAGAGCCCAACATGGGACCCGAACTCATGAACCATGAGATCATGACCTGAGCTGAAGTCAGATGCTTAACTGACTGAGCCACCCAGGTGCCCCATATAATAAATACTTTTAAAATAATGAATGTCTAAGTAATGTGAAAAGTTCAAAAATACAAACATCTGAGTATTTGAGAAAATAGTTTTATAGCATATTATTTTAGACTAATATTGATTTAACTATCTTCTGTCATATCTTAAATAACTTCCATCATTATATTATGTTCTTAATGTTAATTTGCCAAGAAATTCAGGTATGAAGAGAACAAAAGGTGAATTAATTTGGACTTGCTGAAGATAGAAGAGATTTAGAATATTTTTAATCTGCTGGTTTAAGTGAAGTTTTACAGAGAAAGCCAGAAGATAACTAGATATGGTAGTTGAATAGACTCCCATTTGCTTATTTTGGAGAGTAGACAGAAATTCAGAAGCAAAGTCATATAGAATGCAAACGTGCTATGGGGGACTGGTTTCATAGTTACCAGTAATTCTCAGGGAGATAATGGAAGATGAGGAAAGGATCCTTAAAAAACATAGACTATTTTTCAGAGCAATTTTAACTCCATGCAAAAAAAAAAAAGCAAAGGTAGAGTAATTTCTCACATACCCATACCCCAACACCTGCATAGCCTCAATCCCCATTGATCATAGTGCCCAGCAGAATAATGCAGTTAGTTGTTACAATGAATGAAACTACATCAACACATTATTATGAACCAAAGCCATAGTTTACACCAAGGTTCATTCCTGGTGTGGTACAGTTTATGTCTTTGGACTAATGTGTAATGATATGTATCCACCATTATATACCATACAGAAGAGTTTCACGGCCCTGAAAAATGCTTTATACTGTCTTATTCACCCCACTCTCCCTATCACCCCTTGCACCCACTGATGTTTTTACTGTGTCCAAAGTTTTGCCTTTTCTGGAATGCCAAGTAGTTGGAACGATGCAATATCTAGCCTCTTCAGACTAGCTACTTTAACTTAGTAACAGATTTAAGGTTCCTCCATGTATTTTTCTGGCCCAATAGCTCCTTTCTCTTCAGCACAGAATAACATGCCATTGCCTACATTACTATAGTTTATTTATCCAGTCACCTACTGAAGGACATCTTGATTGCTTTCAAGTTTTGGCAATTATGAATAAAACTACCTTAAACATCTGTGTAAAGGTTTCTGTGTGAACATGTTTTCGAGTCCTTTGGGTAAATACCAAGAGGCACAACTGCTGGATCTTATGGTAAAGGTATGTTTAGTTTTGTGTGAAAGCATTAAATTGTCTCCCAGAGTGCCTGTACCCTTTGGCATTCCAACGCCACATGAGAATTTCTGTTGCTCCATGTCTTCACCAGCATTTGGTATTGTCAGCCTTCTGGATGTTGGCCATTCCAATAGGTAACATTGTTGTTTTAAACTGCATATTATTATTGATGGATTATCTGGAGCTCTTATTTATACGTTTATTTTCCACCCATTGTCTCTTTTGGTGAGGTGTCCAATACGTCCTTTGGCCCATTTTTAATTCAGGTTGTTTGTTTTCCAACTGTTGAGTTTTAAGAGTTCTTTAACCTAATAACAAGTGGGGTGTTTGGGTGGTTCAGTCGGTTAAGCATCCGACTTTGGTTCAGGTCATGATCTCATGGTTCATGGGTTTGAGCCCTGCGTCGAGCTCCGGGCTGACAGTGCAGAGCCTGCTGGGGATTCTCTCTTGCCCTGCCCCTCCCCAACTTGTGCATGCACACTCTCTCTCAAGATGAACACATAAACTAACAACAGCACTTTATGAGATGCATCTTTTGCATGTATTGACTCACAGTTTGTAGCTTGTATCTCATTTTCTTGAAAATGTCTTCCATGGAGAAATAGTTTTTAATTTTAATGAAATCCAGCATATCTTTCTTTCATGGATTGTATCTCTAGTGTTGGATCTACGAAGTTGTTGCCAAACACAAGTTAATCTGAATTTGCTCCTACGTTACCTTCCAGGAATTTTGCAACTTTGCACCTCACATTTAGGTCTGTGATGCATTTTGAGTTAATTTTTTGTAAAAGGTACTGAGAAGGTCCTAGTCGACATTCTTTTTTGGTTTTTTTTTTTGGCATGTGACTGTGTAGCTGTTCCAGAACCATTTGTCAAAGTTATTTTCTTTGCTTTATTGTCTTGCCTTTGCTCCTTTGCCAAATATCAGTTGACTATATTTATGTGGATCTATTTAAGGTCTCTCTCTTCTGTTCCATTGACTTATTTGTCTATTTTTTTTCTCTAATACTGCATGGTCTTGATTTTTGTAGCTTTGTAGTAAATTTTGAAGTCATATGATGTCAGTCCTCCAATTTTGTTCTTCTTCAATGTGTTGACTGTTCTGAGCCTTTTGCCTTCTCCCCTTTGTGGTGACTCTACTTCTGGGCCAGCTGGGAACAGTAGTTTTCGTTCCAGGGTCCTCTCCCTGGTTAGCACAGATTACCAGCCTGCTGAAGCCACAGGATCCCCTAGCAGAAGCTGCCTCAGTGTGACTATTTTAAGAGTGTGCCTCATCTTCAAGGACATCTCCCAAGAGGAATCAGGCTTCCTTGATGAGGGTTTAAGATGGCATTATCATGTGATGTTTGGGAATTGTGCAGCTATCACTTCCCTGGATGGTTGGTGTGGACTGGAGGCTGAGGGCCACCTTCTGTACGGAGTGTTTCAGAAGAAAAATGTCA
>NC_043700.1:51263591-51419351 GCF_006229205.1 Suricata suricatta
TCATGCCTCCACCTGGAGCCAAGGCTTACTACTATGACGAATGTGGGGAATCTTTTAGCCTCAGACCCATCTTGAGTAATCACCAGAGAGTTCTAATGGAGCAAGACTTTAGGAATGTGCCAAAAGTGGGAAATCCTTTAGGCAAATCTTGGCCTCCCTGGACACTGCTGAGTTCATATTTGAGAAAGGCCTCATACATGCAATGAATATGGGAAATCCCTAAACCTCACATTTGATTTCATTCAGCAGCAGAGTTTACATTGGAGAAAAGATTCTTATTCAGTGTAAGAACACTGAAGGAGAACGTTTGTGAGAGAGCCCTCCACCTGAATTGAACTCCATATCTCTCAACATACACAATGGGAAATTCCCCGTCAATTCTAGGACTATGGGAAGCTTTAACGAACACATGGTACTTTTTCCCCCGCCTCTATTTATTTTTGGAAGAGAGATAGTGTGAGTGGGGGAGGATCAGAGAGAGAGGGAAACAGAATATGAAGCCAGGCTCCAGGCTCAGAGCCTGATGCAGGGCTCAAACCTATGAACCATGAGGTTATGACCTGAACCAAAGTTGGATGCTTAACTTGCTGAGCCATTCCAGGTGCCCCTCCAGCGTTATACTTTTTAATCTTTCCAGGCCAGGGCACTTGCCAGATTTATGTCACAGCCAGTTTCTGTGGCAAAACCCATTCCACCTGTGTGACCTACCAGGTCTCTGATGTGTATGTAGTCATCCCAGGATAATAAGGGAAGATACATTTCTGGTCTCTCTCCCATGCCCTGGAGAAAACCAGGCATGGTCTGAGCCCTTAGGGGACCTCATTCTCTTCTCTCTGACTAGTTACAGCATAGTCTTCACAGTTTGGTCCGAGAAGACCCAGTCTGGATAAGATTGGCAACCTGCAAAAAAAAAAAAAAATCTTTCTTTCAGCTTTTATTTAATCTGTATAGCTGACAAAGGCCCATGAGAAAAGACTACAACAGTTTGTGGTCCTATTTTGTGACCTGGATCTCAAGGTGTGTGTGTGTGTGTGTGTGTGTGTGTGTGTGTGTGTGTGTTTATGCTTTAGATCCAGAGGTCACCTTGGGGAAGGGGAAATTGTTCTGACAAGCCTCAGGACTTTGGGGAAAAGGAAGTCGGTTCCACTGTACCCAGGGCATGTCACGTAATGCACTGCTGAGGGGAGGCCACTCCCCAGGTACTGCAAAGGAACCATGCACCCTGATGTCCAGAATTTGATTTGCTAATGTCACCTGAGATAAGACTACAGGGGCCAGACTGAAACACTGTGTGTGATTCGTAGAGTCTGAGGAAGACTGTGCCACTCTAGAGAGAATGTGCCTCTTCTGCAATGTTCAAGGGACTATTGCTGCATGAGATGAGCGTGTACGCCTCAGATCAGGGTTTTTCCTGACGTTGAGGTCATTGTCAGAACAAATGAGGGTTAGTTTGCTCCTGTAGCCTCTGGATGGTTCACCCCAAGGCCATCGTTGGCCAAGAAAGCGAAGTTATAGAAAAGGCAGATCCCATAGTCCGGTGACGGAACTTTAACCACTCAGCTAGATCATAGAAATAAATGATCTTTATTGCTTACCAATAGTACTGGACACTTAAAAGAGAGCTCTCCTTCCCAAGGCATGGAGACAGACGGTCACATAAATATAAAATTGCCACACCTTCTGGTTTCTGAAAAAGGAGAGATCTAAACATTTATGGAAACATTGTTTTGGGCTTTATTGAGTTATAACTGACATGCCATAACCTCACATATTTTAAAGTGTACAATTGGATTACTTATGAGGTACGTTCATGTCAATGAACCTACCCATCATCCCTATATTTACCTTATTCTTCTCTGCCCTTAACAGCTCTCTAGGCAACAACTGATTTATCTTCCGTGACAATAAATTCATTTGTATTTTCTAGAATTTTATATGATCAGAATCATGAAGTGTTTGCTTTTTGTTTCACTCTGGTTTCCTTCATGCCACATAATTATTTTAAGATTCATAAATGTTCCTTATGTAATAGTTCATTATTTTTATTGCTGGATAGTATCCCATTGTATGGATATACATTATTGTATATCCATTTTTCTGTTCATGGATGTTTGGGCTGTTTCCACTTTCGGTCTATTACTACAAATAAAGCTGTATATTTAAAGTGGATGCTTTGGGGGTGCCCGGGTGGCTCAGTTGGTTAAATGTCTGACTTTAGCTCAGGTCATGATCTCATGATTCCTGGGTTTGAGCCCTGTGTTGGACTCTGTGCTGACAGCTAGCTCAGAGCCTGGAGCCTGTCTTTGGAATCTGTGTCTCCCTCTCTCTCTGACCCTCCCCTGCTCACGCGTTTTCTCTTTCTCTCTCTCTCTCTCTCTCTCTCTCTCTCTCTCTCTCTCTCTCAAAAGTAAATAAAACACTAAAAAATTTTTTAAAAATTTAAAAATATATAAAATAAATAAAGTGGACAGTTTAATGTTTTGATATATGCTAAAACCCTAAAACCAAAAGTTTCTTCTTGCTCTTTTATTTTATTTATTTTTTTTTTATTTTAGAGAGAGAGAGGATGAGCAGAGGAGGAGACAGAGAGAGAGAATCCATGCTAAGCATGAAACCTGACATGGGGCTCATATCCACCACCCTGGGAGCTGAATCAATAATCAGACGCCCTACCTACTGAACCATCCAGAAGCCCCTCTTCTTGCCCTTTTAAATCTATCCCCTGTGACATACGAAATTAAGGAATTTTCATACCTTTCGGAATGAGTATTTTTGTACGTGTAGGTGAATGGAGGCGAATGCCTTATGAAGCTCCCTGAGGTCTTCCCCAGTTTTCCAACATTATCTGTCAGTTCATGGCCACTATCATTTCATCTGTCTCCACCACAGTACTGAATTATTTTATCTATAATCTCAGAGCGTCATATAAATTCATGCATAACTTTTTGAGAACGCACTCCTAAAATGTAACTTCATAACTTTAAGAACACTCACACAAAATAAAAATATTTAAAATATGACAAAAATTGGATAAGATGAATAGGTAAACAATTCACAGCCAAAAAAAAAGCCTAAAAATGATCCAAACATACATGAAAAATATCCAGTCTCACTAATTAAATATTTACAAATTTTTACAAAATTTTACAAAATTTACAAAATTTTACAAAATTTACAAAATTTTACAAAAATATTTACAAATAAAAACAACTCTTGAATGTTGCCCACATCTGGCAAAGATTTGGAAGTATAATAGTACTAGGCAGTTAGCAGAGAGACAGTCACTCACGCTGGGTGGTGGAAGTATGGGCTGGTATCACAGCTTTAAGGTTAGTCTGGCATAGCCTTTTAAGCTAGAAATTTTACTCTCAGAAATTTAGCCTGAGGGGATAATTTAAAAAGTAAAAACAAAGTAAAAATGCAAATGTTAATACCTAAGAAGGTATCAGAAAATTACAATAAATTTTGCCATATTTCATCCATAGAAGAATATTTTGTCATTTAAAATAGTGCTGTTGGGGCGCCTGGGTGGCTCAGTCACTTGAGCATCTAACTTCAGCTTAGAGCATGATCTCATGGTTCCTGGATTGGGGCCCACGTCAGGCTCTGCACTAACAGCACGGAGTCTGCTTTGGAATCTCTGTTTCCCTATCTCTCTACTCCTCCCATGCTCATTCTCTCTCTGTCTCTCTTTCTCTCTAAAAAAAAAAAAGAAAAGAAGTAAACATTTTAAAAATTAGGGGCACTGGGTGGCTCAGTCCATTAAGTGTCCAACTTCAGCTCAGGTCATCATCTCACAGCTCATGAGTTCAAGCCCTGTGTTGGGCTCTGTACTGACAGCTACCTCAGAGCCTGGAGCCTACTTGGGATTCTGTGTCTCCCTCTCTCTCTGTTTCCCCTCTCACACCCCTGCTCATGTTTTGTATCTCTCTCTCTCTCTCTCAAAAGATAAATAAACATTAAAAAATAAAATAAAATAATACTGTTAATAGGATAGCAAATGCATTCCAATTCATGTGCCAAAGTCTACAAATCCTATAATTTAAATTATTTGCTATGAAAAAAAATGATAAAATGAGTAATATATGTACATTTTATTATGGATCACATCTTTATGTAAATAAATTAAATCAATTATTTACATGTTTAATTGTAAACAATTGATTTCATATTATTAGCAAAGTCATGCACATGTAGGCAATATTTAGTCAACAGAAGCATAATTCAATTTTTTATTTTATTTTATTTTTTTACATTTATTTTATTTTTGAGAGACAGAGTGAGACAGAACGTGAGTGGAGGAGAGGCAGAGAAAAGGAGACACAGAATCAAAATCAGGCTCCAGGCTCTGAAGAAGCGTTCAGCACAGAGCCTGATGCAGGGCTTGAACCCACGACCATGAGATCATGACCTGAGCTGAAGTTGGACACTTAACCCACTGAGCCCCCCAGGCACCCCAACAGCAGCATAATTCAAATAATCAATATTCAGTTATCCTCTTTGGGGACCCCATGAACTTAATAGAACAGAAAGATGTTGTAAATATGTTTAGAAAAATAAATTACAAATTCATATGTATCAAAACATATATAAAACCATGTTGGTAAATAAATGTTTATTTTTGAGAGAGAGCGAGAAAAACAGAGAGTGTGCACAGTGGGGGAGGTGCAGAGACGTAGAGGATAGAGGATCCAAAGCAGGCTCCATGCTGACAGCAGAGAAGCTGATGTGGGGCTTGAACTCACAAACCATGAGATCTTGACCATAGCTGAAGTGGGACCCTTAACTGACTGAGCCACCCAAGTGCCCTTGTTTCAGGTATTTTAAAAAGCATTGTTATTACTGACCCATGATTCAGAAATCTAAGTTTAGTAGAAGGCTTTGATCTCAATTTTCTTCTCACATCTTGTGACTTTCTTTTCATTCTTGTACCAATCTTCACATAGCTAGCCTTTCTTCCTCAGGTCTCAGCTCCCATGTCACCTTGTCATTGTTTTTAAAATTCTTTTTTAATGCTTTATTTTATTTTTTAAGAGGCAGAGAGGGACAGAGAGCAAGCAAGGGAGGGGCAGAGTGAGACAGGGAGACACAGAATCTGAAGCAGGCTCCAGGCTCTGAGCTGCCAGCACAGAGCCCGATGCCGGGCTTGAACCCACAAACCATGAGATCACGACCTGAGCCAAAGTCAGATGCTCAACTGACTGAGCCACCCAGACGCTCCCAATATTCTTCTTCAGAGGCCTCCTTTCCCCACTGGATCTCCTGGAATCCTCCTCCTCCCCCACCCATGTAACTCTACCACAGTCCTGTTTTGTTGTTTTTTGTATCACTCATCATGTAGTATTTTTTTCTGTCTCCTACAACTAAAAAGTAAGCTCTGTGAAGGCAGGAATACTGCTGACACCCTGGGGCTTATTACTGACCCAACCACATAGTACATATCCAATAAGCTGTTGAAAATACAGTGCTAATATTCAAAGCATTAACTTACACAGTAGAGACACAACAATCAGAACAGCTGTCAGATGTAAAAAACAGGGGTCACCCTGCTTGAATGTACATACTGTGAACCTTTGCAGAATGAGCCAGTGAATATAGGCCTAGGTCATCTGCCTACTGTCCAGGGACTATTACTGTTTTCCCTATTGCCTGCGTTAGAATGCTTTCTGGATTCAGACCTGTAACAGTGTCTATATCTCTCTTAATTGCAAAGCATAACTTTATTATTGCAAGGCTCACAAATATTTCCAATAATGTTTTATAATGAAACCTTGGTCATTGGATCTCTCTCGTATTTTCTCATTTTTCCATTATCTGGCTTTTGAAAAGACTAATTCAAATTTCAGAATTTCTTCCTTTGGGCCAGTATTAATACAGAGATGCCAAATTTATTATAAAGTCTCAGTATAAGTCAGTTATTCTTTTTGGATTTGAATTCAGCACCATTGTTTTTTCCTCTTTTCATTTCATCTATCTTCAGAAACACAAAACTGACAATAAAGTAGGTCAAGTATTTTCCACATGCTTTTTTCTTTCAGTTGAAAGTTGACAAAATACACTAGGCTCTGTCAGGATTGAGCCTTCACTCTGCACCAAGTGTGGCCCACCTGCTCTGGTCCTATCCACCAGGTAATAAATTGTTTAAAATAAGACTCATCTCTTCATTTTTAAAAATCTCTTTAGAATCCAATACCCAATATAAGTGAGAGCAGTAACTTTAAGTTAAATTTAGTTGAATATACTTCTGATTTATCCAAGCTGGATTTCAGTATGCATTATATAAAATTAATAATTTCACACTTCTCTTTTTCTTTCTTTCTTGGCCCAAATAATTTCCATTTTAGAGTCTTGGAATTGCTATGGTACCTATACGTTCTACTCCCCTGTCCTTGCTTTCAGATCCATTTCTGACATCTCACTGGTTCACAGTAACAATTAAGATCATGTTCACCTATTTATGGTTAAATTTAAATTTCATTTTATTCATTATTCATAGTCATTTTCATTTCCAAATTCTTTTTCCTGTTCCCATTTAAGAAGTACCAGGAAGTCATTCCAAAGTATCTGGCTTTCAATTTTATCTAATTATTTCCATCTTCCTCTGAATGTTTTGCTAAAATCCAGTCTCTTGAAATGTATTCCAACTTTGCCAGGAACTTCCCAGGATGAATTAACACCTAATAATCTTCTTAGTACTGTACTGGATAATTTCATATACATCTTATCACTTGACCTTCCTGTTGATATCAGTATAAGAACTATTATCCTCATCTCAAATTTTATATAACTGACCTGAGAAAGGTTAAGGAACTTGCTTCTGGTTCCACAGCCGTTAAGTGGTAAGTGAGGGTCCATGTCTACTGCTCTTTCCACTTTGAATGATTTCCCTTCCCACTCTTTCTAAAACTCAGTCCAGAAGGGTGTTGGTATGCAGCACCAGCTAACCAGACAGTTCCTCAATGCTCAGTATCTTGTTCCTACTATGCAGTTCTAAAATTTGCCTAAATATAACAACAGTGTCTCCTAGAAATATCACTCATTTCAATACAAGTCAGAAAAAAAATGGTAATATGTAATGAGCCTCATGAAATTTGGCATACTTTCAGATGAGCCTTATTGGGATTCTCTCTCTCCCTCTCTCTCTGCCCCTCCTCTGCTCTCTCTCTTTCTCTCAAAATAAATATTAAAATATTAAAATTACAAAAAGAACAATAGAGTGACAAGGCATAGGCTGTGTCACATTGGTCCGCCATGCCATTTCTAATATTTCTAATGGTGTGAAATCATAGAATTTACTAAATGCCTCTGAATTTCAGTCTCCTCTTCTGTAAATCAGAAGAAATAATTGTTCCAACCTGACAGCATCACCTCCGGGCAAAATGAAACAATGTGTGTAAATTTCTAGGTTAAATGTCATTACTGAGAAAAGTTAATTTATTAACTTAATGAATGTTAACTGCCATCATCATATTCACCATCATCATCATCATCATTATTTTGGAAACATGCACCAGAAAAAGAATGCACCCCTAATTTAACCAAAATTGGCCACTGTAATCCGAAACACCAGAACAACTCCTCTTGGTCTAATGTGAGGTTCTGGATGATTTTCAGTACCTGTAAATCCTGTTATTGTTTTCTTCAGGAAGATAGTTATGGAGCACAAAATGTACTTACTGAAACAATTGATCTAGCTTTCAGATAGGAACCAACCAATAAGAACCATGTGACTGAAGAAAAGATACCTAATTGCCTTATTCTACCCATATATAACATAATGGAATCAGAACAAGTAATACATTGGAAAGACTACTTCCAGATCAAAGTTCTGAGATTATCTGTTGACCAGCTCCATCAATGATAAATAGTTAACATCTGGGGTAGCAAAGGATAAATTGCTCTCCAGCTCCAATTCACTAATTTGATTTCTAGCTCTTGGAATTATTACATTATTTTAACTCCAGAAATAACAAGACACAAAGGCATTTCTCTCTAGTAGAGATTAATAAAGTATTTTACTGCCCCCCCTCCCCAATCAATGCAATGCCAAATAGGCAGAGTAGTACATTCTTTGGAATAAGTATAGTACCTGCTGTGATCTATTACCTCATTAACTCTTACAAATTCCCTATAAATCACTTAAGCAGTATATTGCAGAAACATTTTCATTTTGGGAGGAAAAGAAACTGTATGTAAAATGAGGAATTTGCATATTTGGCCAAATTTTCCCACAACATTGAGGAGAAATCTGGAAGAAGAAACTGAATTTGTGAGCTTCCATTCCAGTGTACCTAAGGAAGATGAGGCGTCGTGAAATAAACAGATGAGAAGTATAGGGAGAGGAGAGATCTTTGACCTTCCTTTATTCTAGTCTGGAATGCCTCCAAAACCCAGACCAGGCAGATTTCCAAAGTGTCCAATCTTCTAAAAGAAGTTTACTAATAGTGTTCTTCTCTCCATACAATGGAACTGTGCAAAAACTGTATTTTTCTTCACTGTGAGTCACTGAGAAGACAACTGATCTTATCTGACTATTAAGCTAGTCATGTGTATTGCTGCCATTATTGGAGAGCTGCCCTTCCTGAGAAGTCTCTGTGTTTCACAGCAGAGAGACCTTGATTCCCAACCAGGGGGGCTGAGACGCGGATTCAGGCAGCCCAGTGCTGATGTTTCCCTCCCTCCCTTCCTTCTCCATCCCTCTCCCCCTCCTTCTTTCCTTCTTTTCTCTGTCCCTCCCTATCTTCCTTCTTTCCAACCTTCCCTCCTTCTTTCCTGTCTTAGTCTTTGTCTCTGTCTCTGTCCTCTCTCATACTCTTCTTCCTAAACCAGACAATTCTCTAATTTCACAGGCTACTTAGGCTACTTGCAATAGTTATGATTAAAACCCAAAGGGCCTATGGTAGGGGATTTTTTTGTAGTTGCTTGTACTGTTATTTGCACAGTGTAATATAAGATCTTGCCTTGTAGGTTCAAAAGGTTGACAGCAATTAGGAAAACTAAATTCCAAAGCAGAATGAAAGCAAGCTAGTGTATGTATTCAAAAGTAAAAATCTTGTGACGACTTCAGTGTCAGGATTCAATTAAAAAAGCCTGGAAGTTTGAGTTATCTAGATATGTCCCAACATATTTTAAGTCAAAATAAAACAAACTATAATATTTTGTAAAAGGAGTATGTGGTGATGCCTGGGTGGCTCAGTCTGGTGAGTGTCCCACTTCAGCTCAGGTCATGATCTCATGGTTTGCAGGTTCGAGCCCTACATCGGGCTCTGCATTGACAGTGTGGAGCCTACTTGGGATTTTCTCACTCTGACCCTCCCTGACTTGCACTTTCTCTCTCTCAAAACAAATAAATAAATTAAAAAAAATTTTTTTTAAATAAAAGGAGTATCTGGAAAAATACACTTGTCCTAACTGTATTGATTATTTGTGGTCTTTTGTGAGTCATTGAGAAAATGAAAGGGTGAAACGCAGCTTTGATCAGCTATAGCTCCAGAAGTTCTAGCATGTTCCCTGATCAATGAGAGAATGTTCATGAAGTGCACTCAGTAAATTATAATGCACTTAGTGATTGCTACTTGTTATTTTTAGATGATCCTGAAGAAATCAGTTCATAAATATAACACAGTTACAAGTCAATGACAATAACTTGAGTATAATTTGTTTCAATCCAAAAGTTAATCTAGTTGTCCCCATTTGAAATAAATGTGTCTATTCATAGGCTTCCAACATAAAGATGGCCCGTTCAAATTCTATAGTGTAACATATATTATTTGTGGCAGTTTGAGTTCTTAAATCCAATATAGCAGAGACTTACATTGTAAATTTCATAGTATTAGCAAATGTTATATCTAGCCTTCATATTGTTTTCTTTCTAATGATTTTAATTATGTTGTTATAGGTGACATTGATCTTTAGCAATATTTTCAAGGATAGAGAGCATGTGATAAGTGGAATGAATAGATGTGAACTGTTGCCGCCTGTGGTCTTAGCCCCATTCTCTTCTGTCCTCCTATCCATGTTGCCTTCTCTTTCCCTCTTTATCCAGGGTTCACAAAGCTCTGAGAGTTGGGTCCTGTAAGAATCACCCACAATTACTTCTCACCTGTCCTATTCCCATTTTTGCTTTCCGTTTGCAAAAATGTCTAAGCCTGACTTAGAACGCGTATTCCTTAGAGAAGCTCTCCACTTTACCCAAGCCATAATGTTACAGCTGAGAAACCCGAGCATTTGGTCGGCAAATGCTCCTTAGCTTATTCGCATCGGCCTGTACTAGGGCAAATTCTCTTGACGTCCAAGTCACAAATCCCAAAAGTTTCCAAGTCTGGATTTCTATTGTGTATTCTGACTCTTAGTACCAAAAATAGATTCACTGATTGTTTTTTTTTATTTTGCCCTAATTTATGAAGTCTATTAAATTTATTACTTTAAAACTCCCAAGAATTTATGAAACATGGAAAGTCACATATTAAAAGTCTTTTTGAAGTTTAGGCAATGGGCTTTTGAAAGTTGTCCTCTATTATTACAAGGTACTAAAGATCAGGACCTTTATTAACATTAGCTAAAAACTTTCTCATCACCAATGGCTTATCAGCAGCATTCACACATTCTAGACCCTAAATCTTCCCTCTCCAGAGGATTTTGATTGTAGATTTGGGTGTATTGAGGCTTAGATCAACTGTGCTGATACTTTCCAGAAGTCTTCTTGTCTGATAAGGCCTCCTATCCACGGAAATGATTGAAGTGATTCTCTCCCCTGGTGCCTCGGAGGGTCAAAAAATGATAAGGAATCCCCTTACTTGCAGGAAATTTGCATTTCCTTCTACTCACCATACTGTGAAATGCAGAAAAGACTCCTCTAATTGCCCTTCTCTGACCAAGATGGTGAAATTGCCAAAGAGGCAAACAGGCCAGTCCTAAAAGATTTTCTAGGACATTATCCAAAACTTCAGCAATAATAAATAACATTCCCCCAGATGAACAGCTCAGCTCAGTACAAAAAATATTTCCTTCCCCAAATTTAAAACCCAAACGTGCAAAGTCTTAAAATCCAGAATTATATACATTTTTTCACTTTTATAAGTGCTACCAACTCCAAACAGAAAACAAACCAATGCAAATGTGAATGGGCGACCATCACCAGAGATTTCACTGATGTTCTTCTGCTTGATTCTGTACTTGTGGTTGGCATCCCGATGGAGTCCTCCACTTCCCTGCTGTCCTTACCAGTGCTCGAACCCCTTTGTGCTTCCCAAGCCCCTAAATTCTGTAACGTACACCAGGATAAACATGGATCTGCTTCCCTTGCCCCTGACTTCAATTCATTCTCCAAGCACAACTATGCCAATCTTTCAAACGCACAAATCTGAGAGATCTCTGGTTTTTACAATCATCCAGTGACTTCCTATCATCTGAGAGTGAAATCTGAAGCCCATTTCATGGGATAAAGGGTTCTTCCTGGTCTAGTTCTCACCTTTTTCTCCAGCCTCATCTTCTGCATTCTCACCACCACCCCAAGCTGTCGCCTTCCTTTTGACTGTTTGAATACATGGTACTCTCCCTTCCTGTGAGGCCCTAGAATCTTCAGATCTCCCTGTTTACACTACCCTTTCCCTCTCTGGAAGAGAGGCACCTGTCAGGTTTCAGAACTAGCACTTTCTACGGGAGACGTGCCTCTCCCCAATCACACCTTACTATGTTACCTTTCTCTGACATGCGTGTGCTCCCACATCCCTGCCTGTGTCCAAGTAATTGTCTGCCTCCCCAGCAGGGTTAGGTAATAAGCTCCATGAAGGTCAGCCCTGTGTTTATATAAATGTATGCCCTCATGTCTTACTGCGGGACATATCATTGTTGCCTCAGAAACATTTGCTGAATAAAGCATACAAGTCATATATGTGTAACACATTAAGTAGAAGTTATTTGAGAGCAGTTGTTTATACCTGATGCTGGCCACTATCAGGTACAGCAATTATTCAGAATTTTTTCCCTCAATCCTCAGATCACCTGCGAAAAAGGAATTTCTTTTTCTCTCCCTTCTTGTCACAGATTACCAACACACGAGCATTTGGCAGGTATAACCTTGGCCATTCTTCTCCCGTTTCTGTTGCCTCCCAGTTTTTACTTCACAGGATGTGTCGATTACACGTCACAAAACTGGCTCAATCTTTAAAGCATGTATAGGGTTTCCCCATGCAGTTTAGTCACTAAGCAGACTTCCAGGTCCAAATTGGGAAACCTATCTGTTGTGGGGCTGAATTGTGTCCTCCTCTCATCTCTGTGAATTCACAGGTTGAAGCCCTCAGCACCTTAGAATGTGACTGTATTTGGAGACAAGGTCTTTAAAAAGGTGATTATGTTAAGGGAGACCTTTAGGGCTGTCACAAATCCAATCTGACTGGTATCCTTCTAAGAAGAGGAAATCTGCATAGGCAGGGAGATACCCCGGGCTTGTGCACAGAGGAAAGACCTGGTGAGGACCCAGGGAAGAGGCAGCCATCTGCGAGCCAAGGAGACCAAACTTTCCAACACCTTGATCTCGGACTTCCAGCCTCCAGAACTGTGAACCATAAATTTCTGTTGTCTGTGGTATTTTGTTATGGTGGCCCTAGCAGACTGATACACTAAGTTTGAAATTTCTCACCTGTATCCTGGAGCTGAAATCTATCCTTCTCATCACAGTTTTTCTACTTTTAACTAAGTCTTTATATCTAACTGCAGAAAAAAATAGGAACATTAAGGAAGAACCTAATACTAATAATTCATGGGTCACCAAATACGTTCCCAGGCACCATACCAGGTGTCCCATGGTATACTGACCTATTCTCCAGGGCACAGCTCAGGAAACAGGACTACAGAGCTTGAGCAATCAGCCCCAGATTGCACAATTAGCAAAGAGGAAAAGACCGCACTTGCATGTACACCTGTCTAAGACAGCAGAGTCGCAGAAAAAGCAAAGGCTTTAGAGATACATGACTTGGGTTTGAACCCAGGTTTGCTGCTAACTGTCAGAGTGTGACTTTGGGACGGGTTCCTGGTCCTCCATGAGTCTCAGTCTCTCTTCATCTGTAAAATGACATCAACAACATTTATCTTGTAGGCTTGGCAGAAGGATGAAATAAGAGGATACACAAAAGAACAGGAACACAGTATATATTCAAAGATCAGCTCCTCTCCTCTAGTTCGTGCAGGTGAGGCCAAAACAAGAATCCTTGACCCCAAACTTGGCAGAAACTGCCTTATTTCCGCAGCTTTTTGGTTTCAATAATGAAAAAAAATTGACTTCTATGCTGATTTATATGAGATCATTTAAAAATTAAATAAGCTGATATCTATCAGGTGACTGACTTTCCCCATCTTGAAGCCGCGGCTGTGACTAGCTGTTCCTTGGGAAGCCTGCTTCACCCCGGGGCACGGGTTGTAGGAAAATCACGTTAGGACCGGCTTGTCCTAACACGTTAGAACTTAGCCAACAAAGACTAGTGTGTGTGTGAAAATATATATTCGATTAGGAATTCTGACTTGAATTTAAATCTATCTTTAACTTGCATTTCTTAAAGAAATCACTATTCAATCACAGTGAAAACTACTGCTCTGCTACAATTATCTCAAAATACAAAGTTTAATTAAAAAACAAAAAAGTACCACTCAGTCCCGCACCTTGACTCAAAACAACCTCCTTTAATTTTTTAGGTAAAGGACGTTGGCCAAATTCCCTAATGTCGTTTAAGTCCCTGGTGTCCTTAAATTATTGGGGCCATCTGTAAAAATGGCCACAACAATAACCACCTCACTGTTTGGTCGTAAATGATATATGCAGTAATATACATGTAGTGCTTAGAGAAAAACGCATTTTCATAGCATATATTATGTGCCAGTCACTGGTCTGAGCACTTTACCTGAATTTATTTAACTCAGTTTACAACTTTATGAAATAGGTATTATTTCATCCTCACTTAACCGATGAAGAAGCTGAGATTCAGAGAGCGAAGTAACTTGTTCAAGGTCACAAAGCAAGTGGGTAGTAGTGAGAAAAGCCACTACTGGCTTCTGACTGCTATTGAATTTTGCATTTTGCCTGTTTTCATTTAAGTAGAATTTTGTTCAAAATTACTAAACAATATATAACCTATCAATAAGAATGCTTCACAAAAATTTGTGATGGTTTGTTTCAAAATTAACTTAGTTTTACCTAGGAATTATTTTTTTAATTATACAAACTACACTGGTGATAAAATTGTATAGCTAATGTAAATGAAACTAAATAATGCCACTGACACAGAAGCTGAGAAATAGATCAGAAACCACAGGGGATGTGCTTGCTGGGTACAAAGAACCTTTTTTTGGTGTTAGAGTTTGTTTCCTAGACTATAAAGAGCGGCTCCCAATAAAGATACAGGGCGTGGAATGCCCAACTCTTATGCAGTGTCCTAGAGTGTGGATATTTTAAGGATTTTAAAAGTGAGAATGTCCAAACATGTCTACATCTATATTTTAGAACTTATACTGGGAAAAGTATGGAAACTGAATTGGATTTAAGAAATTTGTGGGCAAAATAATTCAGGATGTTAACAGCTATTGTGATCACAGGAGAAAGTGTGAGAGAGGATGTGATCACTGAACAAAGACAGCGACAATGGTAACTGAGAAGAAAGGAATTTAAAGGTATTACCTTTGCCCTAGATTCCAGTCCTTCCTCGGGACTAGAAACAAACAACAAATAACCTAGACAAACAAAAAAAACTGTTTCTCGCATTTTTTCTCTCTTGCATTTTATTTATTAATAATCCAAAAGTAATTAGTTAAAACAGATATTTATTGTATTACTTTTACCAGGCATTGGAATAGTGCTTTATATGTATTACCTAGTTTAATTTTTATCAAAATCTTACAGGAACTGCTACTCTACTAAGAAAAAGTCTGAAGCATAGAGAGTTGAAGCAACTCACCCAACGTCAAGCAAAGGCAAGATCCAAACCCATTTTGTCTGAATCCACAGCTGAAGGTCTCAGGTCTCACCCACCTCCAAACTGATTCCGGTTCCTCTCACTCTCACAGACTAGTGGCCTCATACGCTGGATCAGTCCTCCTGCTCTTCCTTAAAGGACAAACTTATTTTCCCTCTAATCTTTCCAACTACTGTTCAATCTATTTCTTTCCATGTGATGCCTTGAACCCCTGCAATACCTATGTTCTCCAGCCGTTTGGTTTCTGTGACTTGTAAATTTACTCACACTTATTATTGTCTTGAAAAATTCAAGGCATTTCTCCGTCTTTCTTTTCCTTGTGTTCTTAGGGTACTTTGTATAATTAACTGCTCCTTTCTTCCTGAAGCTATTTTCTCCCAAATGTGCTGCAACACCTCACCCTCCCAACACGGTCCAATGTCACTGTCCTGCTTCCTTCTGTTTTTTTTTGTTAGTTCTTTCCTGTTGAAGAACTTGTTCTTTTTCTTCTTCTATGCTCTGTGCATGCCACTAGAGGTTTTTGTTTATTCCTTTTTGTCCCCTCTGTTGTTCTTTTTCAATATGATCCCTCAACTTATTCTTCACATTATGACTATTTTAATTATCATGATGGAATGTAAATCTCTCTCTCCCTGACTTAATTTCTCAATATGGTTTGAAGATCCAATTTTAGATCAGCTCAGAGTCTTTCTTCCGTGGCTTCCTGACATGTATTGTACACGGCCTTCCCAGCCGCCCTACTCACCTTCACTGCTCACTCAGCCATCTTCCCCCATATCTCCTGTTAGCAGCAAAGCACATGAAGGATTCATTCTATTCTTAGTTTAAACCTTTTGCCTGACGTTCATCTCCCCAAGTGCTTAGATTTCTTTGTTCATAAAAATAAATGCCAACCAGGTATTATGCTTACAGAACTAAAATTGAGGGGCACCTGGGTAGCCCAGTCATTAAGTGTCCAGCTTCAGCTCAGGTCATGATCTCACAGTTTGTGAGTTTGAGCCCCGCAGTGGGCTCTGTGCTGACAGCTCAGAGCCTCCAGCCTGCTTTCTGTGTCTCCCTTTCTCCCTGCCCCTCCCCGACTTGTGCTCTGTCTCTTTCTCTCAAAAATAAGCATTTAAAAAACTGTAAATAAAATTGAAGGCTGCAGGTGATATGGGGGGTGGGGGTGGGGAAGGGATGTGACTAGGTCAGAATAGCCGTGGCTGAATACATCTTGGATACACAGCTTGTACTCAGCTCCTGGAAGACAGAAAACCTCTGCTGTCCCATACTTGCAACTCAGAGTCTCCACAGCTAGTATGATTCAATGAGTAAGCATTCCATTGAACCTACAGTTCACCAAGCTAGTCCTGGGCAAATAAATGATTACCATTCCTGTGGAGCCCTCTCCACAAGATGACACACAGTTGACACTGATCTGAAACAGAACTGCCAAATCTTAACGTCCCAGCCTTGAAGTGACACGATTCAGGGGTTTTGGTCAGAGCACAGTTCAAGTATCTCTAACATCCATACAAGACTGTCAAACCCGCAACGAAGTAAAAACAACAATGGTGCTGGTTACCTCTGCACCCCCCTCCCCATTCTCTCCCCAATCGCCATAAAGTGGGAATTCAGGCATTAACTTGGCCTGAGACAGAGAACAACACCCCTAAAATTTTGCTTTGTTTGCTTGCTTTTGTTTTTGATTCGGGGTGCGGGGGGGGGGGGGTAACGCAGAGACAGGAGGACCCGAGGGTTGGAAGAGGACACCCGGCTCCCTCCCAAGCTCCTCCTCCTCTCTTTTACCCGGGTGGTCTTTAGGTCACTAAGGGTAACCTTTGCTAGAAATAACTTCTCTCGCTTTCCTGCCAGCCGCTCAGCCAGCGGCCGAGGGGCGCCGTGACCGGGGCGGCGAGTCAGCAAGGCAAAGATCGCGCAGCTCGGCGCCTCGGAGCGCTCGGCCCCAGGTGACACGGCGTGGGCTGGACAGTTTCATCCCCGCCCACTCGCAGGAGAGCGCCCGGCCGCGCTGCACGCGCGCGCAGGGGGCCATAAAAGCTGCGGCCGCGCGGAGACGCCGAGTTCGCCCACCGCCCGGAGCCGCGGCCGCACCATGCACGTGAACGGCAAGGTGGCGCTGGTGACCGGCGCGGCGCAGGGCATCGGCAGAGCCTTCGCGGAGGCGCTCCTGCACAAGGGCGCCAAGGTAAGCGTTGGCGCCCGGCCCCGGGAAACTTGTCTCCCCACCCCGAGACTCGCCCACCAGTGGGAGGACTCCCGGCGAGCTCGGGGGTGCTGCGCCCAGGTGGCCCACCTTGCCACTTTCCCACGCTGCGGACGTTGAGGGTCTCGGGCAGACCTCGAAAGCGGTTGGGGGAGACCCGGAATTTTAATTGCGGAGTCTGAGGTCCAAGAAGGGGAGCGTCCTGGTGTTTATTTACTGTTCCGTGTGTCTGTTTTGTTTCACGAGCCGCGCAGAACCTCGGTTCCTCTGCTCTTTGTAGGTAGCGCTGGTGGACTGGAATCTTGAAGCAGGTGTAAAGTGTAAAGCTGCCCTGGATGAGCAGTTTGAACCGCAGAAGACTCTATTCATCCAGTGCGATGTGGCTGACCAGGAACAACTGAGAGGTAAGAGGGGGGAATCAATCCATCAAGCCCGGAGCATGCCTTGAACAAGCAACGACCTGAAGGCAGCCGGGCTGGAGAGCCAGCTGATCCAAGCAGATCCAAGCTGCCTGGGTGCAGGCAGATCCAAGACAGCCTCGTGGAGGCTCCAAAAGATAGCTTGGACTGTTACTTTTCCTCCTGACATCCCAACAGCCATAACAACTAAGAGGGGGAAAACCAAGACTGTTTGAGACATCTTTTATTTTATTTTTTATTTTGGCAACACATAATGTAATCAAAATCCCTTTGTGTATTCAAAGATCGTGCTGCTACAGTAATTATTAAATGATTGAAATTGCAGTTGGGACTTGGAAAGCTGAAGTAGGTTAGGGGACTGTGGCAAACAACTTCTTCCAGAATGCTGGAGGATGCAGAGTTCAATGACAACCAAATGTGGCAATGTTTCCTTTTAAACGTGCTAGAATGCAAGCTCAAGGATCATCATCGCAGACGTGCTAGATGCACTCAACCAAATGTTCTCTGGGTTTTCCCCTATGAAATGGTCCTTTAAAAATAATAATAGCTGTACTGCAGTGTTAGAATCACAGAAGAAAAGTTTCTATCAGACTTTCCTCAATGCTTTCCTGTTTCCCGTCTGCTCCCTTAAAATAGACCCATCTACTTGTGAGAGATCAAGGACAGTATGGGCATGGACAATAAACAGATTTGGTCATATGGAAGTCTGGTAGATTTGCATGGAAAAAATGCATTTTTTTTCTGAAAAACAGGCAGAAACATAAAATATATGTATTTCACAAAGTTTTATTGGAAGACTGAGTCAATGTTTGCGCACACCTATAATGAAGGAGCCAGAAATTTTCCATAAAAGTCATGTTAGTACTCCTGCTCTTAAAGAACACTGGATATGTGAATTTCTTTGAACGGGTTGGGCTATTCTGTAGGAAGGGAAAGAGGGAGTGGTCCATTAGAAGGGGGTATTCCCCTCCAGTTAAAGGAAATTGTTTTATAGGAGATTATGTAATTAAATCTGAAAATGCTAGTAAAAACCTATAACATGACTTACAAGCTAGAGTAGAAGAGATCTGTGAAAACAGTGCTAGTGGAACACATTTTGCCAGAGGGTAGAGTTTCGTTGACTGTGCATGATATTTTGGATCAAGGATAAAGTCGTGCCAAATCCCAACATCCATGCTGATGAGATAGGAAACAGTATAGATCATCTGAAAGCTATTTCTGCCTGAATTTATGTAATTTCACATGTGACATTTAACCTTAATTGTTTTTGCCTCCCGGTATTTAAAATTAGTATCTTGCCTGTAAACACATTCCTTAAGGATAAGTGATTGTGGAGGAAGAAATTCAGATACAGGAGTGACCAGGAGAAGGCGTGTTGATCATGAGAAAGTCACACATTGAACATCAGCATTTATTTGCATTTAAGGAAGACATGGCCTTGACTCTTCCAATTTCAGGCTTTAATTCTGTCTACCACTTTTGAAACTATTTGGGTTGTGGCCAAGGGAGAGAGACTTCATTAAAGTCATAAAAATACAGAGAGTGAAAAGTGTCTTAGAGATGAGCTAGACATAATTCATTTTACAAATGAAAAAAATACAATGTGGAGAGTTTAAGTAAATTACCAAGAGTGCCTCACCTTATAAATGTCAAGCAGACCTTAATGGTAAGGCACTTAAGCCCAAAATTCAGTGATAGATCAGAAAGAAGATGGCGTGTTATATCCTGATAAGGCAGACTGTAAGGGATCCAGTAAAAACCAGAATGAGGGAAGAAAAATTAAAGAAGCAATTAGACTTACATACTTAACCTAATTTCCTCTAAGATGAATGTGGGGTGTTGAAGAGTAGAAGATAGATATTCCTTAGATGTTTGCTGCTGGAAGAACTTTTCTGGAATCAATTTGAGATTTTAAGCCAAAATTCCATGAGAAAGCAAACCACTTTTATTTTGTTGTTTTCTATTCCAATCTGGTAAAGTACTGGCAATTGGCTTGCATAGTAATTTATCCACTTGGGAACTGATGAATCCATACCTTCTCCGGGATGTCTGGTGGTTGTTAATAATTCTAAATTTCATTTCAATCAAAATAAAGTTTGTATGGATTTACTTTTCTCAAGGAACTCATGTACTAACCCCAGGATGAAAGAATGCATTTCTGTCATTTCGAAGAAGAGCCACAATTGTTATCTATAGCCTCAAGTAATAGAACTTGGTAAAAGGCCCAAGGAAACAGTTTAAATCTATAGAAGTATGTCAAAGACTGCTTTGAGAAATAATGTGTGTCCTAATAAGGTGATGAAGCCAAGTGCACCCCGGCTAAGGAGGGTTTGCAAGGGCTGGATATGTGGTCGGACAATGCCGTGAATGACTTTCAGGCCTCAGAATCTGTGTAGACTTTACCCTGGTGGAATGTAGCTTTTATGCAAACTAGTAATAGAAAGTTGCAGTAATAGTGGGAAAGAGAAAAGAATGAAGAGTAAATATTTGAAGTTACAGTATGCAGATCAACTGAATGAAGTGGACACTTTTACTTACCAGGATATCAAGACTCCCTGAACTGGCCATATCAGATCTGAATACACAAGAACACTTGTGTTTAATAAAGATAATACAGCTTATTGAAAAAGGATGTTTGTCACAGTCTCAGCCACAGAGCTTCAATAATGTCTTAGAGACCATGGATACTGGCTGCCCAAATGGATTTGTAAGAGCTCTTAGCTTCGGATGCTCAGTTGTCTAAAATTCACTCCACTGAATTAAGAACTTCAGCGTGCATACAGGTCATCTACAGACCTTATTAAAGTTAAAATTCTGAGCCCGTAGGTGTGTGGTGGCCACAGATCAGGCATTTCTAACAAGTTCCCAGGTAATGATGATTGTTGCTGCTGGCTCACAAACCACACTTTGACAAGCAAGACATTAAGTCACAGTCGAAGGGTGGAATTTTCGTTGTAAGAGTAGATGAATGAAAGTTGATTTGGGGGCACAGGGTAGAATTGAAATGTATATATGGAAAACAAAAACATATCTACGTAATGTTTTCTTTTTTTAATTAGATACTTTCAGAAAAGCTGTAGACCACTTCGGAAGATTGGACATTTTGGTCAATAACGCTGGAGTGAATAATGAGAAAAACTGGGAAAAAACTGTGCAAATTAACTTGGTAAGCTATGTTAGCCATGTTTATTGCCTGAACTTACTTAACAAAATGATGATTTACAGGAAAAAAAGGTTCTTACATTCATGAAATCTATACAACGACCTACAACGTAGAGAAAGGGAAGTTACAGAAGGCTAGGAAAATTTTCTTTTTACAAATAGGAAGATATTTGAGACTTCTAGTTATGCATAGAAATCTGTCTTAAAATCTTCAAAGGAAATATTTAAAGACACAGTTTACTGCATAACTTAGTAGTTGGCAAACTATGGCCCACAGGCTAACCTAGCCTGTCACCTGCTTTTGTATGACCTCAAGCTAAAAATGGGTCTTACATTTTTAAATGGCTGAAAAAAATGTAAAAAGAAGAATATGAAGTATGTGAATACATGAAATTCAAGTATCAGGGGTGCCTGGACGGCTTAGTCGGTTAAGCATCCGACTTCGGCTCAGGTCATGATCTCGTGGTCTGTGAGTTCGAGCCCCGCGTCGGGCTCTGTGCTGACAGCTCAGAGCCTGGAGCTTATCTTTGGATTCTGGATCTCCCTCTCTCTCTGACTCTCTCCCCTGCTCATGCTGTCTCTCCCTCTCTCTCAAAAATAAATAAAACATTAAAAAAAATTGAAATTCAAGTATCAGTATCTATAGTTTTACTGGCACACAGCTGTAGTCATCCATCTGCATATGGTCTATGGCTACTTTTTGCTACAACGGCAGAGTTGAATAGTGTGACAATGACCCTGTGATGTGTATAGATTAAAATATTTACCTATTCTGGCCCTTTATAGAAAAAAATTTGTTAACCCTGGCTTAACTTATTTATTTAAAAACTAAATTTTTTAAAAAATTTGTTTTGTTTATTTGAGAGAGAGAGAGAGAGAGAAAGTGTAAGTGGGTGAGAAGCAGAGAGAAAGGGAGATACAGAATCTGAAGCAGGCTCCAGACCCTGAGCTCTCAGCACAGAGCCTGATGCGGGGCTCGAACCCATGAACTGGGAGATCATGACCTGAGCCAAAGTTGGAGGCCCAACTGACTGAGCCACCCAGATGCTCCTAAAAACTAACTCTTAATTCCAGAAATTTAACAGAATATAAGGCTGAAGTGACTGTTGGACTTTGTAATTATTAAGATTTTTATCTCGAAAGTCAATGTGTGTGTGTAATTTCTACCTTTGATGGTCATTTAGCTCTTACTTAATTACTAAAACGTAGAATAAGGAAATAAGATTTGTTTTATCCACTGTGTTACAGGTTTGTTGATTATCTCATTTTATAAACACACTTGATGTAAGATATTGGGGTTTAGTAAAACTTAAACCTTAGCCAAACAAGTGGTTGGAACAAGGCTGTGCGTGGGGTCGTCCTGCCCTTGGTAAGCTCATTCTCCTAGTCTTGCAAAGCAGGTATGTGTGAAGTACCGAGGGGCTATGCATGTGTGTAAGCATACAAGGAGTGGCCCTGCTTTGTGGTAGCCTCCTAGGAGATGATACAGTCCTTAAAAACAGGAACTGAGTTATGTTTTTGCTTTCTCTCTTTCTTTCCTTCTTTCTTTCTCAGTAGTCAACAATGTATCTTAAAGATAGGGCTTAGTCAGTAAATGTTTGCCTTGAATCTACGTTCCCACGAGTGATTGTTTAACTGTAATAATTTGGTAGGAGTAATGAGAATAATACTACCTCGCAAGGGAGAGGACTGAGTAAGCACCACTTTGATAAGGATGCAAAGTTGCTTCCCAAACTTGACAGATGTCTAAAGTCCTTTAACTGAGAACGGAAGGTACTATTGTAAAGCATAAACAGGGCTGCCTAGATGGCTCAGGCGGCTGACCGTCCGAATCTTGATTTCAGCGTGGGTCATGATCTCATGGTCCCGAGATGGGGCCCCTTCCCCTCACGCCTCAAGCCGGGCCTGGAGCCTACTTAAGATTCCCTCTCTCTCTCTCTCTCTCTCTCTCTCTGCCCCTTCCCCATGCTCTTTCTTTCTCTCTTAAAAAAGAAAACTAAAGTACACTCTCCTAATTCTTTTTAAAATTTGTCTCAGATGTTCTTAGATATGATTAGATTTCAAAAGAACTTTAAAACTTACTTGTCAAGTTTCCCCCAAATCTTTCTGGGATATATGTGTATGTTTGGAGACCTGACCTGTCAGCTTTTATGTTTCTCTCTTGCTGACAGTATAGTGTGAGCTCCTATTTTTTAAGCCATATCTGAGCATATCTGCATTTTTATATTTGTGAATAGAAGTCTTTTTTGCCCTTCTTTTGGAACCTATTTGTTACACTTTAGTTTATATTTTAAATTTACCAAGTTTTCTTTTGTTTTTGACCCTTTTCTATTCCTTTCTTAAATTCCACTGGATACCTCTAATGTTTTCTGCTGTTCAGAATATTTTGTTAATCTTTGGTGGTTGCCCCTGACTTATTATGAACCAAACTTCATTACATACTTTGGTTGCCAGATTAAAAAAAAAAACAAAAACGTACAACCAGTTGAGAACTGCAGGGATATTTAGGAATATATTTTAATACTAATGTTTTAAAATATTCATATTTTAATATTAATGCCACTTTCCAAAACCACATAAAGTAGCAAGAATTTCTTTGAACTGAATTCTGCTAGTGAAAAAGCACAAATTCCACAGCCAGTTTCTCCCTGAAGCATCACTACTGCTATTTTTAATAGTTTCCTTGGTGATATCTACAGATATTTTACAGACAGACTTTGCCAGGGTGTTAGAGCTCCATATTTGTTGTATTCATAATGGGCATCTGCTGTGTCTCTTCTCTGAAAAATCAGTTATCAGAAAGATAGCAATGACTAGAGTCAATGTAAAGAACGTGAAGATAGTGAAGAGATTATCTTAAAGTAATAGGATTCAAATTATGTATCTGGCTGGGACAGCATGTTTCTTTAATGTAGCCTGGGTGAAGAAACACTTGCCGTATACTAGAAAGTTCTTACATTATCTGCAAATAGAAAATTCTGGAAGGGCAGGAGATTTTTATTTGGCCCCTTTGGCTACCACTCACTCTCCTGGATCCTTCCTCATTGAAATTATCTGGCTTTTATTTTTCTTTGGCTTCTGCTGACATAAGCCACTCCTTAGCTTAACTCCAGGAACTAATGATGTTTGTTTAATTTTATATCTAGAGAGCAAGATATAACCTTTGTTACCTATATATAGCTTGCAAACGAGTTACTTCCCTCCTACCTTCAACACCCATTTCCAGAGTAGATTAGAGTCTGACCAGTCATTATCCTTCCAACTCGATTATCTCTGTCAGTACAATGCAAATATTTGCAAATATATTTTTAGACTCTGAAAATAATTTGCCTCCTTTTACAAGACCCTGTGTGTGTCTTTGCATAGTTTTCTGTGCTCCTGTCCCTGTCAGAGAGGAACCACTTAGTTAAAAAACCTTAGTACATATCCCTTCCTCTTCTGGAATCTTATACAACACCATTATATCATTCTTATAGGGCTTACAAATTTTAAGTTTTTATTAGAATTATTTTTGTACCCATGCAACATATACCAGTATACTCTGAGGTCTTTCAAGGCACAAAATGTTTGCTTTGTGTACAGAGTAGTTGTTCAATGAATACTTGTTGGATAAATTAACTGCTGCCCTATAATATTTGGCATACCTGGGTATTCATTTTTGTGATTTAATACAATGTTTGGATTATTTCCTAATATATCAGTGTTGCCGGGCTGTATCACCTGTCCTTCCAGACTTACCCCTTCCTCATCCCTAACTCCGCAGAGCTCACCACTCTTCACGCACAGGAGGGCCATCAAACCTCATCTCCGTCTTTTGTTTCTATGAAGCTGTTCTGTGCTTCCTCCTCAATCTGAAGCCAGCTGCACTATCTTTATTTCTAGCTGCTCAGAGATCACTAAGAATGTTCAGAAAAGAATGAATCTTTGAATAACTATCAAGGATTACTCTGAGAATTGAATGGAGGTAGACTTAACTTTGAAAATTAGTAAGGCCATTTTGTGATGTATTTCTTTTACTTTTTGCTCCTTTAATATGCCTAACTAATTCCTTCCCATGTAGGTGAGATTTATAATCCAATTTGAACATACAACTGACATAAATTGAATCCCTTAGTTTACTCAGATAAAAACTAAACAAAATAGATAGCTCATTGCTATTGATTTTTGTTTTTCAGAAGTACAAGGGTTGACTAAAGATTTGCACTGGACAGGGTATATGTTTAGAATTGGTCAAAACTAGATTCCAGCCCTGAAATTTGAATTAGTGAATTTTTATTTCATTTCTGTGGTCTTGAGTTTCCCGGTTGTAAGAGGATGGGGATAATTTGCTTACCACTAAAAATCATTAAATTTAAATAAACCAGAACTTAAATGAAGTATCCAGCACAGTGCTTCACCATAGTATTCACTCAATAAATCGTATTTCTCCTCCAGATTGTAAAAACTAATATTCTCTTCATTGGCACAATCTGATTTCTAGATGAGGTAGATTTCTCTGCCCTGCTCTACCTCTAAGGAAAAGTTGAGGAGGTGGATAGAAATGGTGTCAAATGTACTCCCTTTTCTTGGCTCCCAAAGATGGTGATTACAAATTAAATTAGTAACTTCTTTCTGTTATTGCTACTCAATAATATCTAAAGATCTCACTGAGCTCTAATGGTTAGACAAAACTTGCTAAATTTTAAGTCGTGCTACAAGGGGAAATATAATATTTACTGCCTAAACAGGCAAAAATGGGAAAAGACTGGGCATGGAGAAACAAAAGATGAAAAAGGATTTCAGAGAAAAAATAGTCATCTATATTAGTACTTGAGAATTGGGCTGGTGAAAAGACAAGAAACCTGAAAGGCAGTGTTACATGATTTAGATGACAGAATTTTTAAAATTATAGATAGAATGTAGCACAAGAACCATAAACTGAAAAGAACCCCAGATTGGAGGAAGATATGGGAAATGATTAGGAAATTTCAGTAGCAAATATATAGGTGCACATTATTAAGTAGAAGTTATAGAAATATGTATGTAATACATAACATTATATATTATATGTAATACATTATGTCTATAAACTAAGAAGCCATGATGTCTGATAAAAAGAATTAAGCAAGTAAGCTACTATCATTTATCCATTTATCCATTTATCTTTGTTCCAGGGGAATTTGCCAGGGGTTTTAACTTACGGAGTGCTTTAATCTGTGGAAAAAACTAATATAAGATTTGGAATACAGTGCAATTATAAGTTTGGTTTTACATATAAAAATTCATCATAACCAGAACTATTGAATAAGCATTGTTAATTAGATCATTAGATCAATAATTCAATTTTTATTCATACTGTGTGATATTAGATATAGGATAGTCTTCCTTCCTTCCTTCCCTCCTTCCTTCCTTTCTTTCTTTCTTTCCTTTTTAGAGTCAAGTACAAAATATTTTGAAGGTCAGATACAAAATTGAAACTACCTTGGGGCACCTGGGTGGCTCAGTGGTTTAGTGTCCAGCTTTGGCTCGGGTCAGGATCTCACATTTTGTGCATTCAAGCCCCATGCCAGGCTCTGTGCTGACAGCTCAGTGCCTGGAGCCTGCTTTGCATTCTGTGTCTCCCTCTCTCTTTGCACCTCCCCTGCTTGCGCTCTGAATCTCAAAAATTAATAAATGTTAAATTTTTTTAATTGAGAGTACCTTTATATAATGGACCAAAATAATACTATACAAAATAACACTATTTTGTGTTTGTAGCTACAGCTTGTCTGTAATTTTTGATTCCCCCCCGCCACTAGATGCTTGGTATTCTAATGACCTGATCTATGTGGTATATAAACATTGTCAAGGGACAAGAGATATATTTAGAAAATCAACAAAAACCCACTTTATTCTGTGGTTTCCTAACATTTCATTTAATATATTGTCGGCATGAAGCAGAGATTGTTACGGGAAAAGAGGCGAAATATCCATGCGCCCCCCAGAGCGGATTAGACCCTGCTTTGTAGATGTACTCTGAGAACACGTTCATTTGAAGAATTACTCAGTTCCTAACTTGATAATGAATGGGAAACTAATCCTCTGTCCTCTTCCACCAAAGACCCGGAAATAAATCTTCCTTCTTTAAAAAAATTAAAGCTTAAATATTCCTAAACTGTCTAACCGGCTGCGCCTTGTCAATGTTGAAAACACAAAAGCTGGTGTCAGCAAAGCTGTAAATACCTGAAAATAAAAGCGTAGCGCCAATACGCGTAAACAGAGCTTCTGTCCAGACACGCCAGAGGCTTGGGCCGAAACTACCGGAATCTAACTGACTGCAGTCATTTCAGCCATATAAATTTTTTTATTTCTTATATAAACCATCAATCTTCTGAAGGTGTTTTTTTTTTTAAAGGAGTCATGGGGAGATTTTCACTCATTCTCCCTAAGTCGACTTACTATCTAACTGACATGTGGCTTAAGTGAATAGAATCTTCAATTTACTCTTTTGTTCCAGAACTACTGGTAGGTAGAGAGGCAACACTGAAAGTTTGTCAAAAAAACTCTAAAAGAACTTAAAAAAAAAAAAGGTAAACATCAATACATGCCCTCAGTTTCAGGATTATAACCTAGTTTGTCATGATCTTTACAGTCTGGTAAAGAATGAAAAAGGTAGGAGTAACGATGTCAAAAGAAAATGTTCACCTTCCAAAAGTCTGAGCTGGAAAGGAGAGCGGTTCTGAAATCGAAAAGGGAAGATAAGATTTCAAATACAAGTTCTATATCACAAGTTGCTTTGGGTAGAGGTGAGTTCTCAATGTCCAACTCTTACAGCACAAGAGTTGCCTATGCGTGGAGGTAGGTAACAAATTGGAATAAACGCTCAGAAAGATGATGCAAGAGTGAGCCACAAGCTTAAGTGACAGATGTCACAGAAGCCTCTCTGTCCAACTAATGGAGAAGCCGGGGTACTGGAACTGAGTAAAAGAGCTATGTGATCTCCCACCGCACAGGCTTCAGGACTGCTTGGTACTGCAGCCGTGATGACAGAGCCCAGTGTCCCTTCTTCTCTCCAGTCTGCCTTCCTTCGTGTTGGTTTCATCTTAATGATATTGGCAATATAATGATTTATCCCAGCCTTCACACTTTTATGAAATCATGAAAAGGGAAAATTTAATAATTTCTTTCTGGCTTTCTTAAAAGCAAAACTCTGGGGAGCCTGGGTGGCTCTGTCGGTTAAAGCATCTGACTTCGGCTCAGGTCATGATCTCACGGTTTGTGGGTTCGAGCCCCGCATCGGGCTCTGTGCTGACAGCTAGCTCAGAGCCTGTCTTTGGATTCTGTGTCTCCCTCTCTCTCTGACCCTCCCCTGCTCATGTGCTCTCTCTCTGTCTCTCAAAAATAAATAAAAAACAAAAAAAAATTAAAAGCAAAAATATTTTCAGCCACCTCTCCTGCCCCCCTTCCAGCTGACTGCTCTTCAGATCTCACACCTTGAATTGGGTCACAAACAGGCTCCTAAACCGGTCACTGGCATAGAGAATGGGATTTCTGTGACTGAATAAATCAGTATCTATAGGAAACCTGGGGGGATCACCTTCCTCTGCATTATATGAGGAAGAGGTAGATACAAATGCAAAATAGACTGTTTATTAGAAGGAAAAAAAGGAAATGAAAGCTGTGTAGGAAATCAAGGGTTTCCACTCATATATTCCAAAATCCAAAATAATTTAACACAGCAGCTGAATATAAAATAACCTGGACCTGAGAACCTAAGAAGGGTAAATGAATTTTGTATCCAGTATTTAGAAAAGAAAAAGAATACTATATACACGATACTGTATACACAGAAGAAGACTGTTTACTGCATATGGAAGGTGCTGAGAATTGAGGTCAAGTGACAAAACACGATGGGCACACAACATTATTCATAAAGTCTCAGGCGGGGCAACTCAGTGAAGGGTCACAGAGCTGTGACGGGAAGCAAACAAAAGAGAGTGCAGTCAGCGACCAGCTTTAAAAAATGGCAAGCAGTCACTTGAAAAGCTTTCAAGGATAGTAGTTGCAGAAATCTCCCTGAGAATCTGCAACAGCAATAAAAACTTTGGTCTGTGACTATGTAATAAAGTATAATGAGTGGTTTTTCCCATTTATGCCTCTGGATTAGGTTTCTGTTATCAGTGGCACCTACCTTGGCTTGGATTACATGAGCAAGCAAAATGGAGGGGAAGGCGGTGTCATTATCAATATATCGTCTCTAGCAGGTAAGAAACTAATAATTTCCTATTGGTACTTTGAACCAAAAAGTAAATCTTCATTACTAATAATATCCTACTGGTAATTTGGACCACAAAAGTCAACCTTCAAAGTATATTTATTATCAGTTCGCGTTTGGAATTGAAAATGTATTTACCTGTTCTGTTTTGTTTTGTTGTAACTGGCTTTATGGAATTTTCTGTTGCATAATATCAGAAGTTTGCAGTATATGCAATATTAGTTCTATTTTTTATTTAATTATTTAGAGGGTGAGTGAGGGGCAGAGAGAGAGGGAAAGAAAATCCCATGAGAAGGGAAGAAAGAAGGGGGGAAGAGAGAGAGAGAGAGAGAGAGAGAGAGAGAGAGAGAGAGAGAGAGAGAGAGAGAGAGGGAGGGAGGGAAGCGGGACTCACCCAACCCAAGGCTTGTGTTTTACCTCAAGTGGGGCTGGAGCTCACCCAACGTGGGACTCAGACTCAGGAACTCTGAGCTCACGACCTGAGCCGAAGTCAGATGCTTAATGACTGAGCCACCCGTGCGCCTTCTGTCTATTGAACTGTGACTTTTTAAGTACTCTTGCTGTGGCACTAAGCAGTAATGCACATGAAAGCATCTTTGACAAGGTAAAAAGTACTAAAACACCATTAAGGTATCTCTACTTCAATGTGACTGTAGAAAGAGTACAGAATTTAAAATCTGGCATATATGCCATGATTAACCTGTAGTTTCTTAGGATCTCTGACTGGGACTAAGAATTAAAGTGGCATGAGACAGATTGACAGGAAAAAAGCTTGTAGATTTTTATATGTCCATGAGAACCCCCACAGGAAACCCAAGACCCAAGGATGGCTAGGTTTATAAACCTTGCTTATAAACAAGGTTGAAGGTTGAACAAAGGAAGGTAATTGTGGGAGAGTGACTAAAATATATGGGGGGCCTAAAGGAAGATAAGAGTTATTTTAACAAGGTCCGTGCAGATTTCTATTGGACTGAACTCCCCATCTCTGGTGATAAGCATGATTCTCTCCTACCTGCTCATGCCTAGGGAGGACGTATTTTACATGGGGATTTTAGCACCTGCTTTCAGGAGGAAAATGAGAGGTCAAAGTACCCTTCTTGTACCTGCTGTTTTTTCAAATGACCTTATGTCAAAATAATCCTTATGCCACAGCGCCACATCTGGTGTGACCTATTCTGCCACCTGTCAGGGCTAAACTGCTATAATAAATAGACCCACACATGTAATGGCCTAAACATAGCATAGTCTGATTCCTCACTTATGTATCAGGCCAGGGCAAGACTGTTGTTGCCAGGAACCTCTTCTATATGCAGTCACTTGGAAAGTGAAGCTGGCAGAAGCCCTTTGGCATGGAGTGTCCATAATTAGGGTGGCAGTGGGGGGCTGAGGGGAGATTCCTTTCTCTGCAACAGAAAACAAAGAGAACACCGAGGTACACTGAGGAGGCGAAGCTGCTTTTCTCCAGCCCCCAGTCCAGTGACGGCACACCTCACTTCTGTTCATGGCCCGGTACAGGATTTGATCTCCTGGCTCGCCTCACGCCGAGAGCACCCGAGCATGCAGTCGAGCTATGTGCCTGAGGAGGGAGCGGACTTCAGTAGGCTGCTGCTCACCCTTGCCACAACGTGCGGTCCCAAACTACGTTTCATTCAGGGCAGGAGGCTTAATGCCATCTGATGCCGTATTACTCAACAGTAGCCATGATGTTTGGCAGCAGTTTTCGGGCCACTTCACCAGATGGCTTTACTTTTAAAATTCTAGGGGGCAGAAGTCATCAATGGCTCTTCAGTAGTTCAAAAGAAGTTACAACGTTTTAGAAGTCGGACCGGTATTGACTCAGTTATTCGTGTCCAAATGTAGTGAGACTCTCTTAGGTTCTCTGGTTGGTTTCAGTGAGTGTGGTAATTTTAGGTGTTGCCCATCTCTCCCCCTTCTGCCCCACCTGTCATTTCTGGTTGTATTTCCAGAGTCCGGTTTGGGGGTGTCTGTGATCACAGCAAAGTCAGACTCTCTCCATTTTTATCTTCTCTGTCCTCTGAGAATAATTGTCAGATGGACCCTTAGGCTCCTGTAGCGTTGCCCCCAGTGGAGACCTGGAAATCTCCTTCCTTAGAAGTTCTCAAAAGTAGCCTAGCATCTCATTTTCTGGGTTGCCTAAAGACCAAATGGCATCCCTAAGGTAATGGTAAAACTGAGGTGATAAATTTTTCAGGGTAACCTTCTCAGGTAACTTTTTCAGCATTATTTTTCCTAATGCAACATCTCCTTGTAAATGATAACATTTCAATTCTGAGGATATAGTAAAAGGTGACAGCCTGGGCAATACTTACGAGAGATATTTGGTGTAAGGGAGGGCCATGGTTTAGATTCTGGGATGCCGATGTCTGAAAGTCCAATTGTCAAGGCCACGTATGCGCAATTTTAAAATGAAATTATAAGAAAAATACATAAATGATTGGAGAATTAATAAGAAGTATTTAACATTTTATTAAAAACAGAAATTTAGGGGCCCCTGGGCTGCTCAGTTGGTTAAGTGTCTTGACTTCAGCTCAGGTCATGATCTCATGGTTCGTGCTGGCCACTCAGAGCCTGGAGCCTGCTTTGGATTCTGTGTCTCAACCCCTCCCTGCCCCTCCTCCACTTGCCCCCTGTCTGTCTGTCTCTCAAAACGAAATAAACATTAAAAAAAACTTAAACATAGAAATGTAAAAAAAAACCAAAAACCTGGATGTTTTTTCCCCATCACCTGGGGTGGTGATTAGGAGATAATCCAGGGACTGTGTCTTAAAGCTCACAGGCTAGAAAAGCCTGTTGAGCCACAAGCACTGCAGAGGAAGCCCCTCACCCTTCTGCCTCTAGAGGTACTTAGATTATTCCCTGGGAGCCTGCAAGGCCCCAGGATTGGATCCATTTAGGACTCTGTGGGAGACATTCTGTACCATAAAGGGTAGGCTTACTTGCCTCAAAGTTAAGTTTGAATAGCGAAATGCAATGTTGCACTGCCTTTTATCCAAGAAAGATATTTAAGTGTGGTAACAACACTTAACAGTCATTGAGCACTTGCTGTGTATGTGATACTGTTTTAACCACTGTGTGGGTATTATCTCATCGAATACAACAACCCTGAAGTAGAGTCCGTAACCCTCATTCGGTAGATGAGGAAATCAAGGCAGGAGAATTTAAGGATCTTGCACAAGCATACATTGCAAGGAAGCAAGAATGCTGGAATTGACATGCAAGCAGCCTGCTAGAAGACCTCTTCTCTCTTAACCATGAGATTATCTCTCTTCTGGGTGTTTGTTACTCTGTCTCGCTATCCGTGACCATTTTGGCCTAACCGCAAAGTAGAAGAATCTGAATTCCTATAGCTTGATTAAGCCAGGGAAGTGTCTTCAGGCCTTCCAGGCACTGCTCTAATCTCAAGAGGACATGACTATATATATCTTAAGCTTTTGCCCCATTTGACACACAGAGTAAAGCCCTGAAAACATTCGAGGAGCTTGCCAGAGTCGCAAGTCAAAACGTGTCACTGAGAAGAGCAATTTAAGGATTACGATTAGATGTCCACTTTGCTCTCTTGGCTAAGAGCTTGGTCTATCTCGCTACCCACCCCTGGGTATTCATTCTCCCCTTCCCTATGTCAGGATCAACATCAGGAACCATGTGTGGGTCTTTATCTAACCGTGCAGATAAAACAGTGATGGATACAAAATCAGTGACGAGATCATTTTGGCTTTAAATTACCTTTCTGGCGCTCTTACAATTTAACGAATACGCTAGCCTTCCAAACCACATCTCCACCCAATATTCCTCCCAGCCAGCAGGGCGACTCTATTTATAATGGTTAAGTAGCTTATCTTTGTCCATTCTGTGTGACTTGGCGCCTCCATCCTTGTGAAGAACGGTATCTCCCATTCATAACACCTGACCCCCATACTCGTGGCCTTTGTACCTCCTCGTTGTCTCTGGGCAATCTGGACAGACCCAGCCACCTCCCCTCCCACTCAGGCTTTGTCATTAAGGTGCTTTCACCTGACACACAGTATTAAGTACTGTCTTGCAGTTTATCCACTCACCAAGAGCTTCTCCTCTTCCCATACTAAGATTAGTTCCATAAGCATTCAGGATTTTGTAACGGTAGAAAAAGATCAGTGAGAACCTCTCACATGTCACAGTTTCCTCAGAAATGCAATCAAAAATTGTATACCCTTGAAGTCACAGCATGCTGAAAGAGGCCAGATGACCAAAAGAGTCTTTGAGGAGTTAACCAGAGTTGAAGGATTTTTTTTTTCCCAGCTCTATTGAGGCATAATTGACAAAATTTCAGAAAAGCATTTCTAATGCTTGCTTCCTCTATGTTTTCCAAAAGTACTTTCCTAACTTTCTTTCCTCTTAGGTTTTTTCCTGTTTTCCCCCTCACTGCTCACTCTCTTAAGGGAACAGTTTTGGGTCCTGTGGAACTCAACCAGTCTTTCATCATAGTCTCTTAACATAGATTCGGTGGAGTCCTTCACTGTCAGTAAAACCTTAAGTTGAAACACTGGTTTGGGCAGAGAAGTTAATGAGTAATGACCACTGACGTAGACCAAGTATCAAATGCAATTAATAAGTGTAACAAACAGGAGCGTAGCAGAGAGCAGCTCCTCAGGAAAGGGTGTGCTGCATTTGGAAACTCCAAAAGTTGTTCTGATTGCTGTTAACCACGTAGACCCCTTGTAGGAGTTTCTGTCTGTAAGCATAATACATAAAGAAAGCTGCACTCCTTTTGCCACATTCATCCTTCCCTATTAAAAAAAAAGTTGAGAGGAACAGGGTGAAGTGTGGTATAATGCAGGTACTTCAATAGCTGTGCTCTGAGCCTATGACATCCTGTAAATGTCAACTCAACTGTGCTTCTTATATGCTTCTTATAGAGTTAGTTGCTTCACACAGAAGGAAGGACAAAGCAGTTGTCACAGGAAGAGCAGTCCACTTGCTAATCCTGTTTCCATCTGCCCACCTACTCGGCTGTGGAGGTCTCTCACTGGGGGCATTCTCTGTGCCTCTGTGGCTACTGTGTCACTCAGTAGCGTTTTGTGAGAGATCCCATTAGGGTCTTTGTTTTGCTAAGATTGAGAACAATAAATAAGAACACTTATTTTCTGGAAACATTTAAGGGTCTCAAGGAAATACTTGAGCGTGTCTTAAATACCAGCCCAGTAACATACTTACCTGAGCCAAAAGTTTCAGCTAAGCTAATGCAATCAGCTTGTGGTCTGTGTTAAGGTGGGTATGCTAAAGTAACCACTTTAAGTAACAAATTCAACTTCATCATACATACACTGAGCATGTATGGAAAGGAATATAGGGATATGAAAGAAGGCAAAATTTCTACCTGAAAAGCCATATATCAGTATCTCTAATCAACATGGCAGGATAACATAGGATGGCATAGACTTAGACATTTTAAGCAGAAACATGATACCAAATTGCAAGACAGTGGGATTCCCACGGCCTGAAGAGCAGTACTTGGACTGGAATGTCACAACAGACCAGAAATATTGGGTGAGTTTAAATACTGATCACCTTTTTTCATCTCCAAGCCAAAAGTAAAAAGAATCAAATATTCTTTTTTAAAAAAAATAAGTATTTATTTATTTTGAGAGACATATATATAGAAAGAGCAAACAGGGGAGGGGCAGAGAGAGAGGGAAAGAGATAATTCTAAGCAGGCTCCATGCTGTCCGCCCAGAGCCTGACACGGGGCTCTATCCCATGAACCATGAGATCATGACCTGAGCCAAATTCAAGACTTGGGTGCTTAACCAACTGAGCCACCCAGGCGCTCCCTTCCCTTTTTTTAAGTTTATTAATTTTGAGAGGGACAGAGACAGCACAAGTGGGGGAGGGGCAGAAAGAGAGCGGGAGGGAGGGAATCCCAAGCAGGCTCTGTGCTGCCAGTGCAGAGCTTGACACGGGGCTCACACTCACACACCATGAGATCATGACCTGAGCTGAAACCAAGAATTGGACGCTTAACCAACTGGGCCATCCAGACACCCCAGAACTAACAAAGTTAATTCTTAACAAACAAAATTACCTTTCTGGAAAGATTCCATTACAGAAGATGCAGTAGTTTTCTGAATGCTTACCCCACTTTGGATGTCCTGTCACACTCTAAAACATGATTTGTTAATGGCACACATGATACTGATGGAACAAAACAACCAGATAAGGTGTTCTGTTGTGTGGAAAACCACATAATGAGGAAGTGCACCGACTACCTGGGTCAGCTTTCTGCAGGAACATAAGATAGACAGACCCTCACCAGTTCTTCCTTACCCCTCCTCTTAGAAGAGCAGTGGTTAAAAACAGAAAGATGGGCAGTCAGTTTCTTTTTTGATTGTAAAGAAAACGCGAGGGGGTCAGATTCCTGCTGTGCTGCTGAGCGACAGTGTCTCATGCAAAGTTGGGTGTCCTTGGATTCTCAATGTATTTTCCCAAGTGGGACTTCTTCAGCACTTCTGTGTAGTCTATTTTACATGGCTTCCGTCCTTTTAAACGAAAGTGCGTTTGGTGATTCAGTACCATTGCCCTATTTGAGCAGATTTTTGGGGTTTTTTGCACAAAAGCTTTTTGAGCTTTTTACCTTCTATGAGATGTAGAGGTTAGAGCGATCTCTTGTAAATATGGGCAGAAAGAATATTAAAGATAGAAAAACTGATGTGGAAATGGAAATTATATTTTTCTAAATGACTTCTATGTTCTATAATTGCATATGTAATTTTCAGGTATTTAAATTTTTTTTGTAATTATCTCATCAGTCAGTGGCTATTTGGTGTTATTATCCTGAGTGTTTATAGAAAACATTTATTTTGTGGGTAGAATTTCTCCTTCTATTTTTTCTTTTTTTTTTAAGTTTTTAATGTTTATTTATTTTTGAGAAAGAGAGGGTCAGTGCATAAGAAGGGGAGGAGCAGAGACAGAGGGAGGCACAGAATCTGAAGCAGCTCCAGGCTCTGATCTGTCAGCACAGAGCCTGATGCGGGGCTCAAAGTCATGAACTATGAGATCATGACCTGAGCTGAAGTTGGATGCTTAACCGACTGAGCCATCCAGGCGCCCCTATAGATTCTTTCCCCTAAATGACTCTTATACTTAGGGTGGACATAAGCCTGTAATTATACCTATTATATTTTGGACAGACTCCTTTTGCAATTTTGTAAGTCAACTTGCACCATGCTGGGTCTAGACTAAGGATTTAAAAAAATATATTCTTTTAGAATAAAGTTAATTTATTTATTGAGAGAGAGAGAGAGAGAGAGCGCGGGAGGGGCAAAGAGAGAGGGAGGGAGAGAATCCTAGGCAGGCTCACACTGTGAGTGCAGAGCCCAGTGTAGGGCTCGAACTCACAAACTATAAGATCATGACTTGAGCCAAAATCACAAGTTGGACATTTAACCAAATGACCCACCTAGGTGCCCCAGTATAAGGTACCCATTTTTAAGCACAAAGATTTCTCTCTCGTAACATTAAACAAAATGTCATTTCCTTAGAGACTGTCTCTTTGCCACATCCTTTGTTTAGTTGTTGTTCTTAAATCCTTTAACATGAATACCCTGTGCATATTGGTATTAATTTGCAAGATGTTGAAAACCCACTTGATCCTAGCAGCTGGGCTTGTAGTTACAATACTGGCAATACTTCCTTAAAGGTGGATGACTGGCAGCAATCTGGCCGTTCAACCAGGGAAGTTCCACTCCCTCCTGCACTAGGGGGTCTCCCATTAGTTTCACACATTTAAATAGAGTGTATTTTCATTACTGCTTCCCTATACCTTGTACTTGAAAGGAACTAAACACAAAGATCTCAAATGAATGTACTTCTATAAATCCTCTTGAATTAGGATTAACAGCAGCCCACAGTTCATTGGGGTTCAGAAACCCAACCAAGTTAGGACATGGTACTGGATTCGTGGCATTGTAGTTCAAAAATGTACATTTTCATAAAAAGACATAAGGATAAATCAGTCTCTGAAATGGGATTTGGGGATGTTTCATCTAAAGGAAAAATGTTTATGTAGAGCGACAGCAAACAGTGGTGCTTATTACGTGCCAGGCGCTGCTTCAAGTGCTTGATGTCAAGTAGCTCATTCAAGACTCCACAGCTGCTCTTATTGCTCTAAGTTCTCAGAAGAAAAACACCGCGGCAACCAGCACTTATTCCTTCAGAGGTAACATGGCTCATCATGGGGAATTCAACGTTTGAACTGAGCCTGGTACCCAGAGGGCAGACCACTGTGTTACCTATCCCCCTTGATACATTTGGTGAGCAGGATATTTGTGAGTGGTAAATAGCATAAGAAAGGGTTGGTCATGGGCAGCCTCTGTTAGCTCTGTTTGATGGGGAGCTGGGTGCAATGAAAGTCTGAGTAGACTGAGTGGTGCAGCACCTGCATGGCAAGGAGAGTGACTCTTTTCAGTGCTTTTCATTGTCAAGAGAAACAATTGTAGCTGGAGGAGAATGTGAGACCAAGCAAGATGCGATTCTTAGACCAGTGATGCAGAGCCTCGTTCCCATCACAAGGGGAATGATTCTCATTTGATTACACACTTGATAAAAGTGACCAGTAGGCTTCCAAGAATACTATCTTTAACTTCTCAGACATGGGGCTTGGCTTGTTTTCTTCTTGCCTCCACTGGGTTCTTTCTTCTCAGTCTCTTTTGCTCGGTCATCCTCCTCTACCAGACATGGTTGCCATGTATAGTTGTGCAGGTTATAAACTATAGGAATTTGGTGGGGCAGGACACAATTTACATACACTTCAGTGCTAATGGTATTTCCAATGTCCTACCATAATCGCCCTACACAGCCCTGATTCCCAGCCTCAGAGTACATTTTTACGTGAAGCACATAGAAACAACATATATTGGTGGTGTGAGTCCAAGGTAAATAACAGAAGTACAGTTAACCAACACTGAGGCTAACTGCAGTAGCAATAGCATCATGGGTAAAAGAAAAGTGGGTCTTGAGATCCAATAGAAAATGTTGGACTTCTGAAAAAAGAAAAACAAAAACTTTACAAATAAAAAGCTTTATCCCCCCCTTTTAGCCTTCTTTTCACAGCAGCAAACTGAGGTATAGATAATAGATTTCTACTTGAACAGTCAAATGGCAAGCTGGGGGAAAGTACGCAGATCTCTAATCCACCCTACCTTTTTGAAACATAAGAAGTAACAGTTAAGATCTATATGTGCTGAGAAGATTAAAAAAAACTTTATTTAATTGATTTCACTGGAGTGTGCCTAGGTAACTGAAAAATAAAATTCTCTTAATTTGTAATACCCCCAAACTGGAAACAATCCAGATACCTATCAGCAGGTGAATGTATATGCAATTGATGGGTCTGTTCTTACTGTGGAATACCATTCAGAAAAGAAAAAGAAAAGAAAGAATCCCAAGTCAAAGAAGTCAGACCCAAAAAGAGTTTACCATATGTAATTACATTTATGTAAACTCCTAGAAAAGGCGGACCATAATGACACAAAGCACATCAGCGGTTGCCTAGAGCTGGGGGCGGGGGGGGGGGGGCAGAAGGAAGAGATGGCAGAGGGGAAAGAGGAGATTTTTAATTGTTGGATATGTTCATTATCTTGATTGTGGTCGTGATTCCATGGGTGTTTACATAGGTCAGAACTTACTGAACTGTACACTTGAAGTCTGTATAGTTTATTGTGTGGCAGTTATGTCTCAATAAAGCTATAAAAAATTTAAAAAGGACATGATTTCTGAATGTCTGCTATGGATTTATACAGTCTTTGATCTAATATCAAAACGAAAGCAATGCACAAGTCAACATTTTGCAGGATAGCAGTGAAAATGTTATTATAATGTTACAAGATTCATAAAACCAAGTGCCGCTTTTAAAAACACAAGCAAATTTTTCCCATTATGGTTGCATTTGCAGTTGTGCCTTTAAAGGGAAGTATATGTTTTGTGCTTGCCTCTTTAAATGGACCCAAACTCACAGTACTTGATTTATTTCACTTATGTGACACTTTGAACCAGCTTAAGCTCAGAAGTTCAGTACCTTCACAGAAGTAACACAAATCCATTCCAAGTTCATCTTTGACAGCATTTATGAACAGCGTCCTTGTGCTTTTTGTCTCTGTGGCTGGGTCAGCTTATCTCTGCTTAAGGCTCCCTCTGTATTTCCTGCCGTCCCGTGCACACCACCCTCCTACCAACTGCCTTTATCTCTTAAACATTTAAGGAGGGGTGAAACCACGACTACCTCCAAAGAACAAGAAGCAATGCCTGGCTGCACCCATTTATTCCCTTTATCCCAGAGTCCTGCTACACCTGTGTACCCTGTGGAGGCATCATAAATTCTTGTTGGCTGACCTGGATGAACTTAATTAACTTACACATTTTACTGAACCTAAAAAACACAACAAAAAACAACAAAACAAAACAAAAAACAAGAAGAGAGCCACGTGTTCTAATACTTTGAGATCACTGGGTGGACGCACTCCGTGTGATCTACCATCCTCAGGGATTTAAACTGCTCTTGAGCAAACATACTTTATAAATTGAGACCTGGCAGGCACCCAGGGAGTGGTTAAGGTCTGGTTAAGGTCTGCATTTATTGCTGAACTTTGGCACAACACACTCAACTGATTGGTGGTGCTCTGGGACTAGTTAGCTGGGTGGAGATGAACATGTCTCAGCAGAATAATTTAGTATTATTAGTGTGACATTTGATATTAATAACATTATAGTAATCAAAGATCACTGTTCCTTGACTCAGAGACATAACAAATTTTAAAATGTTAAAATGAGTTGATGGAAGCAATGTGTTAAAACTTGAAATATACAAATGGCTGTAGTTTGAAGTATCCCTATTGATTAGAGAATTGACAGTTCTGAGAAGTAAACTTTATAGTAATGAAACTAGAAATAGAACTTGATCATTCAGGAAAAGTTTTTTCCTGGTGCTTTGTTTCTTTTGGGGGGTTGTGCCAAGAGGTAGGGAGAAAAGATGCTGTACGTGCTACAGTACTGCTATTTCTGCAGGCCGTGAATTTAATCCTGCATTCGAATAGTTACTGTTGTGCAGAGGTGGAAAATTAAGCCATTTCTACAATTGCTTGAATTCTGTTAGAGTGCATAATTATGAAATGAAATGAAATAGAATCATGCATTTTAGTTGTGGTTTTCTTCCTTTCTTTTTTCTTTTTTTTTCTGGTTTTCTTTTCCTAAGTCATGAGCAAGAAGATCTAGGCATCTGCTACAGATTGAAATCCAAAGAAGTCATTTGAATTTTCTTAAAACTTCAAGGCATCATTCAGTATGATTGGCGATGGGAAAATACTAATTTGTAGCAAAGATAAACAATCTCCAAATCTCGCTTAGGAAATTTAAACTTCCTCAACCATTTGGAAGCTTTACAAATGGAGAATATATACTTTTTAAAATCCAGCCTTAAAACCTGAAAATTGATGGTAACTTACTGGATTTAAAGAGGATTCTGTTTGTGATTGATTGATTGATGAGAGAGACCGAGAGAGGGAACGTGAGCAGGGGAGGGGCAGAGAAAGAGGGAGACACCGAATCCACAGCAGGCTCCTCCAGGCTCTGAGCTGTCAGCACAGAGTCTGGCATGAGACCCGAACTCACGAACCACAAGATCATGGTCAGACGCTTAACCGAGTGAGCCACCCAAGTGCCCCTGTTTGTTTTTTGACCTTCTCTTGACAGAAGGTCAGAGAGACAGAAGGGCTTACATACCACTCTTGGCTTCATTCCTATGCTGTCACTTATATACCATAAATTCTGGACAGAATAGTAAAGATCATGGAAGGAAAGTTGTCCAATAATTACTTGTGTATTTTGTAGAATAAGCTTAAAATGGAACAGGCACGAATTACCCATTTGCCTAGCAACTATTTATTGGTTTTTGTCTGCTTATTTTTTAGTCAAGTTGTTGAAATTTTTTGTTTTTTTCAGGACTCATGCCCGTTGCACAGCAGCCTGTTTATTGTGCTTCAAAGCATGGCATAATTGGATTCACACGCTCAGCAGCGGTGAGAATATGACCACTACAGTATCTCCTTCTCTCTTTCTGTACATACATGAAACATGAGTTCTAGAAAGTTGAGGGGAATAAAATCAGAATTAAAGACATCTGGATTAAAGATAGAAAAAACAAACTATCCTTTCATCTTTATTCTAAAAAAATGGTTTTCACATCACATCAAGGAGCAAATGAAGACTAAATCCTTTTAAAATGAAGTTGGTCCTAAACACTGATGTGTCATTGAAAAATATCCTAAGGGTAAAAAATGGAAAGATATTCTTTATTTTTAAAATTGGCTCCGTATTTAAAAAGGATTAACTTTAGTCCTCCTATACACTGTGTAGTGTGCTCCTGATATTACTTATCACTGGAAATATGACCAAAGGGAGAGCAAACGGGTAGGGGCGGGGGGAACACGCATTTACCAGAGAGAGTAGACACGGGTAACATCTCCGTGGGGGCCTAGGGTGAGAGGCGCACAGAGCTAAGAATATTTTAGGCCTAATTGACCACAGGCATGGATGGCATGAAGTGAGAATTCTTGCCTTTTTATGATAACTGAAGAAAGGCAGTTTGAAGGGAACCTGAGGAGGAAGGGGAAAGTGGGAAGTCAGAGCCAGATGAAAGCAGCTTGTGGGCCCCAAGAATGAGCTCAGATTCATTCTAAGTGCAGCCAGCAGGGGGTCTACAGAGTGACAAGATCAGATCGGGATTCCACTTTCAGAAGACCATTCTGTTTAGAGAAAGTATTAGGACAAGTGTAGAAGAGAACAGGACAGCTGGGGAAGTCTCTGCAGCTGTCAGACTAGGTGAGACAGAGAAGCGGCAGACAGACAGAGAAGAGATGGGGATAGAGAAAATAGACGCATGAACAGTCCACGTTCAATAAAAAGGGAAGACAAGCAGCTCTCCTCCTCTTAATTCAAATTGATTGGAAAATTTTACTTACTTTGCCAAGACCTAATCTGTAATTTCACTTTTAATGAACACACAGAGCTACTACAAAACAAAGTAAATCTGAAATACCAGGAACTTCTTCTTTACAATGATAAGAATGGACTAGAATGGAAATCTGTACAGTCAATACACCTGCAAACACTGGATTAGAGAATACTGAACCATTGCTCCTAGGACAAATACAGGGTTATGTTCCTTTGAGCCTCTGGTCCCAGCATTTTTAATCAACCATCCATAGCCTAGTTTAAATATATTTGCATTTAAACACATCTTATTTAATATGTGTTATGCTCAATATGTATTGTGTTAACATAGCCAACAGCATTTATGCCTCATGCCCGCATGAGGCTTATCTAACACATGTAGTTTCTCTATAAGGCACATCATAGCCTTCCTACCCTAAAAACACTGAACAGTACTTCACCACTGTGATTGGGAGTCATTTTAAATGGCCAAGTCACCAACAAAAGGCACAAAAATGAGAAAAAACATGGACTAAATATATTACACAAAGGACATTTGTTTATAAGAGCTGAAAAAGAAGAGCATCGTTTTTGATCTTAGCTGAAACATTTGTGAAATTCCCACTGTTCTGTGCTTGTCCATAAATGACCCCAAAAGCTCTATGACTGTTGATTTTGGGGGTTACACATAAGCAAATGGAATCTAAAAATAATTGACTGCATTTTCTTCTACAGATACTTTAAGTAAAATCAACAGGTGGAAAATTAAGCCAAAGAATGCTAGTCTGAAAATACTTAAATTGCCTCCAGGATAGTACATATTATCAAGAGCATCTTTAGAATCTATCAAAGTCCCAAGCTTTCCACTAACAGTATTTTCTAAGGAAATATTCCCTGTGACACAATCGTGATCTTTGAGAGCAAACCTGAGTTATTAATTCTGAGCGTCAGCTTTTTACATGTAGGTTCCTGCAGAGTTCAGTAGATAAGAGCAGCTTAAATAATCAAGTATTTTCAGGAGTTTCCCAGTAAAACTAATTTTTCAAGAATTAATTAGCTGAAGCTTTCAAGAATGCATTCAGCATTTTAGGTATGTATTCTTTTGCTTTCTGCTACCAGTCAACCTTAACACTGTCATTGTCATGTAGCTGGAAGGATATCTGACTAGCATTTTTCACTTCAGACCCTTTGAAGTGGTTTTAATAATCAGTGTGCCCCATGGCATACATTTACAAAGCTTACAACCTGCAACCTTCTACTTCTAATCGACAGATGGCAGCTAACCTCATGAACAGCGGCGTTAGAATGAATGCCATTTGCCCAGGCTTTGTTAATACGCCCATCCTCAAGTCCATTGAGAAAGAAGAGAACATGGGACAATATATAGGATACACAGATCACATCAAGGATATGATGAAGTTCTATGGAATTTTGGAGTAAGTCAAACTATACCTGGCTTCCTTTATATCATGGTGCAAAGTACTATCTAGTCTTAAGCAATAAAGAGGGGGAAAAATCACCTTTTAAATTTGAGAAACTAATGCCAGCTTTGACGCATTGGTTTGGCAAGCTCTTGAAAGAAATTTCTTTTTCTGGGTTTCTGAAGAGAATGTCTTTACACATTATGAATTTTGAGATACAAGCAGTGCATCCTAATGCCGTCAGCCATGATCAGATATTTTCTTTTCAGATGTGAGGCTTAGTTGCTTTTGGAAGTCATGACACCTTATTTGACTAAATACCAAGCAATATTCACATTTGCCTCTTGTGAAGTTTCACATGGCCCCCCAACTTCAACCATTTTCATAAGAATCAATACACATGGTTGGAGTGCAGTATTTGAGTTTGAGCAGTTGAGGTTTCACAGTACAGAGTCATAACAATCCTTTTGAGGGAATTGGACCACCTGGGATCAAATCCTGGCTCTATCCCTGACCAAAAATGTATCTGTCAACCTTTGGATACCTCATTTTTCTCACCTGTAAAATAGAAATAATACTAAAACAAACAGGGACTTTAGAAAGGCCCTGAATACATTGATACATGGAATGTATTTAAAATAGCACCAGATAAAGAAGAGATGTTCAATAAATGTTATCTCTCATTCTTCACAATTCTACTTTAATACCATTTTTATCTGGTAAGTCTCAGATCTATAAGATCAAGAGGAGAAAATCATTTTCTCAATGTACACAATAAATTCATAAATTCTTCCTGTCAAAATGACAAGCTAGGCATGGAAATGTATGACTAAGTTTATCATATAATTTCGTTAGTATCAAATTGAATAAAATACGGAGGTAGCAGTAGCTTCATGACATACATTTCCCTAAAACTTGTTAAAGGTAGTAGATTCTCCAAAAACAGTTCGAACTGTAGTGATAATTATGCCTCATACTGAAATTAAAAAATAAACAATGCTTCCTTTATTTTTATAGCCCATCGGTTATTGCCAATGGATTAATAACGCTCATTGAAGATGATGCTTTAAATGGAGCTATTATGAAGATCACAGCTTCAAAGGGAATCCATTTTCAAGACTATGAACCATCTCCATTTCATGCAAAAACTCAGTGAACATCTTCTGTATCAGCCATACCTGAACATAAGAACTAATGACTTCTATTAGACCATATCTTCATTTGAATATAGCTTTTTAAAGGAAAGGTTCTTGTCTGAAGCTTTCCTTCATGCATTTGCTAGGAATTTTATTTCCAAATGATTAGTTAAGTATTTTGATTTTAAAAAATCAGGAACTATCAAAAGTATGATGGGAACCAAAGCTAACTTTTGATCTTTAGTGTCTAAGTAATGATTCAAACAAAGGATATTTAAGTAATATTCTACCTTTCAGAAAATGTATTTAAATTTGTGGTACATAGATATTAATGTTTTTCAGAATATCATTTCAAAGGAGATACTTGAATTGTTACTTAAATCAAACCAGATGTAAAAGTCTTATTTTGTTTTTATATGCCACCTTTCAGCTGAACATTTCAGCTCTTTAAAGTTGTGGCATATTTGGGGGCCAGTTAAGGAATAAATTATAGTGTGAATATATCCCAAATGAAAAATCTGATGTATGGGAAAATGACAAAAAGTAACTGGCTCAGATGTTGATCCATAGTTCAGCCTCCCAGCTAGGAAAACCATCCCTTTTCTGTTTGCTAAATTTAAAAAATTTAATTTTGGGGGCACCTGGGTGGCCCCGGTCAGTTAAGCAGTTGACTATTGATTTCCACTCAGGTCATGATCTCACGTTTCGTGAGTTTGAGTCCCATGTCAGGCTCTGCACTGCATGGAGCCTGCTTCGATTCTCTCTCTCCCTCTCTCTCTGCCCCTCTCCCACTCAAATAAGCTTTAAAAAATTATATAAAAAATGTAAAAACAAAATAAAAAATTTGATTTTCTCCAGAAATCTCAGGAATAAAACTTGTACAGTTACAGCAAAAAGGACAATTAATGCTCCTTAAATATTTCACTTATGATAGCCTCATAAGTAAAACTACAAATGTACCATTTTTCAGATAACTTCTTTATTTGTGCCAATTTCAAAAGTGCCTACTTTTCAAAATAACTTTTTCCCCCTAATCTCCAGAAGTTACTCAGTGTTCTATGTATCGCTGTTGAGGAGAAGAAACCAATTTTGTCATGGCCTCAATTGTAAATGTTTTTGTGTGTTCAGAGGCATATCAACAAGTGGTCAGGACAGCTGTGATGTTTTGCTATTTTCCCAGTCAAGTAGTTTAAGAAAAGATCAGTAAGTGCAGCTGCTTTGAGTAACATTATTTGCAAGCAATAATCAATGCTAATAATAATGAAAGCACAGGATTTCCAAATCATTTTTTTATAGCGTATTATATGAGTAATTCACTTTGCCTGGTAAGTTCAAAGCTCCCAGCTTGGAGCAAATTCCATCCATTTGAGATTGATGAGTATTTTTCCAGAGACACTGGAGTATTGTCCTATCTTGTTCTGCTTTGATTCTACCATAGAGAACTATTGCCTGCATTTTTAAGGACTAATTTGAATATGAATAACCCTCACCTAGAGGTTCATATACTGTATTTGAAAAACAACAACAAATAAACATCAGTGAATGTCTGATAGAGAAAAGTTGTAATAACGCACAAACTTGTTCCTACATTGTGGCCAGTCCGTGAATAATATCTGCATGTGGAGTGTCACTTACCTTAACATGTTTCCTACTGTTATGTTCAATGCCATAGTTAAAACTCTTCATTTATGCATAATTATCTGTGCTGGCAGCCTTCAGTATACTTTGTGCTGTGAATTGAAAATTTTTTCTCAAATCAATGAACTCTGCAGAGATTTGAAATCAAATACTGAGTAGAACTGAAAAAAAATGAGTAATGTGGTTTTAAAAGTTTATTTTACATTAAAATGTATCTGATATTAATAGCTTTAAATAAATCTATAATATAAGATATCTCTGTATACTGATTGGGAAAAATATTAAATTTGGGGGAGGGAAGCCTTAATTTCTTTAATTATAGTTTTTCAGTGAAAATCCTAATGTAAATAATTGTTTTTTTTTCTTCCAAATGCATTTTCCTTAATAAATAGGGCAGAGCTCACTAAAAGTGTGTGGACACTGAAAAAAGATTGACATTGAAATGCCCAATGAACTTAATTTTCCCATATCAAAAGAATTTGCTACTTGTGCCACTTTAACAAGTGATTATGTGATGACTTCTGTCTTTTTTCCTGTCTTCATGAATTTAGGATATTGAAGAAGTCTGAAGGTGTAAATTTTTAATAGAATTTTTATTTTGCATACTAATGCAAAATTTTGCATACTAATTATCATTTGAAGGGTAACTTCTTTTTTACATTTGAATTTCAAGAGGCAAATTTATTAGTGCCCAATGCATGGGAAGAGGTAATTGGCTCCAGGGTCACAAATGGTTGCATCAGTCTTCACCTCTTTTTTCTTTTTTTCCTTTTTTTATTTTTTACATTTATTTATTTTTGAGAGAGTGAGATAGAGTGCGAATGAGGAAGGTGCAGAGAGAAAAAGCAAGGCACGGAATCCGAAGCACACTCAGGCTCAGAGCAAGCGTTCAGCACAGAGCCTGATTTGGAGCTCAAACCCACAAATCATGAGATCATGACCTGAGCCGAAGTCAGATGCCCAACCGACTGAGCCACCCAGGCACCCCTTTTTTCTTTATGGAAAAAGATGAGGAGGAGGGACAGGCAGAAGGAGAGAGAAAATCTTAAGCCGGCTTCACATTCAGTGCAGAACTTGATGACACGGGGCTCAATCTCAGGACTGTGAGATCATGATGTGAGTGGAAATCAAGAGTCAGACACTTACCCAACCGAGCCACCCAGGCGCCCCTCGTTCCTCTTGTTAGCTTCCCTCGCAGGCAGCTCTGTCCATATGAGGGCTTTAAGATCTATTGCCTGATTTTTACCAGCTTCCAGTCTGGCAAAAGAACTTGTTTTTGACAGCAGAGCTCATTGGTCACGCTCAGGTTATGTACTGAGTACTGACACAGTCCTTGTGGGTAGAAATGATCATTCTGCTTGACTAGAACCAGGTAACGTGCCTCCCCCAGAGATGGTAGAGAAAAAGTGGTGGGGGAGCAGGAGAGGCGGGCAGGAAGTTGACCTGAACCCTATAGATGAACACAAGGGGAGAAATAATTTCCAATTTGCTGACATGACCAGACAAAAACAAAAGCCGTAGATAGTCACTACAGAGGAAGGAAGTGAACAAGGATTAGTTATGTCTTAATCTCTTGGATAAATTTGCAAAGACTATTATGGTTCTTATAGCATATGTAGAACGATGTTTTCACAACTGAGTATCATGTTGGATAGCATATGATGAAAGACAGAAGAAAATGAATAGAAGCTACAGCAGTTTTCTCAGGCATATATAATTGTACTCCACATAAGATCTCATTGTGAAGCACAGAAAGGCTCAAAAAGGTTCAATAACTACTTGCTTGAATATTGACAGTAATCACTACCTCTAGACTTTATTTTTGAATTTCTAACTATACTACCACTCAAATGTTTAGCACCACTTCTAATTCTTTGTACTAAAATTTCATCATCAATGTATAGTTACACTATATTTTAAGAGTTTTTTAGTGCTTTAAAAATTTTTAATTTTTTTTTATTTTTGAGAGAGAGAGAGAGAAGAGGGGAGGGGCAAAGAGAGAGGGAGACACAAAATCCAAAGCAGCCTCCAGTTAAGGAGCCTGCTTGATGTGGGGCTCGGACTCATGAACCATGATATTGTGACCTGAGCTGAAGTCGGATGCTTAACCCACTGAGCCACCCAGGGGCCCCTTTTCATGGTGTTTTAAAAAATTTATTGATTTATTTTTGAGAGATAGAGAGAGCAGGTAGAGGGCCAGAGAGAGAGGGAGACACAGAATCCAAAAAGGCTTCAGTCTGGGAGCTGTCAGCACAGAACCTAACACGCAGCTTGAACTCATGAACTGTGAGATCATGACCTGAGCCAAAGTTGGACGCTTAACCGACTGAGCCATCCAGGTGCCCCTCTCCCAGTTTTTAAGTAACACTTCCACCCATAAATTCACTCATTCAACCAATAACTCTTGAAAAGTTATTTTGTTGGTAAATTTGTATATCCAGGTTTCAATATATTGTGTTCTATGAAGATTTTACTGAATACGTACATTGATTAAGGTGTGGGCTGGCAAAGAGCATTCAAGACTAAATGAATCTAATATGAGGAGCTAGTTACAAAGGTATTGAAAGAAATGAAGATCCAAAGAAAAGGGACGGGAGGGGAAAGCAACCAGCAACAGCAGGAAAGCACTACCTGAGTTGGAACATTGGGGGAAGGCAGCCACTGCCGGAAATGTCACCTTAAGAGAGGGTATGAGGAGTCTGCACCTTGTGTTACAGGGTTGAGCAGTAAAACGAAAGGGGATGGATCAGAAAATAGTCAAGTGATAGTCACAACATACATTTGAGATTTTCCCTGCTGCAATCATAGACCTGAGATTGCTATTTAGCACCCACTGAAGCTTATTTTTAAGATTTCTGAGTAAAAATAACTCCAACTCCATAAAATAAAATGGTGCAATGCTCTGGGATCTAGTTGCACAATAGCTAATAGCAGACACCTTGCATACATGTAACAGCCTATGTACTTGAGCTTAGAGATGAATGGATTTGTTACCAATTCCTATCACTAATCATTAAAATCATTAGTCTTATTCGTCTTATGCTGTGACTTTAGATATGTACTTAAGAAATACTGTCTCAACATCACTGTATACATGCTGAAAAGGATTCATTGATACTAAAGCATGTTTCCTGTCTTATTAAATCCAATCAGATTTTTAGATTCAATCTGCTGAGTTTAAATTGTAACAAAGTGGTAAATTCCTGGATTTAGGTTGCCTTAAAGTAGTCACATGCTAATCAGACACCATTATCTATTATTTGAATGTATGAATATGAGTAAATTTTTATTTATCTGTCATTAAATTCATGTATATATGTGTGTACATAAATTACATATATATAAAGAGAAGATAGATAATATAGATGGATAGATATAGATAGATAGATAGATAGATAGATAGATAGATAGATAGATGATAGAAATAATGGAACTGGACTAGATCAATTGCTTTCAAATGTTTTTCTCCTGTGCTCACAAAGGAACTTTTAGAACTATGTATACTTTCTAATCATTGGGTAAGAATAGCAGAAGATTCAGATAAACCTCAAAATTCATGGCTTACCATGAATTTCAATTGCTCACACAGGAGTCCAATACTGGTATTCAGCGAGCAGCTTCCTATGAGGTGATTCAGGATCCTTCTGCCTTGTAGCTCCACTGTCTAGGTCTATGGGATCACTCACTTTTAGCCAGTAGATTGGAGAAGACAAATGGATAAGGCATACCTGCTTCTTAAACATGTCAGCCTCCAAATGACATGAATTATTTGTACACATGGCCCATTGGTGAAAACTAGTCCCATGACCCTATTCAAATGCAAACAATGCTGGGAAATAGAGACCTGTAGACACAAGCCTCCCCCGCAACAACTCTACACAGTAGAAAGGGAGCATGCATTTTTGATAGGCAAACACCTTTTATGTTTTTGCCACACCTAATATCTCTATAAATACTGAATACCCATGCTGTTCCTCATGAATCCTCACTGAATACACACCCCCCTCCACTCAAGGGAAACATTCAAAACTCCCATGCAGTTACTACATGCAACTCACATCCAGATCTCCAGTAGATACACAGTCCTCTCCGTTAGCACATGTGGCTTCTCATGATCTAAGGACCTATGAACCCAAAAGAGAATTTAAACTGTGCACACACACACACACTGTATAACTGATGACCAAAGGGAGAAAATCTACAATAAAATCTTTCACTTGGAAAAGGGAAGAACAGGATCACTGGTCAATTGCCCTGATAACAATCCTACAAGTAGGCACTGTGAGATCTCTACTCTGGAAGTGAGGAATTTCCTTGTCCGCTATCGAAGTAGACTCTGCGGTTCTGAATGGTGATGGGTGGGTGGTGGAAGGTGTAGGATAGAAGTAGCCTGAATCCTTAAATCATCCTCTTGGGATGCTGTCTACTCTACATCTGCATTGAACTCCTGTGTCTGAGAGAAGTAAATTCTATTTTGTTAAGCTTCTGCTATTTGGGATGTCTTCCCTACAGCACTGAACATTACCTTAGTTATTGCCTTAATACAGAAGTAGAATGTTGCCAAACAACAACCAAACCCAACATACGTGGCATTGGCTTAGCAAGTGGGGAGTAGATGGGGAGGCTAGAAAAATGGAGAACCATGGTAAGCAAGGATAAAACATTTGATAACTATATTGTCTTCTAGACGTACTGAGGCTGACTTTTAGGTGAAGAGTTTGGAAGACAGAATGTTAGTGATATGTTTTGATAATTTCTGTTACATTTAGCAAGGTATAGAACCCAGAGGGAAGCTCAGGCTGAAATTGGCTAGTTTAAGATAAAAATAGAAAGGAAAGGGGAAGAAAGAATCCAGAATTGTGTAACCTTTGGGGTTGGAAAATTTAACTTGTTTTAGACTCCAAATACAAGAAGTCAAGACAAAGATATCTTCTCTGCCTTGAAGATGCATTAAAGTATAGGCCTGTCCCCAATGTTTATAGCAACATTATCTATAATAGCTAAATTATGGAAACAGCCCATGTGTCCATCAACTCATGAATGGATAAAGAAGTAAAGAAGATATAATATACATATATATATGTATATATATATATATATATACATATATATATATATACCTGGAATATAATAATGGAATATTACTTGGCCTTAAGAAAGAATGAAATCTTACTATTTGCAACCATGTGGATGGAACTAGAGAGTATTATGCTAAGCAAAATAAGTCAGCCAGAGAAAGACAGATGCCATATTATTTTACTCATATGTGGAATTTAAGAAACAAAACAAGTGAACAAAGAGACCAAAAAAAGAGAAAGAGAGGCAAACCAAGAAACAGACTCTTAACTATTGAGGAACAAACTGGTGGTTACCAGAGGGGAGGTGGGTGGGGGGATAGATTAAATAGGTGATGGGGACTAAGGACAGTACTTGTGATGAGCACCTGCTGTCATACGAAACTATTGCATCACTATATTGTACATCTGAAACTAATATTACACTGTATGTTAACTAATTGGAATTTGAATAAAAATTAAAATAACAATTATAATGAAGTATAGGTCTGTCACAAATTGCAAGTGTAGAGTTTCATCCAACCCTACCTATGTCAACATAGCTGCCATTACATTGAAAGAAGAGAAGAATGGGGGGAGGAGGTGCAAAAAAACATATCAAACTTGATAATTCTACGGCCATACCACCCTGAACGCACCCGATCTTGTCAAACTTGATAATTATGACTATTCTGATAAAGATATTTGAGATTTTTTAGGCAAACAAAAATGACCAGAGCAAATGAGAAGTCTACTAACTTTTCTAAAGAATTGGCCACCTAAAAAAAAAAAAAAATTACAAACCAGAATGAAAAACCCTGAAACTGTTTAGACTTAAAGCTTGGGTTTTGAAAATTCCATTGACAAGACAGAACACATAAAAATGACATAACTTCCCTGAAGATTTGGTACCCCAACTTCTGTCCCCTGCCAAAATAGAATATAATAAGCCAAGAAGAAACTTTTTTGCCCAGATGGCTTCACTGGTTAATTCTCCCAAATATTTAAAAACGGAAGAAGCAATTCAAACTTTACATCAACTCTCCCAGAGTAAATAAAAAGAGGCCAATCTCCAACTTATAACCTTGATTTGAAAAACTGTCAAAGACATTATTAAAAAAAAAATATATATATATATATATCACACTTTCCCCCTGATGAACATATGTATAAAAATCCTAAAAGTTAACACACAAAAAAACTCTTCCATGTCAAAAACTAACAGAAAATAAGGTGATTAAATTTGAAGTAATTTGAAATAATTGAATTTGGTCCATCATCCAAATATATTCAGTGAGAATTATCATATCAACAAAACAAAAAGAAAATCATATAATTATCTTAATACATGCAAAAAATTGATTAAATAGAACATCTTAATTATATTAAAAATGTATAAAAAACTTAATAAAACAGTGATTTCTTAGTCTCACAAAAGGTTTCCACCAAAAAAGTATAGCATATTAACAGTGAAATGTTTAAAACAAAAATCATGGGACACCTGGGTGGCTCAGTCAGTTGAGTGTCTGACTCTTAGTTTCAGCTCATATCATGATCTCAGTTTCCCCATGTCAGGCCTGCTTCAGATTCTGTGTCTCCCTTTCTCTCTGCCCCTCTCCCACTTGCACTCTGTCTGTCTTTGAAAAATAAATACAAATTAAAAAAAGAAAGAGAGAGGAAGAAAAGAAGAAAGGAAGGAAGGAAGGAAGGAAGGAAGGAAGGAAGGAAGGAAGGAAGGAAGGAAGGAAGGAAGGAAGCTCAGGCCATGATCTCATGGTTTGTGGGTTCAAGCCATGCATCATAGCTGTGATTAGAGACCTAGAAAAGAAAAAAAGAGAATCTGAGGCAGGAGCAATATTTGAAACTATTTTTCAAGAATTTTTCTGAAGTAATCCAAGCTGCTGATTCAAGAAACAATACAAATGATGAGAAGGAAAGCACATCTTGCTAAATGATAGTAAAAAAAAAACACTGAAAACCAATGACCAGAGGAAATTTTAAGACATTCTTTTCAAAGAAGAAAGAAAAATTGGCAACTGACTTATTACAGAAACTATTTAAGTCAGAAAACAATGAAATGGTATTTCAAAGTCCTAAGAAAACAAAAATTCTAGAGTTCTATATGCAATAAAAAAATCTTTCAAAATTGGGGGCACTTAGGATGGCTCAGTTGGTTAAGTGGCCAACTCTTGATTTTGCCTCAGGTCATGATCTCATGGTTCAAGAGTTTGAGTCCTACCCTGGGTTCTGCACTGACAGTGTGGAGCCTGCATGGGATTCTCTTGACCCCCACCTCTCTGTGACTCCCCTACTAGCATGTATGTGCGATCTCTTTCTCTCTCAAAAATATATAAAACATTTATAAGAAAATCTTTCAAAATTGAAGGTACAATAATAATATTCCAGGAAAAAAAAAACAAGAACATTTTTTATAATATATCCCCATTCAAAGAAATAAAAGCAAGGAGTATTTAAGCCAACAGAAAGGTTCCTCAAATGAAGGAAGAAAACTTCAGGAAAGTATGAAAAGTAATAGAAACAAAAAGTGATAAATTAAAAATATTTATTTTATTAAACAACAAAAATAATAACTTCCAGAACTTAACATATATGAAAGCATATCCATCAAGAGAGAGTAAATAGATTTAGTGCTTTAAGGTATTTATATTTTCTAGGATTTGGTAAAGACCACAAATTAATATTAGATATTAATAAATTCATCATGCTAAATAGTGTCCACTACATTTTACACATGAAACTAATATTACACTGTATGTTAATCAACTGGAATTTAAATAAAACAAGGAAAAAAGATAAATAATATATAACTAAAAGCTAATTGAGAAGACATTTTTATTATTTATTTACTTATTTATTTATTTACTTATTTACTTATTTATTTTAGAGAGAGAGAGAGAGAGAGCGCATGTGAGTGGGGGAGGGGCCAGAGGGAGAGAGAGAGAGGATCTTAAACAGGCTCTGCCCTCAGCATGGGGCCTGATATGGGGCTCAATCCCTAGACCCAGAAATCATGACCTGAGCTAAAATCAAGAGTCAGATGCTCAATAGACTGAATCACCCAGGTGCCCTGAAAAGAAATTCTAATAATAATTTGCTGATGAGTACAAAGAAAGAAAGAACAGTACATATAATGGTGGACCCAACAGAAAACAAGTAAGTGCATGAGGATGAAATTGCAAATTAGATCATCCTACACTTCTCTTTACAAACTTTAGTACTTTCTATTGCAGTTAAGCTAAAATCCTCTTTCTTGGATCTCACCTATTCTCACTTCCCTTGTTTCTGACTTCCCTCTAGCCTTATGGCTTCTCTGACCTTTGAATGTGTCAAAATTTCCCCTTGGGACCTTGCACTCACTCTGCAGCCTGAAGGGCCCTCTTTTCATGTATTTCCAAGATTGGCTGGGCTCTAATATTACCTCCTCAGTGCAGCCCCCATGACCACCATGCTAATTTAACCATATAGTTCTCCTACCCACAGCTAGCACATCACAGTTGGTTTAGTTTTTGCCTTCATACCATTGATTCTCTGTGAATTTATCTGGGTCATTTATTTTTTTCACTTCATTATGATTTTTCTACTTTAATACAACCTCTATAGAAACAAGGACTTTATTTCTGTTCTTCATCTAATCCCAGCCTATAAAACAGTACATCAAGTAAAGATTGTTGATTCGATGAATGAAATGTCTGTTAAGTGGCTAAGGCATCCCAGACTGTCTTTAAAAATATAAGTTCCCCAAATGCCAGAAGTTAATATTTCCACTCTTTGTTTCATCAGGTGACTTCTAGAATATTCGGTTGGAATCTAAGCACATTTTAAGTAGACTTTGGAAATCTGGAGTTTGGATTTTTATCTTAATCTCAATGGGAGAAATATACAAAACTAATACTTGGATTGTTTTAAGGAAGAATAGACATAGTTTTCTCCAGGGAGCAGAATTGAAAGAAGTAAGGGCACAAGGGATGTGGTATAAGGTACCATCAGAATGAGGATATTCCGAATGACATATGCTGGTCCTGGAAGCAGAAATTTTGCTGATCATTGAGACGATTGAAGCGAATACTAGCACCTACTAGGCATTCTGTACACAGCGTTTCTGCACAAGTGAGAAGTTGGCCAAAAAGAACTTTAAGTCTCTTTGAATTCTGTTTCCACTCCACAGCGCTACATAATGGTCTTTGCCGTTTAAGTTTATACAAAGTAAATACCATTTATGGTAACACTTGCCTTAATTGTAAAGGGTCATTATGGTATTTGTGCATTATTCTGCTTCCTTTCTAACTTTCCTTGATGTCTGGTTCTAAATATTATGGTAGGAGGCTTTCCAGACTGTGTGGTCCTACTTTGCTGCTTCTGTAGCTACAATCTGGCTGCCTACTTCTAGGCTCTGGCAAGGACCTTTTTAAATGAGTCATAGTAGCCACCTAATTTGGGAGAGATCCAATGTTTATTTTATTCTGATTTTGTTGTGAAAGGCTTACAAAACGTTAGTTAATGACCTGCTCCCTTCTTTCTGCCCGTGGAGGTAGGGGTGAGAAGGTTTCTTGGGCAAAAAGGATGTTTTGATCCTCACTTTTCTTAAGTAAATTTATCATCCTTATCTGATGGTTGTTAAAGTGATATGATAAAATTTACCTTTTTGTTGTTTCCTCTTGCCATATTTTAGCAGTGGAGAGATGTTATGAATTTATGGGATTACACGAGCAGACACCTAGGATTTCATGGTGGTGAACATGCTGCCTCTTATAAAACTGAGATAGAAACTTGGATCTCTCTAGCCTGGGGTCTCTTGTTTTTCCTATCTCTTTTTCTCTGACCCACGTCCACTGCCCAAGATCAGATTCACATAATAGCTTACAGGTGCTAAAATAGTTTGATTTTTCTCATAATTACTCTCAAGCCTCTCGTGTCCGTCCTGTTCAATCAACCCTAACTATTGTGTTGGTGTAATCTAATCAGGTCACTCCCCAGCTCAAAACTTCCTGCCTCCTATTTCCAGAAGCATGAAGTCCAGGAGCTCTGGCCAGACATTCCAGGTCTTTCACAATCAGACCACAATCTGCCAGGCCTGCCTTATCTGGGGCTAATCCTTATCAAATGACAGGCTTCCCCAAATCCCACCTCGGGCTTTGGCTTATTCTATTTCCCTTTTATCCTCATCTCTAAGTCTTTCTCATATTGAAGGGAATAGGAGAACGTGTCAAGGGGGATGGTTAGAATTCCTGCAAGTGCCAGAAAATGTAAAACTGAGGAGGTGGGTGTTGGGGGTGAAGGGAATTTTAGGCTTAAGATACTAGGAAGAGATTTAGATAAACTTTAGAGAAATATATTTTTCAGATTTAGCCTGGCATCAAAGCATAAGGAATAGATTTCTGAATTTAATTGTCTGCATACAGATGTTTGTAATCAGTGTTGATTCAGATTCAATTGAGCAATGAGTATGCTTTTCATATTATAATCATAGAACCTAAGACAGAAAAGCAGGCCTCTCCTTGGTTCCCAAACCATCACTGGTCCAAGCAAGTGCTTGTTACTTGCTAGTTGATTTGAACCTTTTAGTGGCGGGCATTACCAGTTTTTATCCAACATGGACTCATCCATCACAGGACTTTATGCCAAACAGATCTTTTTCTAGTGTCCTAAATCATCACCAGTCAGTCCCCAGGGCTGCTGGTTCGCCGCCTCTCAGTGTCTCTTCACACACAACACAACAGAGACAACAGAGCAGTGATTGATCTTTGCTTCTCAATATCTTTTTTCATCTTATTACACGTTATGGTGAGTAAAGAGGAATGCTGTACTCCAAACAGTCCTGTTTTCTATCATTGCTATGAAACATTCAAAATTTAAAAAATAAATAAATAAGCAGAATAACACTTTGGGGAGCTCTTTACACACACACACACACACGCACGCACACACACACAAAGAATGTGATGAGTAGAAAGCTAGAAAGGATAGAATGGCAATCTTCCATTAAACTTTCTCTTTTACACAATTTTTTAATGTTTATTTTTCAAAGACGGAGAGGGATGAGTGGGAGAGGGGCAGAGAGAAAAGAAAACAGAATATGATGCAGGCTCCAGGCTCTGAGCTAGCTGTCAGCACAGAGCCCAATGCAGGGTTCAAACTCAGGAACCATGAGATCATGATCTGAGCCGAAGTCAGAGGCTTATTTGACTGAGTCACGCTGGTCCCCCTAAAACCTTCTCCTTAAAAGGCTGCTTATTTTAGGGGATGCTTGGGTGGCTCAGTCGGTTGGGCATCTGACTCTTGATTTCAGCTCAGGTCATGATATCATGTGCTGATAGTGTGGAGCCTGCTTGGGATTATCTTCCACTCTTTGTGACCTTTCCCTGCTTGTGCTCTCTCTCTCTCTCTCAAAATAAACTTAAAAAATAAACTTAAAAAAAGCCTGCTCATTATTAAAGATTTCTAAGGCAAATGCTTGTTTCTTTTTTCATTTATTTCTTCTTGGCTGCTTAAGCATTTTATAGTAGAGAGAAAAGACTGAGTATCTGTAATAATGCTCAACCATGAGCTTCCTTGAAGTCATCTGTTTTGGTGTTCTCACCCTTAACATGGAAACAAAAAGTAAATAAATATTAGTGGGCTCGTCTTAAAACTCACATTAAAACAACTCTGTTGTATTGCAGCTTATCTGTGACAAATCTTACTTTAACGATGTTTTAACCTACATGCAGAACACAATTATGGGAAAATGTTTTTGGTTCTTCCCAATCTCACTATCTAAAGAGACAAACTTGCTTTACTTCAATTTAGTGCTCTATAGTCTAAAGTAGGCCTTTCCCACAAGAGAAGAGAAATTTGTGAGGAAAGTTAAATTTATTGCGTTTTTAAATTGAATTTCATTGTAAACTTAAATTACATTTACTATTGTACATTCCGAGAGTATCAGTAGATGAACCTTTCAGTTTTACATACATTTATTAAAGAACCGCCTTGCTTCAAGAACAGTACGTAGACATCAAGGAGCCGAGGATGAGTAAGTCAGTTACATGCCTGCCTTCAATTGTGTTTGGGAATCAAACATTTGGAGAGACAAAGTATAATTCCATGTTTTAAAGATTGTAATGGCTTTATGGATAAGGTTGATGGGAAAGTTGTAATAGGAACTTTGCTTGAGTGAGTCAGGAAAGAAGTTTCACAAAGAGGAAGATATTTGAACCCAATCTGGAAGACTGTTTTAAAAGTACCATTGTCATATGAAATTTATTTTTTTCAGTTTATTTATTTGGAGAGAGAGAGAGGGTTGGAGAGGGGCAAAGAGAGAGAGGGAGAAAGATAGAATCCCAAGCAGGCTCCGCACTGTCATTATGAAGCCCAATGTGGGGCTAGAACTCCTGATCCTGTGAGATCATGAACCTGAGCTGAAGTCGGATGCTCGGCCCCCTGAGCCACCCAGGCACCCCCAGCCTGAAAGGTTTTTAAGACTTTGGGAGGAAGATGTTCCAGGGAGAGGCAAACTACATAATTAGTTTAGCAAACAATAATCAGTTTTCTCTAAGTTTAGCATAAAATTAAGAATTGAAAGCTGGGGTAAAGCACCCTGTTTGTCATCCTAAGGGGTTCGCTCTCTGTGTTGGCAATAGGAAACCTTTCATGGATGTTAATAAGAAAAAGCATGAAAAGGGTTGTTTGGGAAGATAATCTTGGGGTGTGTTCAGAATGGAACAGATAAAAGCTATCCTGAAAGTCCAGATAAGTAAGTGGGAAAATATTGCAAAATCCCATAAGAGATGACAGAGGCCTTAATAAATGCAGTTAGTGGAGGAAAAGAGGTAAGCACAGACAGAAGCACAATTACAGATCAGGATCAGCACTGCTACTTGGGAAATGAGCAGTGAAATGGGCAGACAGGCCTGGGACAACTGTCAGGTTTTCTCTGTGCCACATGCAAGGTTTTTAAAAAATCAGCATCATTAATGACATTTATTGAGGGCTTACTCTGCGCCAGATGCCTTGTCAAGGGCTTCAGTTCAAATCTTGTAACGATCTTCTTAAGACAGATACCATTATTGTTCCAACGCTACAAAATAAATGAAGTTTAAACTACCCTGGGAGGGATCATTGAAATGTAGCTGGAGTACCAGTAACCTTGAATATTCTTTTCAACACATGTTGAAGTTTATTAGTTAGTTTCTCCATATCCACAGGGTCAAATATTAAAATCACTTTGTTTTAATAAATGGGAGGGGTGCCTGGGTGGCTCAGTAGGTTAAGTGTCCAGCGTCAGCTCAGGTCATGATCTCACGGCTGGTGAGTTTGATTGAGCCCCACACTGGGCTCTGTGCTGTTAGCTCAGAGCCTGCTTCGGATCCTCTATTCCCCTCTAGCTCTGACTCTCCCCCACTCGTGCTTGCTCTCTCTCAAAAATAAACACTGAAAAAAAATAAATGGGAAATCGGTCTGAGAAAAACCAATGGTAGCTCAAGAGTGAAATTCTGGATCTCATGTGGCAAGGAACTGAGGGAGGCCCTCAGATAACAGCCAGTGAAGAAATGGGACATTCCGTTCAATAAACCATGAGGAAATGAAGCTTGCCAACAACCAGGTGAATGAATTTAGAAAGAGAGCCATTCCCCAAGTTGGGCCTTGAGAGGAGACTGTAGCTCCAACAAATACCTTGATTACAACCTTGAAGAGACATGAAGGCAGAAGCATTGAGCAAAACAAAATATTTTCGCTGCTGCAAGTCACTAAATTTTGGAGTCACTTGTCAGAAACATGTATTAGTCAGGCTTCTCCAGAAAAATAAAGCGATGTGTGTGGGGGGAGGGGGGGTGTACAGAAGGAGAGAGTGTGGGAGAAAGCAAGTCCAAAGTCTACTGAGCAAGCTGGCAGGCTGTCAATTTCAGCAGGTGTTGATGTTGCAACCATGAGTCCAAGGGCATTCTAGGGCAGTGGTGGTAGGGTGGCAGAACTCATTTGTCTTTGAGGGACCTCTATCTTTTTTCCTAAGGCCTTCAACTGTTTGGATAAGGCTCATGAGCTTTACAGAAGGTAAATCTACTGGTAAGTAGTAGTCACATCTAAAAGTCACCTTTACAGTAACATCTGGCCTGGTATTTGACCAAACAACTGGTCACCATAGCCTAGCCAAGTGGACATACAAATCAACCATGATCATGGCAATAGATAACAAATATACATACATTAAACATTAAACCAAATATGAATATATCATTCTTATCCTAATACCCAAGTATTAACTTGACATACAGAATGTTCTCTATTTTTGATTTTGAACTTGCACAAGGAGACAATTTTATTATTCAAATAAGAATTGGTATTGCCATTTCAGTGTGTTAAAATTGGTTGACCTTGGGACTAGCTTTGAGGCTAGAATGAAAGACCTGGGACATGTAGACAGACAGACTGACATCAATCCTGCCACTGACATCAGGGTTCAAGGCACTCTTTCATTGAATATTTCCACCTGAGTTGAATAAATGGAATTCTGCCGCTAGAACCTTTAGCAAACTTGTTTTTTTTTTTAACCACTTACTTAGATTTGCATTCTTTTTTATGTTTCCTTTTAGATTTATATAACATCTATTTGGGCTTGCATGTTTTTCATAATTTTGTTTGACTCAGATACCGCACTGTGAGTGCATCCTGACTTTTCCTATCCACAAAATAGACAACATGGCTACTAATTGCTCCCACACTTCCACATTTAGACCTACATTCCTGGAGTATTAAAAGATATTGACTTCCATTTCTTAGTTTCCATATCTAACATTCCTGTAAGGATTCCAGTTGATCCTGTTCAGATATGGTGTCTGTCCCTAGAGGAGGGAGGGATTATAGAGAAGATCGTATAGCACTCATGGGAATAAGGGATGCTGGCCAGCTAATCCCCCAGATTTTGTAATGCATAGGCATAAAAACTCATGGTATTAGACTTATATTGCTTTAATTTAAGTTGATGAACAAAAAAGATTTGCACGCTCAACTCTAAAAATGAAAGATTTCGTAGTAATACTCTTCCCAAATTCTTACCTGCTGGACTTCTACTCAAGGGCCAGTCTTAGACCCTCATATCTACATCTTCCCCACAGTGTCTCAGCCATGCCTGCCCTTTGGAGGTGGCAAGTAGAGCTTCACATATATCCTCCTTTTTCGCAACTGGAATTTTGCAACATGTAGGTGAAAAAAGACACACAGCCAGGGCCAGAAAGACAAGAGCCAACTATTTCACATTTAAACTTTGCACAAAGTTTCAAATTGCAGATTAGCAGCATGTTCTTATATGTAAGTCATTTTAAACATTCCAAAAAGTAACCTGCTGGGACAGTTATCCAAAATCAAATAAGGAATGATTCCATAGAGAAGAATTCTAGTCATCAGAGGAAGGTAAAGAGGTATTTTTGGATACAGAGACTCTGACAGGAATGGAGATTGGAGCATGGCCGGTACAGTCCCATATGTCAATACCAAGCAGAAAAATATTTATTTTCTGCCTTCTGCCACTTGAATTGTCCCTAAATATTTAAATATAATGACCTGAAAGTGAAAACATTGAAAAAAAAAAAAACTAAAGAAAACCACTGTAATGAAGCAGGGGCTATAAAAGAAATCAAATGAAAATCCTTAACTATTGCTTATTAGAAGACATGGTGGAATAGAACCTAGAATAGAGATGATAAAAAAAGGAAATTGATCCCTAGATAACTCTTCAAGCGCTGAATTGGTTCTTTCCTCAGAATTCTTTGTTTTCTTGTGTTGTTTGTTTGTTTAATTTGGATATTTATACACACACCTCTCTTCTGTCTCAAGGTAGGCCCTGTAGCCCTTACACAAAACCACACAAAATGTGTAACTTTGTCTACATATCTTCTTGGTCCTTTTCTTCTTAAATCAGTTGTATGTGGTATCTCAGAACCTCCTTACATGGCCAGGGGCTAGACGTGCTGTTTAGTTACTTAGTCCTTGAATCTCTCGCATGGCTATGTGTGTACATCCAGTTCTAAGAAATGAGTATAATTTTGCTTACTATAAAGCAAAAAGAAACTGCCAAACTAGATATGAGTCATATACAATTTTTCTGTTTGGCATTGAAGTCTATGCCTCTGTGTTTCGGTACATTTTTCAAAGGTTTAAAGAGTATACCTCACTTAAAAGGAACTTGGTGAATAATATTTAGTTACATACTTAAAATTTATTCCACCTTTATTAACTGCACTCAGATTTTTCTTTTGGAATGTCCTGCCCTCATTGGGCTATAGCCATGAACTTTGGATGGATTGACTCGATCCCAGCTCCAAGCTATATTATTTTGTCCGAATTAGAACAAAGACTGGTTCAGCAGGGCTGTCACCAAAGGCCCGATTAACCAGCACTTGGCTTCTTCCTGGGCACAGTCATTGGCTTAATCAGAGTAAACCTCAAGACTTTTGTTAAATTATTATAGTGATAGTTAAAATATTATAGTGATTATAGTGATAGTCTCTCTTACCTTGTATATGAATCAAATAACACGTTGCTTTGGTTGCTATTGGCAGCCATTTTGTGGCTATGATGGAAGCCAATCTGAGCATGCAGCCAGAACACAGAGAGGGACGCCGCCAAGAGAGTCTAGGAAACCGAGAGACTGCCTCATCAAAACACACCTGGGCTGCTCAGATATGTGAGCCAATAAATCTGGCTTATCATTTATGCCAATCTGAGTTGGAGTTCTGTTACTCACAACCAAAAACATCTCAACTAATATATAAAGCATCTGGGAAAGTGGACTTATCTAGAAAAGGAATACTAGAATATAGTAAAATTTAATCACTATTATTTATTACAGTATTCTCATTCACTGTAGCATTTCATGGATTCATGAAATCAGACAGAAAGACTTCAAAGTTAAGCAGAACCAAGCACTCTTTTAATAATGTACAAATGTAGTAGTTGATTCAGTCCTGTTAGAAAAATATGCCCAAAAGGTGAATTAGCCATTTGAGGTTTGCTTGATCTAAAACTTTTCTCTACGAAACCAAGTTTTCTCTACTAATTATAGAAAATATGTCAAGCTTGTCATTCTTACAAGAGAAGGATTTTAAAGATCTTATTACTCAAAATTATAATTTTAGATGGGCAAGATAGGAGCAATCATTTATTATTAAACAACTTACCAGGTATTAGTTTATCGGATTAGCTCCAGCAGAAAGAACCCTCAGGAAATGGAATGTACATTTTATTAGGTGGAACAGACATGAAAGAAAAGAGTTGCAGGGGCACCCAGGTGGCTCAATCAGTTAAGCATCTGACTCTTGATTTTGGCCCAGGTCACAATCTCACAGTTTGTGAGTTCAAGCGTTGCATTGGGCTCTGCACTGACAGCATGGAGATTGCTTGAGATTCTTTCTCCCTCTCTCTCCCCCTTCCCAAGTCATATTCTCTCTCTCTCTCCCTCTCTCTCTCTCTCTCTCAAAAATAAATAGATAAACTTAAAAAAGGGAAAGAAAGAAAAGAGTTCTGTCTACAGAAGAAGGACAGGTGTGGGCGAGGAAAGAGTAGTAAAGTGACAAAAATTATTCTAAAAACTAACCTCACTTACTTTATTTCCTCCAGAGTCAGTCTATGTAGAGAAGGCTTATAGATTATATCTCCATGTTTGAAGTGCTTATTTATATGAGTATGAACCCTGACACCAACAATTGGCAAAGTTTTAAGAACATGTCCTAGAACTAGAAGTGTGTTCAAGCCAGAAACCTACAATAAACAAACTGAATGGACGCCACATTTCAAACTTGACAATTGGCCCTTCTACTCTGTCCCTCCGCTCTCCCTGATCCTGCCAGTCAATGACTTTCTTGGCAATCTGCGTTTACAAGATATTTGCATGGCTTCTCCACTCCACTTTCCATCCTGGAAAGGAACTAGTTTTGTGAAAAACTTCTATTTGTCTCACTGGGAAAAAAAAGGGCAATGATTAACTACTAGAACTGCATCCACACATAACTGAAGCTGGTTCAGCTCTTATTTCATACACTCTGTTTCTCCAAAAGAAATGTGGTCCTTCTTCCTTCCATTCTATCGACTATATCTTTAACTGCTTTTTCCCCTAAAGCATTCAGTGTAAGATCGTTTGATTTGAGGGAGCCTTCCAAATATTTATAGAGTAGCTTGAAAGGGTCTTTATAAAACCACTTTGGAAAAACTATTTTGTTCTTCTTGCAGGAAAAAAAAAACCTTAAAAATGTGTTTTGATTCTTTCTAACTGAGAAAGAGAGAGAGAGAGAAAGAGAGAGAGAGAGGTATTAAGGTGCAAAACTACCACTTGACCATTTGGTTTTGAGCTGATATTTTATTAAAAATTATAAAAGAAACTCTTTGGTGTATAAAACTCAAGCTGTGTAGTCTTTTGAAGTAAAAAAGTCCTGCTATATCTGCTTGATTTATGGTTTGCTTTTAGGAAAAAAGAATACCGTCCAAGCCTCATTTAGACCCTGGTACCTATTTACCAGTAGATTAATGTCAAGTCCTGCTATTTTTGAGATCCTGACCTTTTACTTTTATTTTGTTTAATCAGGAAATATTTAAAATTACACTCTTTAGGCTTCTAGATTTCACATCAGCGCATCTGCCAGCGGTCTGCCCTCCTCCATAGGAGTTCTGGCAGAAATAGACAAGCCTGGTAGAATATCAAAGTTTATCAAGCCACAGGATCTACAAAATCTTAATTTTCCTCATTACTCCGCATCCCACACACCCAGCCCCACCCTAGAAAGTAGTAATATGATCCAGAAAGAAACATTGGAATTAACAAAATCGAATAGAGCCGAGAATCCTAGACTCTGGATAAAGACCGGCTTAAATTTGTTTACACGTCACTAATGAAACATTTGTGGGTGTGATGCCAAAAACTTAAAATTGAGAAAGTTTATTTGCATACCTTTCTCAAGATGGCCCCTGTGGCCAGTTGATAATTATACTTCATTTTTTTGACCAAAGAATCTGAACCCAGCTTCTAGAAAATATGTGACATAGTATCAGAGAGAACCTTTTGTCTTATCTCTCTCTGAAAAATCTCTACCTCAGAGACAGAAGCTATGATTATCTACATGACAGTCCTAGACTGTGATGTTTCCTAAAATCTGAAATTCCTCAATATGATTCCTAAGCTTCAGCATCCTGGCATACTTCCAAGAAGCAAAACAAAACACAATGGAACTACAGAAACCACAAGATTTTATATTGAAAAAATACTGAATACATTTATATTTTTTAATATCAAGATTTTCAACATTAAAGGCTCCATCGTAGTTTTTTATTTGTATCTTTCTTGCTCCCCAGATACCAGCAGACAACTCTAAAATTAAATAACTTTTATGAATAATATAGGCGGCACAACTGCAAAATTTAGATTTTGAATATAAAGGATAAGATAAATGAAGTAGACATATGATCTTTCATTTTCCTCCTTTTCATCAGAGCAGTTCTTCGATGACCTATGGACCTACTTCTTTCTGTTTCTTCTCTGCCTCTCCCACACACTTTCAAGGAAATGGACCAAAACATTCATTGAACATTGGAAAAATTGAGCTCTAGAGGAAAAATCCTAGGACTATAGCAATGCGCTTTATTTTCTTATTATAATAAAAATAATGATAATATCTTGAGTTTAACGTGTCTTTCTTTTAAAGCATTTGAGCATATTGTTTTTGTTTTCATTGTCTATAGATTATCCAATGTTCCCATGACATACTTAAAGCCACTTGACTCCTTGGTAGAACTAAGACTAGAACCTAAGCCTCCCACATATGTGTCTAAAGTTCATTCCCCTAGGTTATATATTGGCCAATTCATAAAGTACCCACCTTAATAGTCCAAAGGCCTCTAAATAACAGCTGAAAGTCACACTAACTAAGGTTATTTTCCCTCTGGGTGTGAGCTCTTTTGCTTTGTGATAGAGCTCAATTTGATTTTTAAAATCAGCTCCTTGCTTTTTCTAGCCCAACTGTTACCTAAGGAAGGAACAATCTGAACTACTGCCTTTGGGTTTAACTTTTGATCCAGTCATTTACCTGCGTGGCCTTTGAGCCTGCCTCATGGGAGAACTCTCTCGAAATCTCAATCAGGAAGTCAGATCTGGATAGCAATGAATACACGGGTTTCTATTTATAATAAGTAATGTACTTCTTTCTACTTCATTTTTTAAATATAAAATTCAACATAATAAAATACTAACTATCTCACAGGATTTCTGTGAGTTTTAAAGAGAACTTATTACATGTGTATATCATATACATAATATATATAATATACATGATATATTACACATAACTATTTACATATTGCATATAAGGCAGTGTATGAGTTTAGTCAGTACTCAAGAGATTTTATTATATTCTTATTTTTTGGTCTGTAACATTTTATTTTTATGTGTACTCTATTAGCAATTACCCCAATAGTTCCAACATTGAGCTTACAAACATCAGCCTGCTGTGAGCATTGGTCAGGTCCCTAGGCCAGTCTGCATAGGCATTTCATCCCACCTCCATCCCATCCCACCCAAAAAATGATTAGGAAAATTTAGCAGAACTATTTTGATCATCTTAGCACATCTACTCAAAGCTGAAAATATTTGAATAGCCTGGTCATTCCTTAATCTGAAATACATAAACTTTGTAAAAGTTACTCATGAATTTTTCAATTGAATCAACATCCCTGATGTTTAAAAATTATGTGCATATATATGTATACATTCATATATATGTATACAAATATGTATTACATATGTATATATGATGTGTATATATGTGTATATGTGTATGTATTCAGTGAAAGATGTGAATTAATCTTCATGTATTATATTGTCAAATGTTAAGAATGTTGAGCAATAATATAAGGAATGTGTTTAAATTACTGCATGCAGAAGATGATCATAAAAGGAAAGAGGCAGTTTTCCAAAAGTTAAATGGGTTTCCTCTCAGCATTTCAGTTTTAAGTATATAGTTTCGCATACAGGTGCAGCATCTGACTCTAAACTTTATAGTCCTCCTTCTACAATCCATAGCTTTAATAGTTTTCCATTCCATTATTAACTCCCAAAATATAGTTTGTTATTCTTAAATTGTTGATACAGACACAATGGAATCGCAAAATCTTTTTTTTAAGTTTATTTATTTATTTTTGAAAGAGAGACAGACAGAGTGAGTGGGGGAGAGGAAGAGAGAGTCCCAAACAACTCTGCACTGTCAGCACGGAATGTGATGTGGGGCTCGAACTCACAAACCGTGAGAACATGACTGGAACCGAAACAAGAGTTGGACACTTAACTAACTGAGTCACCCAGGTGCCCCTGGAATTGCAAAATCTTTAACTGAGAACTCTTTTAATCTTCCTCGTTTTTAAAGTAAATATTATAAATATTTACAAATTTACAAACCTTGATACATATTGTAAAATAAACAAGAAAGTCTATCAACTACTATACCTGCTTTTGTTAAAAGATAAAGTCAAGGGATGCCTGGGTGGCTCAATCTGTTGAGCATCCAATTTCAGCTCAGGTCATGGTCTCATGGTTTGTGGGTTTGAGCCCCGCATCGGGCTCTATGCTGACAGCTCACAGCCTGGAGCCTGCTTCTGATTCTGTGTCTCCCTCTCTCTCTGCCCCTCCCTTACTCACACTCTGTGTCTCTCTCTCAGAAATAAATAAACATTAAAAAACTATTAAACTTCATATAGGAAAGAAAAGTTTTAATGTTAGGGGTTGTGGAGTTTAAACACCTATAAGTCAAGTTTACTCCAAATAGTCACATGTCTGGATGTTGATGAATGTCTGCCCTGGGTAAGGCTTCATCATCTTAACTTGTTTATTCATACTGTTTCTTTCTTATTTCAGTTTTAACTTTAAACATGGTTTTATTGTATTGTATAGCAAAGACTCTAAGACATGGTTGTTTGCAAATATATTGGATTTGAGATTACCTCAGGAGCTAGAGCCACATTTAATTCAACCTGTGATAAATCATATAAACATTTCAGTCTTTGTTTAAAGAAGTCGTTTTTATTGTATGCCTTCTTGGATTTTTTTCTGAGCATGGTATCTTTACTTGCTCTGTTTTCTTCTGTTTTATCAGTCTTCTTTATTTACATAACAGTTTCCTTCAACTTCCAACTTCCAAGTTACCTTGACATGAAGCTGTTTCTTTCTGGAACAGAAAAGGAAAATATGTCATGTACTATTATTCTTTTTTTTTTTATTTATTGAACCATCTGGACATCTGGAAGCAGAGTCTAAACCTGTCAGCCTCTCGTGATATAAAGCAAATATGCATTATTCTATGGAGGAAACTAAAACAGAGGCTTTCTTTCTCCATCTCCCCACCTCATGGAAAGAAATTTAATTTATGGGGATTTCTGTGAAGGGCAGTCTGTGTCAGAGAGGAGGGCTTAGCAATTACCTCAAAAAAAAGCACTCAGAGTTTCATCAAACACGCCCCCCCCCCCCAAGATCTTTGGAAATTTGCCTAAACTCCATTTTATTTTCGACAGACCCTTCAGACACATAGGAAGTGAAGGATATGCTTCCAAGCCAAAAGGTTCTTCACAGATGGCAGTGGAGGCGGAAACACTGGCGTGTTCCTTCCTCGGCCGTTCGGTCATGTTTGTATCGTGAGACTTCATAAACGAGGAGTGTTTACAGCATCCCGTGGCTGTGAGATGTGCCAGGCGGCATGTAGGGTGCACTCAGGTAGAGCTAAGGGGTTCCATTTCCTAATTTACCCTCTCAAAATCACAGAGTTCCATCCCGAGATGGTGCCTCTGAACAGTTAAGAGCAGTAGGTGGACACGGGAAGGTAATAGGATCTAAGCCAGTTCTGTGTTTTCAGTCAGCTGAAAAAAATGCATTATTGTGTAATCTGAGACTTAAAGGGACTTCAAGGGATATACATTAATCGTTTAGCCCACTAGATCCACGGCTCAAGTACCAAAGTATCAAAGAATTAATAATAGGAGCCAAAATAGCAATTGCCTTTCCTTTTGTATTTCTAACATAAAATTATTCTCTATGAAATAATCACATACAGTATTAAAAACAGTATTTTTTATGTAAAGCTAATGCATCCAACTCACCAGTGTTTTCATAAACAATGAAACAAAGTCATTTTACCTTATACAGAACTTTAGGTCTATGAAGCATTCACATCCACACCTGCAGCATACATAGACAATGATTTGGCTACTTATAGTCCTAAAACTGCCACAAAGCCCTGTCTATCTGGATAATTCTATGATTCACAGAGTTGACTCAGAAATTTTATTCCAGCCTACCCCCTGTCACTCACACAGGATGATGGCACATACCAAAGCAATTCTTGAAGTTGCTACCTTACCTTTATTAATCTCTACAGACTGAGGTTCTAATTTTTCCCACCTTTCACCTTGATTAAGAGACCAGCTTCTTCTGCCCTCTTCCCCCCATTGCCACTTCTAGGATTGAAGATGTGCTTAGGATTCTGTGTGGCCCATTCTACAGATCTGTCTATTGTATGTCACCTGTCCCTGGTGACCGATATCCAGGCCCTACGGTTCATGCGGGAAAAACAAGACTTGTTTTTATGAGAGCCTATACACATGCTAAAATCTCTTTTACCAGTATTTTACAACTCTTCTCATTGTCTACAGCTTTCCTTGATAACTAACTGGGCCTCTGCCTGGCTGGCAGGTTACGTCTTGTAGATTTCTGACAGTTTAGATTCCTTCAAGCTAGACTTCTAAAACTTGAAAGCCATTTTGAGAGAGCAATTTCAAATCTTTGCCCTAAGAAAGTAGTAGCAGACTTTCCTATTATAACTATTCCAACATACACCATTAAAGAACCAAATCCGATGGATTTTCATCAGACTCAAAGAAAATGCTGGTGCTTTTCAAAGTCCATCCCAGTTTCTTTACAGCCCAGCTCTCCACTGGCAAAATTCTCTGGATTATATTTGGAAATTCTGGGGCATATTTTTAAATCACAAATTGATGTGTTTTACTTTAAAAGTAAGACCTCCTTTATATGTTACAGAAGAAATTTTACCATTATCATTGGATCTTTGCACCTTAAAATAAACTTTATTTTGAACCACACCTTTCTGTGAGGCTTGACAAAAGAAGACAGCCAGACCTAGAGGGTTATGAATTCTGTGATGGAACTTGATTCATGGTTTCTAATAAAGATATTTTAATGCTCCTGCCAAGTTCAGCAGCAAGGCTTGCCAGAACACAGGCGCTCAAGTAAGCCTACCCCTTAATCTTGTGTGAGAAGAGAAAACAGGCCCAACAGCAATACAGGCTGGATATGAAAGTCCTTCTCTGCGTTACTTTCCCCAGTAAAGGTCATCTGTGCCAGCAAGAAACAGTATCTCAGTAATATCTGGTAGTGCTCAGAGCCACTGGCAAGAAAAGGAGCATTACGGTCAATTGAATATTTATTTACGTAAGAAAGCCCCTTTTGCCAGTTGCCCTTTTAGTACATACACTTTTCCCCCCTATACAGAAACAGCTTTTGATTATTCAGGTTAGTTGGGGTGGAAAATAAGGGGGAAGGGACAAGACCACTCAAAGTGATAGACAATGAAAAACTCAACTGTGGTTGGCTTTCAATTTTGTTTTTGTACTTTCATTGAAATATGGGTGTGTCTGGCATTCTGAGAATTTGCATTTCAGATAAAGTAGTAACAGCAGAGCATAGAGACCTGACTCAGAAAAGCTGGAAAGTCATTTTAGTTCCCTATCTGCTCAACTTTTGGTCACCCCATTCCTTACTGGGGGTAGACATCTCCACCTCTCCATTTATTGCTTGATTTAATTAAGTGGGGTAGAGTGTTTCTTGGTTTTCAACCAGAAAATGGAAGCACAATCTTCCATGGCATGATGATATAAAACTTGAGCAATAGACATTTAACTGCTCCATAAGAAAATTAGTGGAATAAAAATCCATTTACTTCTCAGTAAACTTTGACTTGGCATACATTTCAGAGATACTTTGCCAAATACACTTGATAATTGCATACAATTTACAAAACAAGATTGTTTCTAGAATTTTTACCCCGTCCCCACCCTTCACCAACACACACACACAATCATCCCACATCCCTCAGACTGAGACACGTGACAAACATCCAGGTAGGGGCACAGGAGGATGGCACGCCAGTAAATACCAGAGAGAGATTTGTCATGTAGCAATGAAAATAGTGAGAGACAACCCAAGAACATCTTTCACCGAGAAGAGACGATCCTCCTCAGTGCTGTGTGAGTGACATTACAAGACAATATTTAAAATTTATTTAACCTACACATCTTCCATTTTCAAAGAGGTAAGCATTGATATATTTGGCAGGTGGGAGAAACTAAATGTTCACTTGCAGAGGTACTGCCATTTCTGTGGCTCCTGGGGGAAAAATGTTTTAGTACATGATTTAGATGTTTTACAATCATTACTGTAATGCCAAATCCTTGGAGTCACTGTTTGTGATGAACCGAACAGGGTGCACAGATGCCTTAAAGCCTGGAAAATTGCTAACCAGAAAATGCTTCATTTTAGTCAGAGTTGTCTCAGAAAGACAGATCTCTCTAAACAATACTAATTCAGGGACTTGGCTAACATTGGAAATGGAAAGTAGTGCTCTCTTGCCAAGTTTTGGAGATGCTTGCACAATATCCAGATGATTGAATTATATACATGGCAAATCAAAGTGGCAAATATCAGTTGTACAAATCAAATTCTTAAAGGTAACTAATGATGGGGCATTATCCCAACCTTCTTCTATTTTTTTAATGTTTATTTATTTTTGAGAGAGACAGAGTGTGAGGAAGGGAGGGACAGAGAGCGAAAGGGAGACACAGAATCAAAAGGAGGCTCCAGACTCAGAGCTGTCAGCACAGAGCCTGATATGGGGCTCGAACTAACAAACCATGAGATCATGACGTGAGCCACAGCTGATTGCTGAACTGACTGAGCCACGTAGGAACCCTTTTTCTATTTTTTTTTAAGTTTTTATTTATTTTGAGAGAGAGCAAGTGTGAGCAGGAAAGGAACAAAAAGAGGGGGAGAGAGAATTCCAAGTAGGCTCAGCACTGTTGGCACAAAGTCTGATGCAGGGCTCGAACTCACAAACTATGAGATCATGACCTGAGCCAAAACCAAGCACATGATGCTTAACCAACTGAGCTGCCCAGGTGCCCCTAGAAACTCAATCCTTTTCTAAAATCAAAGTAGGAAATTAACATCTTTTCTTCTTTTATCTATCTATGCAAAAGCAAGTAATATAAGATGTTGTTCAGGAGCTTGGGTGGCTCAGTTGGTTGAGCATCCAACTCTTGAGTTTGGCTCAGGTCATGATCCCAGAGTCATGAGACTGAGCTCTACATTAGGCTCCATGCTGAGCGCGGAACCTGCTTAAGGTTCTCTCAGTCTCTCCTTGTGCCCCTCTCCCCTGCTTGCACTCTTTCTCTCAAAAATAAAATAATAAAATAAAATAAATTATTAAATTGGTAAACCTTATTAGTTTTAAAATTGATGTTTTCAACAAACATCTTTACTGTAGAAAGGGATAATATGTGTTACTAAGCCATCATAAGGTTATCAGTAAAATTTTCAACCTGGCATTTGTATTCAATGTGAAAAAATTTTGTCCTAAAAAAAAAAACAGGTAAGAAAACTAACAATATAAATAGAGAAATACAATTGCACATTCACAGACCAACATTTGAAAGGAAATAAGCGAAAATAAATCTAAATGGTCTTTGACTTCACTGGCATAAATGATTCCTGAAAGCATGAGTTAGTTATAAGGACAAAGTCAAAATAGATGAGATTGTATAGAAAAGGACAATATTTCTTCTGTAACAGATCTAGGTCTTACTATGAAAGATATTGGAAAAACATGTTATTGATAAAAAGGAAGAAAATATTCAATTGTCAAAGGACTTGATCTTAATCATCTAAAAGTTGATAAACAAACATCAGAACATATATCATCAATTCTTTTAGAATATATCAATTTAGATGAGTTTTTCCTATATTCATTAACATCATTACATTGGAATAGCTGAACTTAAACTGCAGATTGACACAATAATAGTACAATTGAAGCCACACATAATCTCAAATTACTTACTCTGGGCTTTCAAATGAATGACAGGACTTTCAGCTTTCACCACTAAATTTTATATATGCAAAAAAAAAAATAGTTGTCAGCGGACCAAGTCAAAGATTAGAAGCACAAGAAGGAGGGGCATTGGGGCGGCTCAGTCAGTTAAATGTCCAAACCTTGATATTGGCTCACGTCATGATCTCACTGTTCATGGGTTTGAACCCTGCATCAGGTTCTATGCTGACAGTGGGGGGCCTGCTCGGGATTCCCTCTCTCTCTCACTGCCCCTGCCCCATCTCTCTCTCTCAAAAAACAAAATTAAGAATAACAAGAATGATTCCAATGTACTATTTCTGACTAGAAGATAGAGGGATTGTGTGTCAAAAACTGCAGGCAGTTTCTAAAGACACAGAGAAGTCCTTGATCAACACCTGACAAGAGTCAGGGATCTGTGTCCTACAACCACAAGGAAGTGAATGATGCCAACAACAAAAATGAATTTAGAAGGAACTTAGAAGGCAGATTTCCCCCCGGAATCTGCAGATGACCACTCAGCCCAGCATACATCTTGATGTCAACTTTGTGATACTCTGAGAATAGAACCCAGCAAGGCCATGCCGGACTGTTGACTTCAAGAACTATGCTGGCTGAAGTCCAATCCTATCCTGTTATTGCCCAGGGGGATTAACTGGTCATTTGCACATCATGTCAATTCACAAACTCAGGCAGCAGAGAGTCCTTGTCATGTCAAGTTCAGAGAAAGCAATGAGAGATAGGGGCCTACCTCTGAGGCTATCTATTTTTTCTTCTAGATGTATACTAAAATGACACATTTTCATTAAGTTGGCAAGATGATTCAGTCTTCTAGTATTAAATTGAAGTTGGTAGGGAAGAAATAAAGTGAAATAAGGATTGCATATGAGACCTAAGAAGAAAACAACATAATAGAAATAAAAGAAAGGGAGAAAGCTATGATTGAGTATGACTACAAGGATCTGAGGATTTTTTATAGTCTACAAAAACCATGTATTTATCATCTTAAGAAATTAGTTGCGTTTCTTCCTTTTAAAGTCAGTAATGCTAGTATTGTACTATCATTAAAAGTTGAATATTAAAAATAGTTTGTGGCATATGCAAACTATAATTCTTCACTCACTAATATCCAGACTCTACATCAAATTCTATTATTTTCAAAGTTAGAGACATAAAATTTGAAATATTAGATTGAAGCATATAAAACTGTGAATATATAATCCTTTATGACCTATTAAAATGGTAGCTTCATGTGATTCAACTTAACAGATTGTTAGGGGGTATTAAAAACATTATGTGGCTACAGCCACATAATTAATTTTGGTAAAGAGAGAGCTGAATAGTGACTTAACAACTGGTAGGCCTTTTTATCATATAACCTATTTCTCTAATATCTATCACAGTAAGTGCTAGAGTCATTAAGGGAGAAACATTGATCTTTTTTATACAAACTGTCCACTGAGAACATTAAAGGAAAAATTAAGCTCAGTCTTTAAGATAAAGTACCTTTACAATTTACATTTACAATAGAGAGTATCGCTCTGAGAGTGAGGGATGCTATTTATTTTAATTGGCTACCTTTATTGACAGTATCAAGCATGACTCAATATTTTACTGTGGCAACAGAATATTCTAAAGAATACTAATTTTTAGTTAAGAGAACAAGATTATTTGGTTGGACCATATTAAATGACAGCACAAGATAAACCAGAACATCTTACCTCACAGAGAGAAGGTATTACATCTCAGAGAACTCTCTCTCTAAGCTCTTATGCCCTTTTGTATTTCTTTTTGTATCTCTCCACATTCTCTATCTTGGTGTCTTCATGTCTAGACACTCGTTTATTTATTGTCCTAGCTTAGGCTTTATGGTAAGTCATTACAGGGATGTCTATAAATCGATTTAGAATCCTTTGTTCCACTAACATTTTGTTGCATGGGCCAGGAAAATCCCCTATCTTTGGTTAATTCTATGATTTCCATTATTCTCATACCTCCTACTACTGATTGTACTCACTCAAAGGGCATGCTAAGTAAATCCAACTAGGTTTCAACTAATAAGCAACTTTTTCTTCTATTCATCCTAGAAGCTAGCTTATATAATTTCCACATTCTTCAAGTGGAATCCTACACCCTATACTCAATCCCAGAGATTATTTCGCTGAAAAGATTCAAGTCATTAACAATAAATTTTATTGACTTTCTCCTTCTCTTACTGAAAAATTTACCTTATTTTCTGTTATCCAATTCAATGTTGTCACAAAGAAATATCTTGCTCCTATTTTCAAAACTAACCCTTTTACTTGTCCTCAGAACCTCATTTTCACCCGATTCTTCTCCATCCTTACTTTATGAAACATCTCTTGAACGTCAAGTATATTTCTCTTATTGGCTTGATTCCAAGCAATACCCTGTGATAGCTTCATTCTCTCTGAATGTTATTCCTTACTTACCCCCACAAGCATTCCTTTATTATTTTTGACTCTTCACTGAAGGATTTCTGAGGGAATTTTGTTTACATTATTATCTCTCCACATTCTCTATCTTGGTGTCTTCGTGTCTAGATACTTGTTTTTGTATATTTCTTCATAAACTGCTATGGTCTTTACATTGAGCTTTGTTCAGGAAAGCCATCCTGCTGCCTTAGTCAAAACATTGTGAACCAGGGGGCCACTTGAGTGGCTCCATTAGTTCAGTGGCAGACCCTTAATTTCAGCTCGGGTCATGATCTTGCAGTTCATGAGATTGAGCCCCACATCCAGCTCTGCTCTGACAGTGTGGAGAACCTGCTTCTGATTTTCTTTCTCCCTCTCTCAGCTCCTCCCCCTCTCACACTTGCTCTCTCTCAAAATACACTTGATCTTAGCCAAAAGTCCAAGAAGTGATGCTCTCTCTCAAAATGAATAAACTTAAAAAAAAAAACCCACCCATAAAAATAACTTCCTGAACCAGGAAGCATGGAAAGCCTAAAATGCCATCTCAAGATGAGGTAGCTTCATGGCTATTCAGATTTTCTACTTCATCTTGTGTCAGTTTTGCTCACATGGAACTGTGTAAGTCTTCTGGATAGGAGAGACTCTATTTTGAGAAAAGCTCCACTTTCCTTTCTAAAGCAAATGGCTAATGAACTGGGCAAAAAGATCCTTGGCTGGACCAAAAGAGGCAATTGTTTTATAAGCATTTGTCTATAAAAGTCAACAGGACAGCAAATATCCTGATCATAAGACAGTTGGTTGTGGACATTTTGAAGAGAGAATAGTTAACTAATGCATACCAGAATAGTTTCATTTATTACCACCAAAAGAACAATCAATGTGTAACCAAAAGTAGTTCAGCCTCTTAGTACCAACTGACTTTTTTTTTTCTTTTTTATCCAAATCATATAATTGCCTTCCTTCCTGTTTATCATAAAAATCCCTTGCTTTCACACTGCAGGCAGAATACTTTTCTGGTTTCTACTAGGATTAGGCTCCCTGGATTGTAATTCTAAGACCATAAATAGAAGCTTCTGTTCTTTTTCAGCTTTACTTCCTTTCTTGGTTGATGGTAGTTTGTATCATTCAGGAATTTGTCCATTTAACCAAAGTCACCAAATGTGTCAGCATCACATTGTTCATATTCCCTTATTACTCTTCACATGTAAATAGGATTTAGAGTGATAACTTCTGTTTTATTCCTGATATTAGCAATTTGTGTCTTCTCCATTCTTTATTGTTCTTTTTTTTATTTTGTTATCATTTATTTATAGTTGAGAGACAGAATGCGATCAGAGGAGAGGCAGAGAGAGAGGGAGGCACAGAATCCAAAGCAGGCTTTGAGCCGTCAGGACAGAGCCTGAGGCAGGAATCAAACCCATGAACTAGGAGATCATAACCTGAGCTAACATCAGACACCCAACCTACTGAGCCACCCAGGTGCCCTGTTTATTTTTCTTCTTAATGAAGGGTTTCTACTCTAGCTATTTGGAATTAGAAAGCCTCTCAGCCCCTGAGAGTTGAAAAATTTTATGAGCTCTCTGGTGGTTCTTTTGCCTGGTTTCATGGAGTTTCGCCCTATTTATGCAAAACTTCAGATCCCCAACAGACTCAAAGGGACTGGTGTACAAAGTTCTATAGCTCTTTTTCTGCTTCTTCTTGAGTGCTTTGCCACAAGAACTGAAGCTCCTCGACCTATATGAATTCTGAGTCTGTCTCCTTAGTGGAATCTGTGAAACCCCAGCCTCTGCTCAGATGCCTCTTTCAGTGGAGAAATCCAGAAAGGCAAAAAGATCAAAACAATTGCAGGGCTCGCCTCCTTTGCTCTTTCTCAAAAATCAGGGTCCTATGCTGCCTTTTCCTCATGTGTAATAAGAGCTGTTTAATATTTTGCAGCTAGAGGGCAAAATCAAGGCCCATCACTCAATCAGGGCAAATAGAATTCCTTTAAGTAGGGGTGTCTTTTGAATTCGCTCATTCTATCACCTGTGACCTTCTGGCCCAGCTTTGCTGGTGTGTTTTTTTCCTCTGCTGTCAGAATCTAGCATCTAGCTACAGTTGTCCTCTGGGCCTCTTTAACAGATTGTCTTTAAAAACATGCATTTTGAATGGGACTCCACATTCTTTCCTTACCGTCATGCATTCAATGAAATATTTTGGATTTTGAAAGAGTGATGTCAATTTAAGTGCTTAATTTTGACCAGTCTTCTGCTCTTACATAACATTGATAGAATGGCATGGTAAGGAGCTACCTTTTATTTTATTTTATTTTTGAGAGAAAGAGAAAGAGCATGAGCGAGGGAGGGGCAGAGACAGAGGGAAACACAGAATCTGAAGTAGGCTTCGGGCTCTGAGCTGGCAGTACAGAACTCAATGTAGGGCTCGAACCCACAAACCGTGAGATCATAACCTGAGCTGAAATCAGATGCTTAACCAACTCAGCCACCCAGGTGCCCCAAGGTGTCACCTTTTAAAATGGCAAATTCTCTAGGAATAGTAATACACTCTTTAAACGTTTCTCGTGAGAGAGGCTACCGAATGGCTTTAAGACCACTAGGCAGGAAGGAAAAGATGACAGAAAAGGGAGATGAGAAATGAGAAGACGTTATTCTAAAGTCATTTCCTCGGCAGTTAATTCTCTCTCCTGGAACATGCCAGGTTTCTGTTCTTCCCCAGTCACCCCTGAGGTCACCTTAAACTCTTATCCTCCAGTAAGCCACACAAGGTCAGGGAGGGTTTTCATCTCCTTTGCAGAAATTTTTAAATTTATTTGTAAATGTTTATTTACTTCGAAAGAGAAAGAGAGTGACAGTGAGAGAGGAGCAGAGAGAGGGAGAGAAAGAATTCCAAGCAGGCTCCACACTGTCAGCCAGAGCCTGATGCCAGGCTCTATCTCAAGAACCATGAGATTATGCCCTGAGCCAAAATCAAGAGTCAGACACTTAACTGAGACACCCAGACACCCTTCTTTTGGAGAAATTGTTTTTAAAAAAGAAAGGGGGTGAAGTGAAGACATAAGACTACAAAAGTCAAGGGAAGAAATCACAAGAAGCTCTTAGGGAATACAAAAGGAATATTCCTTAAAAGCACTAAATTATAGTACCAAATAATATCATAGTTCTAACAAGAGAATATAACTGCTTTCTACTTCTTACTTTCAGTAAGCCATTAATGTGCATTTAAATTTTCTTCTTTGTAATATTGTAGATGTGGTTAAACAATATGATTTCTCTAATTTCTTCTAGAGCTAATATATAAATTTACTCAGTAGTAAAATAAATATTCTAATTTTATACTACCATATTGGGAGGAAAAGTTCTTAAAGGTATTCTATACATAGGAAACATTCAACATGAAAGCATATGAAGATGAACAGGCTAGACTGTTTCTCTATTACTAAGCACAGAAGCATTATAGAAGATTGTCTACACTTCTGAAAGCTTAGGTAAGAATAGAAGCTGTAGAGCTACCAGCCATGTTTCTCATATTTCTAAGGAAATAAATCAAGAAATCCAATAGTAAGGAATGTAGTGGCCATGGCAAACAGTTTGATAATAATTTGGCCTTATTTTGAACCCCTTTCCACTTTGCATTTCTAAAGTTGGTAGTTCTATTTCTATAATCCCTGAAGTATGATTAGAATTAGAAAAGTATTTAGTGCCATGCTGAAATTAGCAAAAAGAAAGAGAAGGAGGTAATAGGAGCAGAGGTGGGAAGGAGAGGAAGAGAGGAGGAAGAGAAAAAAAGAAAAGGAAGCAGAGAAAAGGTAGGGAGGGGGAGGAGGAGATTAAACAGTAAATAGGAAAGTACAGGTTCTTATATTTGTTTTTGCCACACTTCCAGTGAGTCCCAGGGTCAGATGATAAATTAATAGGTAACAGCCTCTCTTCTGCTCTAGCTAACCTTTATATAGATTCAGAATTATTTTCCAAGGAAACGTCAAAATCTGCCATTATATTGGCTTCTAGCTCTGGTTAACAAACTTGTTAAACTTGTAAGCTGTAAGGGACAACTGAGCATTCTAAAGGTGTGTGCTACTCTTCTCTACAGGTACCAGTTTCTTAGGTTAGGAATACAGCATTTCTGTGGGCAAACATCTTGATGGAATTCTGTACAGGCATTATTAGAATTGTAAAATTATGGAAAGCGCAGAGTCTACTGTGAGATTTCAATCTAGAGCAGAGGTGAGAAAAGCATAAACACAAATATATGTAATGACTATATTTTGTGTTTACAAATACAGTTTTCCAACAGAAATGGTATGGAGGGAGAAAAAATAAATTGTTGGGTAAGTAGAAATTCTGAGGATAAGAAATAGGAAAGACTGAAATAGAAAATCAGGGTAATAGGTATAAGGACAATCAGCAGACAATTCTCCAAAAATAAACAAAAATAACTTCTTGAGGGGCTCAGTGCATTAAGTGTCTGACTTTGGCTCAGGTCATGGTCTCATGGTAGGTGAGTTCAAGGCCTGCATAGAGCTCTTGGCTCTCAGTGCCAGGACCACTTCGGATCCTCTGTACCCCCTCTCTGTCCCTTCCCCACTTGCTCTCTCATTCAAAAATAAATAAACATTAAAAAAGGAAGATATAAAATCTTTTAAAAAAAATAATAAACGTCTTGAAAAAGGTGTGACTCCAGCAGAAATCTGAAAGATAGGACATGATTTGGAGCAGACATTCCACAGGAATTAAAGAATTAATAAAAAAAGAAAATAATAGAAAATAGTAAATTCTATTACGATTGCTGTTTTCTTTTTACTTTTTTAATGTTTACATAGTTTTGAGAGAGAGAGATAGTCAGAGCATGATCAGGAGAAGGGCAGAGAAAGAGGGAGACGCAGAATGTAAAGCAAGCTCCAGGTTCTGAGCTGTCAGCACAGAGCCCAATGTGTGGCTTGAACTCACAAGCCTTGAGATCATGACCTGAGCCGAAGTTGGACGCTTAACCAACTGAGCCACCCAGGCGCCCCTATTATTGTTGTTTTATTATTTAGAAGGAAGAGGAAAAGATTATTTTTCCTCCCAAAGAGGCACTACATGCTGCTCCCATTTATGTTCTTGGAGTTACCTGTAACTCTTGTATCTCCGCTGTAGAAATACCACAAAATGGTGTGCTTTTCTGCATCTATTCCCAACCAGTGTTACAGATCAGGGCTTTCCACTTTTTCAGGATATCCGATTGTTAAACACTTACCAGCACACGGGAAATTATTTTCTCTGAACAACAGGCAAGAGTCATGTCCCCAAAGACACTTTCAGGAATGCTGGCTTACAGAAAAAAAGCTCTTTCCAGCTCTATCTCCTAATACCTCCTCTATGTACTTTGTTGCAATGTATCAACTTAACCTATTTTCTTCAACTCCTACTGATTCTTGAATTTTTTTTAATTTTTATTTATTTTTGAGAGAAAGAGAGGGGCAAGAGCATAAGCAGGAGAGGCAGAGAGAGAGGGAGACACAGAATCTGAATCAGGCTCTGGGCTCTGAGCTGTTAGCACAAAGCCCAACGTGGGGCTCGAACTCATGAGCTGTGAGATCATGGCCTGAGCTGAAGTCAGACACTTAACTGACTGAGCCACGCAGGTGCCCCATTTCCTACTGATTCTTAAAAGTCTCAGCTTGGACATAGTCTTTTTTGTGAAACCTCTGATCTTTCTACACAGAATTAACTAGAGCCTAGTTGCCCCCCCCTGAAGTTTGGATGTGTCACTATTAGAATATTATTGTCCTACCTATAATTCAGTAACTAATTCAACAAATAGTTGTTCCTCCCCTATTATGTGCCAAGAATTGGGTTATGTGTTGGGAATAATATTGAAAAGGCAGCCATGGTCTATTCCCTGGTGAGGGAGATAAACAATAAATCAGGTAACTATCATTTTGACAAGTGCTTAGAAGAAGAGTGTAATTATACATACATTTGCTTAATCTACAAAGCTGTGATTCTCTTCAATGATAGAGAATTTTTTTCTTTTTAAGTGTTTATATATTTTTGAGAGAGAGAGAGTGTACATGTGAGTAGGGAAGGGGCAGAGAAAGAAAGAGACAGAGGATCCGAAGAAGGCTCTGCACTGACAGTAGAGAGCCCAGTGCAGACCTTGAACTCACAAACCATGAAATCATGACCTGAGCCAAACTCAGATGCTTAACGGACTGAGTCACCCAGGTGCCTCACAGCTTTTATCCATCATCATTCTCTTTTTAGTGTCAGGATTTTTCTAGAATATATATGTTGGACAAATTTTCTGTGAAAGAAAGAAGATACATGTAGGGAAAGAAAAAAATGAAACTTTTATAGATTGTATTTACTTACAAGTGAGTACTAAAAGATCCTTAAATAAAAAAGTAAATATATACATAAAATATGATATATTATAATGTTAATATGTATGTTAAGATCAAGAATGGATGACAAAGAGGATTCTTACTCTTCAGTTTAAGTTAACTCCCCAGAGAAGAGATTGTGGAAGGAAATGTTAGAGCATTTAGAGAGGAAGCCATAGTAGAGATGAAGCAGAATTAAGACTAGATTGTGATTGTGGAAATGAAAAGAAAGGGAGAAATCCTGAAAATATCTGCTTGAAGAATGAGTTGAAGAGGTGATGGTCCAGAAAGGAAGAATAGTAATAAAGGAGAAAGAGCTGCTACTGAGAGCCCAGAATGCCAGGACTTTGGAGCAGTGAGTTCAAGTCTTGGCACTGGTACAGTCACTGGTATTGTTGTTGCCTAGAAAGAGAGGTTTGAAGGCAAGCGTCTACACTGGAATGCTCATGTAAGCAATTCCGGGGCAGAAAAATAACAAGTTAATCCTTCAAGCTGTCCCTGACCACGAAATAGACTAGCATTTATTTCACGGTATCCTCCCAGTAACAAAAAGTTAATATTTTCCCATGTGCATAATGGTAAGAATTCCCTAGCTTTCCAAAGATGGACACGTTCCAAGTGCCCTGTTAGCAATCTTCCACTGAGAATAATATAAGCATTCAGAAATTTTGAGGAAACTCCCTTATTTGCTGCCAAAATATTTTTCCCCCAAAGCCATATACAGCTTCTGGAATAATTTCATGATTTTGGCATGATGCACATTATTGAGTTTGTAACCAAACACACGAACTTTACATATCGGGATCTCAACCAAATTTGTCTTCTCTGGAACATTTTTTATTTAAAACGTTAACATACTGAGAGAACTTAGGGCACCCACATGTGTGCAAAACCGTTGATTCAACAATTCCTCAGGCGTCTCATAAAGGAAATGTAGACCTGTAACCTGAAATAGACCAAAGAAAGAGATTTCAAAGTGTTAGAATCCCAAACACATTCAGATGTAATAACACCATGGACTATTCTCTAATATTTATTCCCATCCCTCTGAAGATTGGCTTTGGGCTATTTGTTTTGAAATTCTAAAGCCATCAGTACTTAGAAGTTACACCGGGAAGGAGCTTTCCTTATTACATATCACATTTAACCCTAAAATACATGGAATTATAGGTATTTAAATCAATTAGGGCCTTTGAAATTATATATTCTAATTTTGTGAATTTGTTGTCAGTGATTTCTATTACAGACTTTTCGCAAATATGATTTTTATTTCTGAATTTCTGCTTAGAAAACTGCACATGTTTAGCCTATTGCACAAAAGTTTAGATTTGTCAATTCCCTGAAATTGATTCATGGGTGATGTGACTGTCGGGGTGGGAAGGGCAGGGAACCACAGACCTCAGGTCAACTGTCTCTGATTTGGCCCAAGAACCTTAGCCACAAGGGAAGAAATGGAACCCAGAGTGCCTGAGGGAGAAAGGTCACACAACAGAGGATCAGGGCGGCCAGTGGGAACTGAACTTTCTTGATAATTCATGGACCTGTATGCTGTCTATGGCTAATAGGAATTTAAATAGCCACAAACAGAAGTGCCTATCTGGCTCAGTTAACAGAGTGTGTGACTCTTGTTCTTGGAGTCATAAAACTGAGCACCACATTGGATGTGGAGTCCACTTAAAAAAAATCATAATAATAAAGGGCACCTGAGTGGCTCAGTCGGTTAAGCCTCCAACTCTTGACTTCAGCTCAGGGTGTGATCTCATGGTTGGAGCCCTGCATTGGGCTCTGTGCTGATGGGGAAAGCCTCCTCGGAATTCTCTCTCTTGCCCTCTCTCTCTACCCCACTCTCTCTCTCTCTAAAATAAATAAATAAACTTAAAATCAATAAATAAAAATAAAAGATTACAATAAATAAGCACAAACAATCAAGATTTTGGATATCTGTCCACCATCCTGCCCACAGACTGCCCAGTCATGGTCAAGAGGTAATATGGTCAGAAGGTGGAGAAGCCTGGGAGCACCTGGGCGGCTCAGTCAATTGAGCGTCAGACTTTGGCTCAGGTTCTGAGCTGGTTTGCAAATTCAAGACCCACACAGGGCTCCCTGCTGACAGCACAGAGCCCACTTTGGATCCTCTATCCCCCTCTCTCTGCCCCTTCCCTGCTTGTACTCTCTCAAAAAATACATAAATAAATACTAATTAAAAAAAAGAAGTTGGAAAAGCCTGGCTTCATTTCTGATAGATGACTGGTTGGGAGTAGCGTATGACTGGACATAAAGACTTTGTCTGCATCAGTCTCTCTATCTTCAATGTAAAAACAAGTTATTTCTGGCCGAGTCCAACCACTTAAGACTATCACAAGTGAGATGATAACTACAACATGTAATATCAAAAGCATATAACTTCAGGGGGGAAAAATCTCAAAAAAACAATCACAATAATAATAACTTGTATTTTCCAGAGAATGACAATCTAGAAATAACTGTGAAGTAACACTTTTGGTACAAATATGTTCGGTCTGATTCTAATGTCCACTGGGAAAAAACAAGTGGTAGCTTACACTGGTTTTTACTTAAAGTCTCTAGCTGTGCGCCCCAGGTCCTCATATGAAAGCCGTCTCAGCTGCTGGCGGACATCTACCTTTCTCCTCCTCCGTTGGCTCCAGCGTCTTGGGGAGAAGTCTCTGAAGGCTGCCAAGTGCTTTATTGTTGCTGCTGCTGGTGGCTCTGCTTTATATTCACACCACCTTCCCAAAAAGACCAAAGTCCCATGCTGGGGTAGCTGCCTGGAAGAGTATTATTTTCGTGATTTTTACTGATACGCAACAAGGTGGCCCAGGGTCACGTTCTCCTCTCTAGATTTACTTCTTTAAAAAAGAAGACCACACAGCACTGTATTTGTCCCAGAGCAATGTTACTCTGCATTCCTGATGTCCACTGAGATTTTTCAGTTTCTAGTGGCTGGTACATACTTTATACCAAAGAAATGCTGATGGAAATGCATAATGAAGATTTGCAAATTTGCAATATTATTATTATTTCAGTGTGTTAGCAGAATCCCTTGACTGTCGCCAGGAAACGCACTGAGTGTTGATCATACTGGTGAAATGAACTCGAGAATATCACAGATTCCAAAACAGATTTATCCAAAATGGTAATTAAATGTGTCAACTTGCAAAAACAGCATTTTGTCTCTTAACAGTTTCTGATAAAGGGAATTGAGAAAGTTTGTTGAATACATAGAATTACTAAAATTGTAAGATTAATTTCATGCTAGTAAATACAGTAATATTTGATCATTTGGATCAAAAGCTGTTAAACTGGAAAATATCGTACATATTTCATTAATTCTTTTAATGTTTTATTTATTTGAGAGAGAGAGAGAGAGAGAGAGAGAGAGTGTGTGTGTGTGTGTGTGTGTGTGTGCATGTGTGTGAGCAGGGGAGGGTCAGAGAGAGAGGGAGACACAGAATTCGAAGCAGGCTCCAGGCTCTGAGCTGTAAGGATAGAGCCCTACACGGACTCAAGCCCACAAACCATGAAATTGTGACCTGAGCTGAAGTTGGATGCTTAACCCACTGAGCCACCCAGGCACCCAATACCGTACATATTTCAGACTTGAATATCAGTGTAAGAGCTGAAGAATGATAAGGGGAATGTCATTTGCAAAAGGATTTAAATATACTAGGCACATTTAAGGTTTCCTTTCAAGCTTCATAATTGAGTTAAATACATTTAATCCAGAGAAAGAAGGAATGAGAACTTTTAAAAGTCTTTTTCTTTCTTTCTTTTTTTTTTTTTTACATAAACCCTATGCCTAATGCGGAGCTCAAAGTTACCACCCCAAGGTCAAGAGTCACATGTTCTACTGACTGAGCCAGCCAAGTGTCCCTATAAAAATTTCAGTCGTTCATGGGACAAATACAAGCAGTATTGTGTGATACACACTGCTGTATACAGAGAATACAGTGCTGGACAAGCAAAATACAAACCACACTTTCAGGCAATTTCCAGTCACATGGGAAATGCTGACAAAGAGGCAGGTGCCTGATAACAAATGCTAGGACTGGCGCCTGATCGGAGAAAGTACCAACTAAGACAGAACAATGACAGATGTCAGGCCAAGGAAGAGGATGTTTAAAATAGAATAATGCATGTACAAAGACCTGGAGTTGAGACTGAGTGGTTGGAGAAGTAAAATCCGTTCTGACTGGCTGAAATGCAGAATGTGAGAAGGAGTACTGACTAGAAACGAAACTGCAGAGGATTATCAGGGGACACATTAAGAAGGGTTTCCAGGTCCTTGGAAAAGAAGTTTAATTTTATCTAGACAAATGGGGAAATATTACAGGGTTAGTACTAGAGTACTGGTCTTATCAGGTATACATTTTTAAAATTCTGACCACAGCCTGGAAAATATCTCCATGAAAAATGCAGAGAGCCAAGCTAAGCGTAGGGAGATCGGTAAGGAAGCTGTCACAGTGATTCAGAACTGCTACCATGGTGGCATATGTAAAGGCCCCTTCATAGAGATAGAGAGAGGTGAGAAGTGTACAGATCCCAGGATGCTTAGGACGTATAGTGGTGATGGATTACATGTCAATGGTTAAAAAAAAAAAAAAGCATAGACACCACATAACTTTCTGGCTTAAGGTCCTAGGAAAGGGAAAAAAATGCAAACAGGCAAGATTTCTACTGTGGGACTTCCAGATGGAGATGTGCAGTTAAAAGTTGCAAAAAAAAAAAAGTTGCAGATGTTAATATGAATTGAAATGTAAGCAAATTTCCCAATGGGTTAGGTCAGAGGAGATATTTAGGCAAAAAGGGGGTTGAACCTCTCCACGGATGTGCCAGCGGTAGAAACAACTAGCTTCTCTCTCTCACTTCTCTCTACGATGACCAGAGACAAGTAAATAGATGTCGACTCTGCACCTGTACTGTGGCAAATAGTATTTTGGGAAAGTTGAATCCACTGAGATCTGCTGGGAGGGGAGAGTCTCGGTAGGAATATTAATAAGTTAACGAGAATGGGGAAAATCCATTTAGATATTTTCACCAAGAGTTTGTCGGCCAGGAAAGGGAAGAGAGAATTGCAAGAGAAATTGATTCTAACATCTGCCAAAGTCTCCCAGTGAAACACAAAAGGGAAATAAGAACCCAGGCTTCTACTTACAAAACTTTCTCTCTTTGTGGTTCTAGTCTTTTCCTTAACTGCATTGCTGTTCTTTTCAGCCTCAGATACCTAAGAGTCACAGGATCACAGAACTGAAGAGGCCTCCTTCAGAACACACCACCCTACTAAAGAAATCCTGTGTATTGCATACTTAACTGGTAACTGTATTTTCCTTTTCCTCGGCAATCAATGAGGTATTGCTCTACGGGTATCACTATTGCTTTACTAGTTTACTTGTCCTTGCTGTTTACTGGCAATGTGCCTTCTGTGGGCTGCATATCTAAGGTGAAATAAGTGATAAATGTCCACCAGGGACCAAGCATGTCCAGTGAAATAGACATCACTTCTCTGATGGAAGACATGTTCCATAATGGCTTAATTACACAGTGCAGATGGCAATAGATACCAATGAGGTAGAGATTTCCAAAGTGGAACTTTAAAAACACCTGGATGAACTTTAAAAAGATAGAAGCCCAGTCTTACTCCAAATAAACCAAATCAGAATTTCAGTGTATTAAAAGTCAATAGGGGTGCCTGGACGGCTCAGTCAGTTGAGCATCTGACTCTGGCACAGGTCATGATCTCGTGGTCTGTGAGTTCAAACCCCATTCAGGCTCTGTGCTGACAGCTCAGAGCCTGGATGCTGCTTTGGATTCCCTCTCTCTCTCTCTCTCTCTCTCTGCCCCTCTCTTGCTTGTAATCTGTCTCTCTCTCTCTGCCCCTCTCCTGCTTGTACTCTGTCTCTCTCTCTCAAAAATAAATAAACATTAAACAATTTTCTTAGAAGAAAAGTCAAGCATTAGTTTTTCTTTTTTTTTCTTTTCTTTCTTAATACTCAGCTTAATCTAATGTGCAGCCCAAGTCATGAGCTTATGTTCAATAGGGTTTTGATGGCTGATCCAGTGTGCTCCCATCTTAAAGTTCTAGATATGTGGGCTCCATGTTCCCGAGTAGAGGACTGAGTTGTGAATTTGAGCTGTGAACCCACTTGCTTAAAGGCCTTTGATTTCTTCTTGTGCACATGGCAGTAGCCAAGGCTAAATGTGTCACATATGTGTGGGCAGTAAGGGCAAATGGCACAGAAGACTTTTGGCAAAATAATTTTAAATTGTTATTACTAACACTCAGTGAACAGAGAGCAGAGATGATCAAAATCATTATTTTATGGGTCTAAATTTGTTATGAAAAACAGCGATAAAAAATTTGAGAGGAAGAAACAAAAGCATGCGTAGGGGGGTGTTGTCAGTGCCTCCCCTCCTGAACTCAGGAAGTCCTGCGAGGCTTCTGCCTGCCTGTCAATCCTCCCTTTTAGAAACTAATTAGCAAACTGCTTGAACAGAACAAGAAACATTTGAGGAGCACACATGCGCAGATGAATCAAAAAGTGGCTGAGCCTCATTATGATGTTAAAATCCCCTCCTGAATGTTCACCCCGAGCCTAGCCTACTTCCTCTGGCTCTTTGGTCTGGTAACAGTGCTTGTGGTGTTTAAGAGAGAGCGAGAGAGAGAAAGAGAGAGGGAGAGAATAAGATGAGAGAGAAATGAAAGAGAAACAAGCTGGTGAAGAAAAAAATACTCATGAACCAGATTTCCTTGGCTCTAGATCATTAGGTGACTCTAAAGTGATTTTAACTGAACATGAAAACTTGTCACTTTCATGTCCTTTCCTTTAATAGTCCTTCCTAAATGGTCAGCTGCTTTCTTTGAATGACTATTCTAATTTCTGAGAATTTAAACCCTGTTTTCTCCTAATAAATATTAAACAATTATATGCATCCCAGAAAATATCTCCTCAAACAATACAAAATTTCTTAATGTATAATTCCCAAGCTAACAGTAATATCTACTGTTGATCAAATACCTATTATGTAATAGGTGTGATTTGGTGGGTTGTAACCCAGTGATGTAAGTATTATTTACTAGCTTCTTGTTCTAAAGGATGAGACCAAGCGCCCAGTTCCCTTCCTAAGATCCTAAGGTTGTTTGAATCCAACACTTGAATTCTTTTTTTTTCTTTTAACATTTATTTATTTTTGAGAGACAGAGCACGAGCAGGGGAGGGGCAGAGAGAGAGGGAGACACAGAATCTGAAGCAGGCTCCAAGCTCTGAGCTGTCAGCACAGAGCCCGATGCAGGGCTCGAACTCATGAACTGTGATATTATGACCTGAACCGAAGTCAGACGCTTAACCAACTGTCCCACCTAGGCTCCCCAAAAACTTGAATTCTTAACCGTTTAGCTGAACTGCCTCCCCTATGAGAGTTTCTCAAAAGTAGCAACACAAAAATGATAGTTTTTTTTCTATTTTCATAATAAGAGGATGTCAGAAAAGTATTTCAGTGTGTTGATTAATGGCATTTGGAATACAGATAAGTATGTATGTATATTAATCAAAGGGAGAAAAGAAAGTGTATCTCTAAAATGAGTAATGTATTGCCCCTTAGACTTAGATATGCACAAACATCAATTCCATCAATTTTGAGGCAGCAAATTATGATCTATTTCATCCCAAACCAAGATCCCCAATTGAACAATGAAAAATTCAACAATTGAACAATGAAAACTAGTTTATATAATTAATGACAATTGAAAGTAAATAATTTATTGCAATTTCGTGCAGTGAAGGTTTATGTCCTCACCAAAGAAGGAAGAGGAGACTGCAATGCAGATGACAGTTACTGCAGGGCAAGTCATTCTTTGGAAGGTACACTCCTTTTTTTTGTTGTTGTTACCATTTTATCCACCAATTTCCAACCGCAAACTACACTTACAAAATAATGCTAGAAACTCATTGATAATATCATAATAGTAGGGGACTTCAACACCCCACTTACAACAATGGACAGACCATTGAAGCAGAAAATCAACAAGGAAAAAATGACTTTGGATGATATACTGGACGAGATGGACTTAACAGATATATTCAGAGCATTTGATCCTAAGCAGCAGAAATAAATCCTTCTTGAGTGCACATGGGACATTCTTCAGAACAGACCACATACTGGGTCACAAATAAGCCCACAACAAGTACAAAAAGGTCAATATCATACTATGCATATTTTCAGACCACAGTGCTATGAAACTTGAAATCTGTGGGGAAATAGGTTCTACTTCACATAAATGGGTTAGAAAGATGCTTAGGGCAGAAAGCCACCACCAGGGGGCTAAAGTGTCCGAGGTTAGCTAGTGAGATACTGTAATGGGATCACTAGGAACTTGTTACATCACCTGCAGGAAGTTACCTTCCATCTGGTGCCAGTATACTATTGTGCTTTGATCACAAACTCCACTTGCCCCAAGAGCCTTTGCTTCTTACACATACAAGTTAATGATTACTGTCTGATTGTTTTCTCCACTTTCCCGTGTGTAAGATCTTGTTTTCTTCACATTCACCACGTGGGTAATATCTTATGAGCTCAGTAAATACAGAGACAAAACCCTTGTCTGGGCTCTTGTCTCCTCCCACACATAGCCTTTCTTGTATTCAATTCTGCATCCATTCTCTTGCTAGACAAGAGAGAACTCCAGACTCATGTCTGTAATAGAAATCAACCACAAGAAAAAATTTGAAAAGACCATGAATACTTGGAGATTAAAGAACATCCACTAAAGAAAGAATGTGCTAACCAAGAAATTAAAGAAGAAATTAAAAAGTACATGGAAGCCAATAAAAATGAAAACAAGACAGTCCAAAACCTCTGGGATGCAGCAAAGGTGGTCATAAGGGGGAAGTTTATAGCCATCCACCCTTAATAAAGAAGGAAGAAAGGTCTCAAATATACAACCTAACATTGCACCTGAAGAAGCTGGGAAAAGAACAGCAAATAAAGTCCCACATCAGCAGAAAGGGGGGAATAATAAAGGTTAGAGCAGAAATAAATGATATTGGGAGGGAAAAAAAAAAGCAGTAGCATATACCAACAAACAAGAGGCTGGTTCTTTGACATAATTAACAAAATTGATAAACCCTTAGCCAGATTTATAAAAAAGTAAAAGGACAGAACCCAAATAAATAATCACAAACGAAAGAGGAGAGATCACAACCAACACCACAAATATACAAATAATAATAAAATAATATTATGAACAATTATATATTCTAATACATGGAGCAGTCTGGAAGAAATGGACAAATTCCTAGAAACATATAAACTACTAATTTTGAAACAGGAAGAAATAAAAAAATTTTTTGACAGATCCATAACCAGTAAAGAAATTGAATCAGTGATCAAAAATCTCCCAACAAATAAGAGTCCATGGCCGGAAAGCTTCCAAGCAGAATTCTACCAAACATTTAAAGAAGAGTTAATACCTATTCTTTTAAAACTGTTTCCCCCCCCGCAAAAAATAGAAATGGAAAGAAAACTTCCAAATGCATTCTATGAGGCTAGCATTACCTTGATTCCAAAACCAATCTTCTTAATGAACACAAAGCAAAAATTCTCAACAAGATACTAGCAAACCAAATACAACATACATTTATTCACCACAATCAAATGGGATTTATTCCTGGGCTACAGGGGTGGTTCAATATCTGCAACTCAATGTGATACACCACATTAATAAAAGCAAGGCTAAGAACCACATGATTCTCTCAATAGATGCAGAAAAAGCATTTGACAAAATACAGTACCCTTTCTTGATAAAACTCTGAGGAAAGTAGGGATAAAAGGAATATACCTCAAGATCATAAAGGCCATATTTGAAATACCCACAGCTAATATAATCCTCAATGGGAGAAAACTGAGAGCTTTCTCCATAAAGTCAGGAACACAACAGGGATGTCTACTCTCACCACTGTTATTCAATATAGAGTTGGCAATAGGACAACACAATGAAATGAAGGGCATTCAAATCAGCAAGCAGGAAGTCCAACTTGCACTCTTCACAGATGACATGATACTCTATGTGGAAAACCCAAAAGACTTCACCAAAAAATGGCTAGAACTGATACAGAAATTCAGCAAAGTCACAAGATATAATTCAATGTACAGAAATTGGTTGCATTTCTTATACACCAATAATCAAGCAACAGAAAGAGCTATCAAGAAATCAATCCCATTTATAATTGCACCCAAAACCAAAAGGTACCTTCGAATAAACCTAACCAAAGAGGTAAAAGATCTGTATGCTACAGAAAGCATAGGAAAGAAATTGAAGAAGACATAAAGAAAGGAAAAACATTTCATGGTCATGGATTGGAAGAAAAATATTGTTAAAATGTTGATACTACCCCAAGTCATCTACACATTCAATGCAATCTCTATAAAAATAACACCAGCATTCTTCACAGAGCTAGAGCAAACAATCCTAAAATTGGGATGGAACCACAAAAGACCCCCAGATAGCCAAAATAATGTTTAAATAGAAAATCAAAGCTGAAGTCATCACAGTTCCAGACTTCAAGCTGTATTGCAAAGTTGTAATCATCAATACATCTATTTTTGTGCCAGCACAAAAATAGACACATAAATTAATGGAACAGAAAAAAGAACCCAGAAATAGACTCACTAATGCATAGCCAGCTAATTTTTAACAAAGCAGGAAAGAATATCTAGTGGAAAAAATTCTCTTCATCAAGCGGTGTTGGGAAAACTGGACAGTGACGTACAGAATAATGAACCTGTACCACTTTCTTACATCATACAGAAAAATAAACTCAAAATAGATTGAAGACCTAAATGTGAGACAGGAAACCATCAAAATCCTACAGGAGAAGACAGGCAGCAAACTTATTTGACCTTGGCTGCATCAACTTCTTACCGGACATGTCTCTGGAGGCAAGGAAACAAAAGCAAAAATGAACTGTTGGGACCTTATCAAGAAAAAAGCTTCTGCACAGTGAAGGAAACAACCAGCAAAACTCAAAGTTAACTGATGGAATGCAAGAAAATATTTGCAAAAGACATATCAGATTAAGAGTTAGTATCTAAAATCTATAAAGAACTCACCAAACTCAACACCTAAAAACCAATTAATCCAGTGAAGAAATGGGCAGAAGAAATGAACAGACATTTTTCCAAAGAAGACACACAGATGACTAACAGATGCATGAAAAGATGCTCAACATCACTCATCATCAGGGAAATACAAATTAAAATCACAATGGGACATCACCTGTCAGAATGGTTAAACTTAACAACTCAATAAATAACAGATGTTGGTGAGAATGCAGAAAAAGTGGAACACTTTGTACTGCTGATAGGAATACAAACTAGTGCAGTCACTCTGGAAAACAGCATGGAGGTTCCTCAAAAAAATAATAACAGAACTACCCTATGATATAGCAATTGCACTACGAGGTGTTTATCCAAAGGATATAAAAATGATGATTTGAAGGGGCACATGCACTCCAGTGTTTATAGCATCACTATCAATGAAAGTCAAATTATGGAAAAAGCCTAATGTCCATCGACTGATGAATGGATAAAGAGAATGTGGTGTATATATATACAAACACACATATAATGGAATACTACACTATAATCAATAAGAATGAAATCTTGTCATTTGCAACAATGTGAATGAAGCCAGAATGTATTATGTTAAGCAAAATAAGCCAGTCAGAGAAATATAAATATATGATTTCACTCATAGGTGGAATTTAAGAAACAAAACATATGAACATAGGGAAAAGGAAGGAAAAATAAGATAAAAACAGAGAGGGAGGCAAACCATAAGAGACTCTTTAATACAGAGAACAAACTGAGGGTTCCTGGAAAGGTTTTGGGAGGAGGGATGGGCTAAATGAACAACGGACATTAAGAAGGCACTTGTTGGGATGAGCACTGGGTGTTATGTGTAAGTGATGCATCATTAAATTGTATTCCTTAAACCATTATTACACTATATGGTAACTAACTTGGGTTTAAATGAAATTTTTAAAAATATAAAGTAAAACTATAAAAAATAAAGCAAAACTAATAAAATATAATGCTATGACATGGACACCATTTTTAGAGCCAAAAATGTTTGTACATGAGCTTATTTTAAAATACAAAAGTGTTGCATGCACAGAAGAGACTAGTCAACGCCCTTCACTTGATGTGTATACAAAGAAAAATTTTGAATTCATCCATTGTTCTACATACATTCCCAGACTCTAAACTGCTGTGTCAAGTCTATTGATGAGTATGTCTTTGAAAACATAATGTAGAAATATCACTTCTAATAGCATATATCATTAGTACATTGGGTAGGGGGAGTAGTTATTATTATACTGAAAAAGAAATCATTCACAAAGAAGTAAACTTTTCAAGAAATATTATTACCAGAAGTGATGAATAAACAGCCATTACAAGGAGGAAAATTTGTATGGTCAATGGTCTGGGACCTTCTGGGGTAAGGCCTTGGGAAATCATATTACCCATCCCATAGAATGCATGAAAACATGAAATATACAAAGACAGAAGTGTGAGAACAGTTAACCCATTGTCACTAGACACTTTATGAAAGAGAATAGGGATTCTGAAAGAGAGAAATGAATGTGAGTATGCAGCCTATATTTCTCAAATCAAGCCATCCACCATTTACTTTTTCTAGTCAGAGCAGATTCAGAAGTCACAGGTTACACACATGGCTTCTGCTCTTTAAAGATATATCTTTTTTGTTTTTAATTTTGTTAATACTTATTAAGAAAGAGGGAAACAGAATCTGAAGCAGGCTCCAGGCTATGAGCAGTCAGCACAGAGCCCAAAGCGGGGCTTGAACTCACAAACTGAGATCATGACCTATGCCACGCAGGCCCCCCTGCTCTTTGAAGATATTGGTGGAAAAAATAAGCATATGACTTAGTTCCTCTTGTACTGGAACTTTGAAACTTGAAGTTGAGAGTCTTGTAGCATCAAGTCCTTAGGTCTCCTGGAGAGAAGCAGGTTCATAGAACTTCATGGATGTATATGGAGATGCATGAAAGAATATGCCCCAAAATGGTAATGTTACCTCAGGGTAAAGAGCTTTCATTTTATTTTAACTTTCTTACTTATACATATGTGTAGTGGGAACTTTTTTTTTTACAATAAATTATATTACTTCTAATATATTAAAAACGATGACCTTATTTCATCATGAAATAGAACTGAAACAGAAAAATTAACTCATTAAAAAGTTAAAAACTCAGATTACTGGCGCACCTCAAAGACATTTAGAGACACAGGGACTTTCTTAAACCATTTAAAATGATTCCTTATGGGCGCCTGGATGGCTCAGTCGGTTAAGCGTCTGGCTTCAGCTCAGGTCATGATCTCACAGTTCGTGGGTTCGAGCCCCTGTCGGGCTCTGTGCTGACAGCTAGCTCAGAGCCTGGAGTCTGTTTCGGATTCTGTGTGTGTGTCTCTCTCTCTGACCCTCCCCTGCTCGCGCTTTCTCTCTCTGTATCTCAAAAATAAATAATAAACATAAAAACATTTAAAAATTTTAAAAAATAAAATGATTCCTTAACATAGGCAGCTGCAGGACTGAATGTGGCCAGAGATTTATTCTGTTGTCAAATTGTAGTATCAGTTGAATTCTCAGCCTTACCAAGACTCATAATGATAGTCATAACTAACACTTAGAAAATGCTATGCTCAGTCGGTTAAGCGTCCAACTTTGGCTCTGGTCGTGATCTCACAGTCTGTGGGTTTGACCCCCACGTCAGGTTCTGTGCTGACAGCTCAGAGCCTGGAGCCTGCTTCAGATTCTGTCTCCCTCTCTTTCTCTGCCTATCCCTCACTCATGCTCTGTTTCTGTCTGTCTCAATAATTAATAAACATAATAAAAAATTTTTAAATGCTATGCTCAAGGCACAGTTCTAAGTGGTATAATTTTATTATATTTAATATGCAGAAGAATCCTTTTAAATCAGTATTTTTGTCTTCTCTATTTCACAGATTAGGAAACCAAGGCACACAGAGGGAAAGTAAATCACCATAGGTCAAATTGCTGGTAATAGTGGAGCCAGTGTTAGAACAATCGGTCTCATTTCACAACCCATATTCTTAACTGTACATAATAAGTAAACAGCACACTAGTCAAAATTACATGAGTGCTAGAGAACTAAAATGGAGAGATGTGGGAGGATTTCAAGGTCTGTGAGTACCCTGAAATTGCAAAGACTCGATGAAGCTCTCTTGATCATGGGATTAGTAGACTTTAGACCTTTGTGTTATAAAGATGTCCTTCCCTTGCTTGAAAACACTGCTGCCTTTTGATCTGGAGTAGTCATCCTGCAAGAAAGAGCCACTTCTCATGATAATCCCACTTTGTCCCCCACTAAATTGTGCAGCTAAAGTCAGCCAAAACATTCTCTTGATTTTCAGCATACCATGACACAATTTTAGTTCTCTGCCTTAAATATTGTGTCCCACAGCACTCTCTAGTCCTTTTCCCTTTTCTGTCATGAAAGGTGAAATAAGAAGGAGTCAGGTGCACCTGGTTGGCTCAGTAGGTTGAACATCCTACTTTGGCTTGGGTCATGATCTCCTGGTTTGTGATCTCAAGCTCCACATCAGGCTCAGTGCTTTCAGTGCAGAGCCCTCTTCAGATACTTTTTCCAGCTCTTTCTGCTCCTCCCCGGCTTGTGTTCTCTTAAAAATAAACATTAAAGAAAAAACAACGGAGTCAGCTATATCAAGGGGTCTTAAAATGGAGCTGGGAGGCCATTAAGGAGATGAGCCTTAGGCATAGGCTCACCCGCTGGAACTGTGAAGTTTTTAACTGTACCTAACAGCAACTATTCCAAGGACTCTGCATGAACAGCTGAAATTTGCTACAATAAGTGACTTTTGCTTCGTGAGAGCCTTAGCAACCGATTATTTTAGCCAAGGTTAGTTTTCTGCCACCACCACCACCAATCAAAATTATTTGTAAACAATGTATACAAGCTTTCTCTTTTGTCTTTAACAAGCTCTGACTTTTGTTCCCAGGGGGACATAATTTAGGTCGCCACACAGATCTGAGCTCCCCATATTGCAATAATGAGCCCTTAAATAAATGCTTCTGTGTTATTTCAGGTCTGTCTCTTTTCTCGCTCAACGCTATCTATCACATTTATTGCCACGCTCAATCACAAAGCCTAATAGTCAAACGCAAACCTAATTTCCGACTGTTTCCTTTAAAATGTCCAGTAGGCATTGCAAACCTAACATGTCCGAATCTGAATTCCTGAAAATTCCTACTAAACTAGATCCTCATATACAATCTCTCCTATTTCAGTAAAGGAATCCATCAATTTTTCAGCTGCTCAGCCAAAACCCCTGAAGTCATCTTTACTCCTCTCTTTCTACTACATCCCACATATGAATTCCAGTTTAGTCCATCTTCAATGTATTTCTATAATCTGACACCTCTAACCATGCACACTGCTGCCACACTGGTCCATGCCACCATAATCTCTTCTGAATTATTGCAATAACCTCCCAATGGTCTCCATAGTCCTTCACTTAATGAACTTTGCCTCCCTGTCCCCTTGCCCCCAAAACACGCATTAATTTTACAAGGACAACTGTAACGACCCTGATACAAGTAAATCAGATCATGTCACTCCTCTGTTCAAATTCTATTTTATGGTTTTCAATTTCATTCAGAATATAAGCCAAGACCTTTGCTAGTACCCACAGGCCCTACATGATCTAGTGCCCATTACCTTTCTGATTTCATGTCTTAATACTTCCCTCTTATTCTTTGTGCTTCAAGCCTATTGGCCTATTTAATGCTCCCCTAATTTATCAGGGGTACTCCCCTCCAGGGTTTTCACACTTGACATCCCCTCTCAGATACATGCAGAGCTAACTGTCTCATGACTTCCTTTTTTACTCAAAATTTACATTCTGTCAATGTGAGCTTTCCTGGTCGCCATCCTATTTAAAATGTCATGCATATATTCCCCACATGTTCCTTCCATCCATCATTCTCACTTAGAGCCATCAAACGAAATGTGATACATATTTACTTGTTTATCTTGTTTATTTTATCTCTCCCATGCTACAGTGAGAGTTCCATGAAGACAGGGATTTGTGTTCTGCTCCGTTCCTTATCATATTTCCTGTTCTGAGATTAATGCCCGGCATGGGGTTGACATTTTGTAGATACGTATTGAATATATAAAGGAACACTCCACAATGTCAATTATAGAACAAACTTGGAAGAGGACTTTAATACACCAAAAATATCACAGGACTTTTGTTAAGATTTCATAAATATTGGAAACTGGTGACAAAGTTGATTCTGAGAATGCTGATAAAAGAAAGATGAAATTAAATGCGAATTTAGGGGCACCTGGGGGGCTCTATCTGTTAAGCATCCAACTTCAGATCAGGTCATGATCCTGTGGTTCATGAGTTCGAGTCCTGAGTCGGGCTCTATGCTGACAGCTCAGAGCCTGAAACCTGCTTCAGATTTTGTGTCTCCCTCTCTCTCTGCCCCTCCCCTACTCACACTCTACTTCTCTCTCTCTCTCTCTCTCTCTCTCTCTCTCTCTCTCTCAAAAATAAACATTAAAAAAATAAAAATAAAAAAATAAGTGTGGATTTAAATGCATCAATATGAGTGCCCCTTCTCAGAGATTCTGGATTCATTGCAGGATCATGACCTGAAGTTAGAGGCTTAATCAATTTCTTGAATACTATAGACATAAAATAATAGAAAAGACAGAACTGAAATGCATCACCCATCCTTTTATTTTTTTTTTCATGACTGGCCTAAAGCAAGCTCTCTGTGGTAGACTGATTACAGTAAATGACTTTTGAATCAGATCACTCTTGCCAGTTCCTGTCCTTTCTGAAGTGGATAATCATCAATGGAGTCATTATATCAAGAATGAATATAACATCAAGAACAACAGGTCCAGTGTGTGACCTACACTTACACATGTCCTTGTGTCCCCTTCCTAATATAACCTCAGTCCATCAAATAAATCTGTGGCTGACTCAGCCTGCTTCACAGCTTCTACCTAATTCTTTTTTTTTTCTGAGATCTTTGATGCTTATTTATTTTTGAGAGACAGAGAGATGGAATGTGAACAGGGGCAGGGGGTGGAGAAAGAAAAGGAGACACAGAATCCAAAGCAGGCTCCAGGCTCTGAGCTGTCAGCACAGAGCCTGACATGGGGCTTGAACCCACAAACCATGAGATCCATGACCTTTTCCAAAGTCAGATGCATAACTGACTGAGTCACCTAGGAGCCCCTGAAAGTCAGAAAATATTGATTCAAGCACTCAATGCCATATTCTATGGGAAATTCCCAAGATTTCTGAGAATTTCCTAGTGTTCATATCTTCATGGTTAGTGGCTCTGTCAACTTGTCCTTCTGGACTGCTAATGCCACTGGCATCAGATCCCCTACAATGACTCTCACGTCCCCTGCCCTATACCAAACTGAGACACAAGAGACAACATCTTTCTTTTGAATAGCCTAACAATCTGCCTGCCCACAGCCTTTGCACGTTACATGTTAATTTATGATTTGGAATGACCAGAGAAAGTTATTTACATGGCTTCAAAAATGTTTATGTTTCATGTTGCCATTCTTAATCTTTATATTTTTATTACTTGCCTTCAATAATTTCTTATGGCCCATTTCCTAGTAGATGTCTGCCATATTGTGTGATCAGATTTCTGTACCTTCCTCATCTCTTCTACTCTCCACGTTGTGTTCCTAGCATCTGTTTGTCACCCTTACAGAGAATATTTGTTCTTCTTCCTTTTTCTTTTCGTATTACCCATGTCATTGGGTTTTCATGTTATACCAAAAAGTAGCTTCTTAAGTTTTATTTATTTTACAAATAAAGACAATTCCTCTTGGTTAAAGGAACTTCAATGCCAGCTTTTAAAAGTCTTTGTACTGAGACTAAGAGTATTGGGCAGTTGAGGGAATGGCATCTGCCTAATCCAAACCTCTCCAAACACCCAAAATAATGAGAAAAACCATACAAAACTCATACCTTCATCAAAACTCGAAGACAGACAATCCTAAAACCTGCAAATTATCTGTAAGTAGAAAAATAAGAAAAAGTTTCAGCACAACCAACTTTTGAATTCTTTCTGCATCATTTACAGAGAGCAAAGACATTCTAAAAAAAAAAAAAACATGTGCAAAAGAGGTAAGAGAGGATATTTCCACCAACAGTGCAAGAGGGTTCCCCTTTCTCCACATCCTTACAACCTGTTGTTTCCTCTTTCTCCACATTCTTACAACCTGTTGTTTCCTGTGTTGTTAATTTTAGCCATTCCGATTGGTGTGAAATAATAGCTCATTGTAGTTTTGATTCGTATTTCCCTGATGATGAGTGATATTAATCATCTTTTCATGTGTCTGTTAGACATCTGTATGCCTTCTTTGGAGAAATGTCTATTCATGTCTTCTGCACATGTTTTAACTGGATTATTTGCTTTTTGTGGTATTGAATTTGATAAATTCTTTATAGATTTTGGATACTAGTACTTTATCAGATAGGTCATTTGCAAATATCTTCCCCCCTTCCATAGTCTGCCTTTTAATTTTGTTGTTTCCTTTGTTGTGCAGAAGCTTTTCATCTTGATGAGATTCCAATACTTCCTTTTGCTTTTGTTTTCCTTGCCTCAGGAGACTTACCTAGTAAGAAGACACTACGGCCAATGTCCAAGAGGTTACTGCTCATTTTCTCCTGGAGGAAATTGATGGTTTTCTGTTTGATATTTAGGTCTTTCAACCATTTTGAAGTTATTTTTGTGTATGGCATATGAATGTGGTCCAGTTTCATTCTTTTGCATGTTTCTGTCCAATTTACCCAGCATCATTTGTTGAAGAGACTGTCTTTTTTCCATGGGCTATTCTTTTTCGTGGTTTGTAGAAGACTAGTTGATTGTGTAGTTGTTGGTTCATTTCTGGGTTTTCTATTCTGTTTCAGAATATGTGTTTATTTTTGTGCCAGTACCACACTGTCTCGATGACTACAACTTTGTAATATAATTTGAAGTCCAGAATTCTTATGCCTCCAGCTTTGCTTTGCTTTTTTGATTGCTTTGGCTAGTCAAGATCTTTTGAGGTTCCCTACAAATTTTAGGATTGTTTGTTCTAGCTCTGTGAAAAATGGTAGAGGTATTTTGACAGGGATTTCATTAAATGTGTAGAATCCTTTTGTGCTCACTTCGGCAGCACATATACTAGAATGCTTTGGGTAGTATAGACATTTTAACAATATCTGTTCTTTCGATACATGAGCATGAAATGTTTTCCCACTTCTTTCTGTCATCTTCTATTTCTTTCATCATTTTTTTATGTTTTTAGAGCATAGATCTTTTACCTCTTTGGTTAGGTTTATTCCTAGCTATCCCATGGTCTTTGGTGCAATTATAAATGGAATTGATTCTTTGATTTCTCTTTCTGCTCCTTCATTATTGGTGGATAGAAATGCAACATATTTCTGTACATAGATTTTGTTTTGTGCAACTTTAGAAAAGCCAGTATACTTTCTAGTAAGCCCAAGGTAGCACATGAAATTTCTAGTACAATTAACAACTCTGGTGAGTTTTATTTTTCCAAAATCCTCAAGAGAAATTATTTATAACTAACAATTGTTAAATACATTTTTCTAGACTGAGGTGAGGTCTTGAATAGTGAGGATAGTGTGCTTAATATCCAACTCTATTATCTACGTTAGAATATATCCTGAAAACAGGCATTCCTTTGTTGAAAAAAATTTTTTTAAATATACCTTTAATATCCAGAGGAATCTAAAATATAAAAAATCCAGAAAAAGATCAAGGGAATTAACTTTGCAAGGCAAATGAAAACCCACATGTTGCAAAACTTGATTTTGAAGTTTAGGTTTTTATTCTCTTTTAATAAAAAATCTTGTAACAAAATTAAAAGATGCAGAAATCAAGTCTTTGCAAATATTCTTCATTTTGAAATTCTTTAAATCTAATTTTCATATTGAACTGTCACGAAAGTAGCTAGCTACCCATTCCCTTTAGATACAGTAGCTCTATATACTTGGCAACTGCCAACCCATGAGTCACTGAGTCAGCTTGTGACATGCCCACAGTGTCTCATAGTATTTAACCCATTACTTCAGGAAACATATAAGGAAAAATAATTTCTCCACACACCAATAATTTTAACACCAATGCCAAATTTCTTATTACAAAGTTGCATTTCCTTAGTGTGAATGGCAATTCCAGTGGTTCTGTGCAAGTTTGAATCGTGTTTTTGAAAGAAACAATAGTTCTGTAGAATTGTTTTTCACTTGCTCTTTACCTAAAAAAGCTGTCAAACTGCCAACATGTAATTCTGAAAGCTGGAAATGGAATTGTGTTACTTGTATCATAATCCTTAGGATGTGTTCCTGTGGTTATTTCAGTGATTCACAGATAGCACCAGGAATCACAATAAAAACTAGGAAAGCAGATTTTGATAAAATATGATTGAATAAAATGCAAAATCACATTTTGGCAAAGTGCTTTTGACCTCTTCTTAATGTAAGATTTCTTCCTCTCCCTCTTCCTCCCCTTTCACCTCTTCTTCTCCCCTCCCCCCACCCTTCTCTTTCATTTCTGTCAAGGCTCACACTGATTTCAGATTTCACCCAAACTTTGAGAGTAAAATGTTGTATGCCTTGAGAAAAACTTCTGCCATATTTCCACGCATTTCGAGGCAATTTCCGATAAGAATGTTAATTTAAGTATGATTTATGGATATTGTTATTCTTATCTGGGGAAAAAATAAAAACTTAGAAGTGTTTTGACAGGGTCCATGCCTTTATAAAAATGCTGGCCCTTCTAATTTGTCAAAAAGATATCAGACTATGAAAAGCTTCTGTCTAAATTATGGAAAGGACCAAATATATGCTTTTGTTAAAAAAATAATATGCAAGCATAAAGTCAAAATCCTTAATCATTTATTTTTGAAATTAACCTCTTTCTTAAAAGTTAAACTTTTTTTTTTTTTTTTGCTTACTTTTTACTCCAAAGATTGGGTTCAGTTGAGGTTCTGGGAAGAACTTAGTGATTAACTTTAAATAAGCTTAAAATTCACTAAGTGTAAGCATAAAACCTTTTAACCAAACACTCTGCATGGGAACGTATTCCTCATTTCCATAAATCTAATCTCCTAAAGTCTAAACTTCTGCTCAGAATGTTTCTTGGCAGGTGAGCACAGAGAAAACCAAAAAGGCAGTTTGTTTTCTTGAGCCTTCGTAAGTGTACCCACCTCGGCACAGTGTATTGTAAAGCCTTCTACATCCACATCAGAGAAATAAATACACTTCGTAATTGTAATAGCTTTTATTTTTGAAGGACTGAAAATAGAGTCATCGTATTGTGAAATAATTTAAGTGAATCCATGTGCCCACAACTTGCTGTGTATGTGAAGCAAGTCAAATACAAGAAACATGATCTCCTTGCTCTGGAACAATAAATGGAACATAAATAAGCATAGAATGAATAGAAAGCAGTTCAATACTTACTATTTTGAAATGAATATATGATGATACATTTCAAAAAACAATTTGGAGAAATATACTTCTTTCCTCAAAAATGTCCTCCAGGCAATATTGTGAGAAATGTGTCCACTCAGCTCCACAACGAGACTGAAAAATGGGAAATATGAGTGCCTCATTTCCTGTGTTGATTTCACAAACATTTAGTAAATTTCACACAAAGTTGAAGTGACACAGGGCCTGCTGTCGCATAGCTCTCATGGTGCAGGAGGGAGAAATGTACCCAAACAATACACCAGGGTGTAAGTACCACAACTGAGATGTTGACAGAGTTCAATGGGATCACAAAAGCGGAAACATGTATTATGCCTAAACATGCCTAAGCAGAATATTTCATGAAGGAGGTAAATTTTAGCCAAGTAACAAATGGTTACAGAAGCTCCCTGGACAATCATAAGGGAAAGCAGCTGCAAAGATATAGAAGAGAAAAAGAGAATGGCATGTTCTGGAAAACTAAATATTTCAGCCTATCAACAGTAGAAAACTGAAAGAAGATAACCGTTTGTTCATTACAGAACAGTACTGAGGGGCCACCAAGAGATTTTTATTTAGTTTCCTACTTAATTCCATTCCATAAATTAATTCCTATTCATCAGTGAAAAACTGTGAATGGAGAAAACAAAAAGAAGAAAATTAAATGTGCTTTAAATCCTATCTGCAGATAATCATGTGGCTTGACCATAGGTCAAGGTTATACCACAGTCCTACTTTTAATAGGCTTGGAGTGCCACCGACCTGGAATAATGGGCAATAAATAGTTCTCCTGAAATCAACCATATATCCCACTTCTCAGTAGAATTTTCTCCACTTCCCTACAACCGTAAATTCTTGTCAGCCTTGGTTCCTGATTGAATTTTCTCTAGACTTGCACACATATCTTTGGTTTTATGATATATTGTTGCCATTTTCTACTCTTGGCACTAGTAAAGGTAGTTTTCTTTTTCATTGTTAATATTTCCTAGTCTTGTTTTTCTTCTAACCTATTGCTGAGTCACTGAGAAGGGTTTTAGAAGTAGGGTGGCTCAGTTGGTTAAGCATCTGACTTTAGCTCAGGTCATAATCTCATGGCTCATGAGTTCAAGCCCCATGTTCAGCTCAGAGCTGGAGTCTGTTTCGGATTCTATGTCTCTCCTTCTCTCTGTCCCTCCTCTGCTTGAGCTCTGTCTCTCTCCCAAAAGTCAATTCAAAAAAATTAAAAGAAAAAAGTTGGGCGATAAAAGTAGTCTTGCCAGAAATCCAGCACTTGTTTTCTTGTGTTAGTTCAGAAAATGCACATGTAAGTGGCATTGCGGGGCCAGGGAGTACTACTAAAAGAAGTTTGGTACATGAGGCAAACTGCTTTCTGGAAAAATACCAATTTTCATTCCCATTAATAACTATGAGATTGCTATTTGCTTTCATGCTTACTAACTGGGGGTGTTCTCTTTTATCTTTGGAACCAAGTGAAGGATTTTAAAGAGCCACACAGGGGTACCTAAGTGGCTCAGTTGGTTGGGCCTCCGACATCGACTCAGGTCAGATCTCACGTTCCTGGGTTCGAGCCCCGCTTCTGGCTCTGTGCTGACGACAGCTCAGAGCCTGGAGCCTGTTTCCGGTTCTGTGTCTCCTTCTCTCTCTGCCCCTCCCCCTCTCATGCTCTGTCTCTCTCTGCATCAAAAAAAAAAAAAAAATCATTAAAAAGAAGAGCCAGGAACTAAAATCAGAATGGTAATTCATTCTTATTACTCTTCTTTCAATGTAGAGAATGGATCGAGGTACTACATTGAGACGGTGTGATGGTGTAGTATGTAGTCAGGGAGACGGGGTGATTAGTACTATATTCTAGATGAGAGATTAGTCAAGGCAGTGTCAGGAAGAAGAGATGAAGAAAAGGATCTAAGACAGCATATGAAAGTACAAATACTTTTTTAAAAATTTATGTTTATTTATTATTGAGAGACAGAGCGTGAGAGGGGGAGGGGCAGAGAGGGGGAAACACAGACCCTGAAGCAGGCTTCATCCCTGAGCTGTCAGCACAGAGCCCAAGGCGGGGCTCAAACTCACAAATCCTGAGCTCATGACCTGAGCCAAAGTCAGGTGCTTAACCAACTGAGCTACCCAAGCACCCCAGAAAGTACAAATATTTTAACCAAGAATATGCTGTTGCTAAAGGAAAGATGAAAAATAATTTTGAAAATTACTGCTGTTTACAAAACATTCTACACATATTAGCTCATATAAATCTCACAACAAAGTCACAAAATGAGCTTTATTCTTCTGATTTTTCACATTTGTAAAATAGGTTAAAGCAAATATTTTGAAAGTCGCACTGTAAGGATTCTCCCCATCGCTGTCTCCCATCTAAGTACAGTACACTTATCTCCACACCTCACAGTATTACACAGCTTCTGAAATGATCCCTGCTTTTCTAACCTGAGCATCTTTTTATTAGGTAAATTTCTAGGCCCAAGATGGAACAGTTCTTGCCCATAGTGTCCTATCAGTGAACTGAAATTTAGAGAACTTCTACTCTTATAAATGCTTTGCTTGACCAGAAACATGCTCTCTTCAGTCAATTCTGAAAACTCAAGACACCCTTGAGCACAACATTTACTTTCTTGTTCCTTGATCTTTCCAAATAAGATCAGATACACAACCCCAACCAGTCAAGTTAAGCTTTGAATGTTTCCCTTGTTTCTAGCTTTCCTTTTATAATAAAGTTTGCAGCCCTTTCCCCTTCCTTTGCAGTTCTCTGGACTCTTGAAAGTAGAAACTGCCCACTTCATAAGGTGTGACATAAAATTTGTTTAGATCAATAAATTGCTCTCTTAGATTATTTTAACATTGGTGATGATTCCATTAATCAGATTGGAAAAAAAGTATATAAAGAGCCAATATCTAGAAAGAAAGATAATAAGTAGCCATGCATTGAGTGTCAAGTGCCATTGAGGCATACAATGACAAAATTAATTGGAATTGGGGCACCAGGGTGTCCCAGTTGGTTGAGTGTCTGACTTTGGCTCAGGTCATGCTCTCACAGTTCCTAAGTGAGCTCTACCTTAGGCTCTGTGCTGACAACTTGGAGCCTGATGATTCTGTGTCTCTCCCTCTCTCTCTCTGCCCCTTCCCCACTTGTGCTGTCTCTGTCTCTCTCTCTCTCAAAAATAAATAAATAAACTTAAAAGTTTTAACTAGAAATAAAGAAATGTGAATTTGGAACTTAAAAGGGAGAGCTGAGGGGCACCTGAATGGCTCAGTTGGGGAAACATGCAACTTTTTATCTCAGGGTTGTAAATTTGAGCCTCACGTTGCATATAGAGATTACTTTAAAAAATGTAAAATCTTAAAAAATAAAATAAAAATTAAAAAATAAGACGGAAAGCTGAATCATATATCTAAATTTCTGGTAATCATTAAGATATCTTGGTTCCCAAGTAATTCTAAGTCATAAAGTAAAGCAAACTTTTATAAACTTGACATATCAAATATATTATATGAATATAAGAATATAACATACAATTATTAATATGTTTTTCTCCCTCAAAGAAGGAAATGGACTAAAAAAAGATAATATCTAATCTGCACACTATGTCAAAAGCAACACTGTCCAGGGTGCAAAAAAGGAGAAATGAATCAGAAGGGGAAGGCAGAGAACAATACTTTAAAAGGACAGATGTTTATAATACACAAACTGAGTAAAGTTTCTTGAAGAAGTGAGATTTTAAAATTATACCTGGACATTGTTATGTTTAGATGAAAAATAAAGAAAAGTTTGGTTTAAACATGACAGGTCAGAATTTGACTGTTTTGTCTTTAGCCAAAAACAGTGTTTTGATTAATTGAATGTGTTCACAGATTTTGGTGTTAAGTTCATGGCTAATAAAGCAATGGGCATTAGAGATTTTTACATGTTTTTAAATTAGTCTATGATCCCATCAGGACAATGACAATATGGTAGTTTTCTTACCCCCAAATCTTTAGCTTCTATTTTCTCAGATCAGGATAATCCTATTGAATGGGCTTTAGAATTTATAGTTTGTGGTTTATGATATAATTTAGCTTTTTCTCAATCTTGCTACCTTCTTTTTTTTAATGTTTATTTATTTGGGAGAGAAAGAGAGGGAGGGAGAGAGAGAATTGGGGAGAGGGTAAAGAGAGAGGGAGAGAGAGAATCCCAAGAAAGCTCTGAGGTACCAACTCATAGCTCTAAGCTAGGGCTCCATCTCATGAACTGTGAGATCACAACTTGAGCTGAAATCAAGAGCCAGGTGCTTAGCTGACTGAGCTGCCCACACACCCCTTACTATCTTCTTTTATGATATTTTATCATGCTTGAGTACACTTACTCAATATGACTTAAAGTATTCAGAAAATATGCAAATCAAATTTTATTTTGTTATCAGTTAGCAACTCTTAAATAGAAGAAAGATAACACTAGAGGCAAAAGTTTGTGGATTATTTTCATGTCTTTGAGAATGGCATGAAAATAAAAGAAGTAAATTGACAAAATCTTACTAGTCAGAGATGCAGTAACTTAAAAATAACAATATATTGGAAAAGATTTAATTAATAACAACCTAATAGTGTCTTGTCAAATATTTTCCTAATCTTTGTTTTTCAAACATTTTGCTACATTTCTTCATTTCATATGTACAAATCTTTGTCTTTGTTCTTATTTTTATTTAAGGAACTATTCAATAATAAAATTAAAGATCACATCTGTGTATTTTATGTCAACAACCTATTACAGAATATGTAACTTCAATGTAGCTTTCATTTCCTATAGTTGATTTTACAGATTTACTGTGTGGTCATTATGTCCTCTCCATTGTCTGTCTCTTCTTTTCTTATAAGACATTTCTTTTTCTGGTCTTTTTGCATTGGGCAAAATATTCAGGAGTAGTGATAACAAGCAGATTTATCCTCATCTGGAAATGAAACCTCCATTAAGAATATTTGCTGGGTGCCTGGTGGCTCAGTCGGTTAAGGATCTGTCTTTGGCTCAGGTCATGACCTCATGGTACCTGGGTTCAAGCCCCACATCGGGCTCTGTACTGACAGTCAGAGCCTGGAGACTGCTTCACATTCTGTGTGTCTCTTCTGCCCTTCCCTTGTGTGTGCTCTCTCTTGCTCTCTCTCAATTAAATTAACATTTAAAAATAAACTTTAAAACAAGAATATTTTACTATTCAGGGGAGAAGGGAGGATGGTGGAGAAGTCAGGAGATCTGGCTTTTCCTCATCTCTCAAGCACCGCTATGTTGAGGTCACATTATGCAGAACAGCCAGGAAACACATCTGTGGAATGACAGGAGGGTCTTAACAGTTGGAGGGACACAGCTTTGCAGGACTGAGGTGCATGTGTGTGAATTGGGGAAGATAAAACAGCTTAGCCATGATGGTGAGAGAACCCTTTCTGTGGAGAGACAAAAGGGAGCAAGAGAGAGGGGTTGTGAAAGAGCGGCATTGAGTTACCATAAGAGGAAAACCTCTCTGGATCTTGGACTCTGGAATGAGAAGTATGGAGAGTGCTAGTTCTCTTTTTGAAAACAGCCTTTTGAGCTAAAACTCAGAGGTTTTGGAAGCATGCAACATCCTCTGCCCTGTGCTCCTACGGGGAGGGAGCTGGCCCTCCGGAGTGACTAGCTTGGTGTAGTGATCGCCAGAATGTACTGGGAGAGAACAGTCCCCTTCCTGGAGGACTTTGGGAAGAATCCCCAAGGACAAAAGACCCTGCAGATGCCAGCCAAAGGCCTTTCATCAGAAGGGTGGAAAGGCTTTACTCTAGAGCATGAAAGGAGATCGGCATGGTGCAGAGTCATTTTACAACATCTGGATTTGAATCCCATCTGAGAGACAAGGAGAGGCTCAGAACTGTGACTCAGGGCAAGCTGACCACCCTCACTATTCTGTGAGGGCTGCCTGAACAGTTTGGGTTGAAAGCCCCAGTCCAGGGATGAGAGACCGGGGTGACTCCATTTTTCCCCCAACACTAACAGTGAAGACTGCAGAGAGCAGCACAGCAGCCCCAGTGGAGGTGGGACCTGCTTACACCGACTCCACCCTCCCTTCCATGAGGGGCAGCTGCTTCTTTACTGGAGTAAGACTGACCCCACGTAGCCGGCCTCTCCTCCAGACCAGCACAGCCACCAGCCCCAGGCACCAAAGATCTTTTAAGATCTTTTTTTTTCCCCTTTCCTCCTTCTTTTCTTTTGGAATCAGTTTCTTAATTTGATTTGTTATTTATTTTTTTTTTGGTCAATTCTTAAGATAGATACGTAGATAGTAGATAGATAGATAGATAGATAGATAGATAGATAGATAGATAAAGTAGATAGATGATAGATAGATAGATAGATAGATAGATAGATAGTAGATAGATAGATAGACAGATTAGTAGATAGATAGATAGATAAGTAGTTAGATAGATAAGACATTTTTATCCTCTCCTTTTTCCATCTTTTCTCTTTCTGCCCCCCTGACCCCCGCTTTCTCTTTCTCCTGAATTAGCTTTAGAGGTTTTTTTTATTCTGTTTGGTTTTCTTTTCTCCCCTTTCCTTTTTCTCTTTTTATGGGATCAGGCTCCCAGCCCCTTTTTTTTCAGGGTTTCTTCAACAATAAAATCAAAGCACTCCGCGTTAAAGGCCCAAACACTCCACCATAGTAAGTAAGGAGGAGCTCTGCAGAGGACGGGCCAGTGGGATAGAGCACGCAAAATGCAACAGCAGAATGCATGCAACTACACTTCCTGGAGTACCGGGCCCTGGACAATGTAGGACCCTTTTTTAATACTCTCAGGTGCAGGACACATAACAAGATGGAGAAATTCCCCCCAAAATAAAGGTCAAGAAGAAATCACAGCCAGAGAATTGCTCTAAACACTTATGAACAATATATCTGAACAAGAATTTAGAATAACAGTCATAATACTAATAGCTGGGCTTGAAAAAAGCATAGAACACACAAGAGAAACCCTCGTATCAGAGATCAAAGACCTAAGAATTAGAATGAATTTTAAAAATGGTATAACTGAAATGCAAAGTAAATCAGGTACAGTGACAGGTGCTGAAGAAGGAGAGGGACTAGGTCAAATAGAAGATAAAAGTATGGAACATAGTGAAGTAGAAAAGAGGGCAAGGAAAGGCCTGCTGTTAATATCATTCTCAATGGGGGAAAAACTGAGAGCTTGTCCCCTAAGGTCAAGAACACAACAGGGATGTCCACTCTCACCACTGTTCTTTAACATGGTACTGGAAGTCTTAGCCTCAGCAATCAGACAACACAAGGTGAAAAAAGGCATCCAAATCAGCCAAGAAGAAGTGCAACTTTCACTCTTCACAGATGCATGATACATTATATGGAAAACCCAAAAGATTCCACCAAAAAACTTCTAGAATTGATTACATAGATTTAGCAAAACCTCAGGATACAAAGTCAATGTACAGAAATCAGGTGCATTTCTATACACCAATAATGAAGCAGCATAAAGAGATATAAAGGAATCAATCTGATTTACAATTGCACAAAAAAACCATAGGCTACCTAGGAATAAGCCTAACCAAGGAGGCAGGTAAAAGATCTGTACACTGAAAACTATAGAAAGCTTAGGAAAGAAATTAAAGAGGATACAAAGAAATGGAAAAACATTCCATGTTTATGGGTTGGAAGAATAAATATTGTTAAAATGTCAATGCTTCCCCCAAGTAACATACACATTCAATGCAATCCCAATCAATTTGTGCCAGCATTCTTCCCAAAGTTAGAACAAACAATCCTAAAATTTGTATTGAACCACAAAGATCTTGAATAGCCAAAGTAATGTTGAAAAGAATAACCATAGCTGGAGGCATTACAATTCCAAACTTGAAGCTGTATTACAAAGCTGTAATCATCAAGACAGTATGGTATTGGCACAAAAAGAGACACATAGATCAATGGAATAGAATAGAGGACAAGAAATGGATGATGCACTAATCTTTGACAAAGCAAGAAAGAGTATTCAATGGGAAAAAGAGTCTTTTTAGCAAATAGTGTTGGGAGAACTGGACGCAACATAGAGAAGAATGAAACTGGATCACTTTCTTACACTATACACAAAAATAAATTGAAAATACATGAAAGACCTAAGTGTGAGACAGAAAACCATCAAAATCATACAGGAGAAAACAGGCAGCAACCACTTTGACCTCAGTCATGTAATTTTATACTTGACATAGTTCCAGAGGCATGAGAAATGAAAGTGAAAATGAACTATTGGGATCTCATCAAGATAAAAAGTTTCTGCACAGCTAAAGAAACAATCAACAAAACTAAAAGACAACTAATGGAATGGGTGAAGATACTTACAAATGACAAATGATACAGGTTTAATAACCAAAATCTATAAAGAACTTACCAAGCTCAACACCCAAAAACCAAATAATCCAGTGAAGAAATGGGCAGAAAACGTAAACGAACACCTTTCCAAAGAAGACATCCAGATGGCTAACACATAGACACATGAAAAGATGCTCAACATCACTCATCATCAGGGAAATACAAATCAAAACCACAATGAGGTACTATCTCATACCTGTCAGAATGACTATAATTAATCACTCAGGACACAATAGATGTTGGTGAGGATGCGGAGAAAGAGGAACCTTTTTGCACCACTGGTGGGAATGCAAAATGGTGCAGCCACTCTGGAAAACAGTATGGGGTTTCCTCAAAAAATAAAAAAATTGAACTACCATACTAACTAGCAATTATACTACTAGGAATGTATCCAAATGATACAAAAATGCTGATTCAAAGGGCACATACACCTGAATGTTTATAGTAGCACTACTGACAATAACAAAATTATGAAAAGAGCCCAAATGTTTATCGAGTGATGAAAGGATAAAGAAGATGGGGTATATATTCAATGAAATACTGAGTAGTATTCCATTGAATGAAATCTTGAATAAAAAACAATGAAATCTTGCCATTTGTAACAATGTAAATGGAACTAGAGACTGTTCTACTAAGTGAAATAAGTCACTCGAGAAAGACGTATATCATATGCTTTCACTCATATGTTGAATTTGAGAAACTCAACAGATGAACGCAGAGGAATGGAAGGAAAAATGAGATAAAAACAGAGAGGGAGGCAAACCATAAGAGGCTCTTAAATCCAGAGAATAAACTGAGGGTTCCTGGAAGGAAGGTGGGTGGGGGGATGGGGCAAATTGTGGAAGCCACTTTTCAGATGAGCACTGAGATGAATCCTGGGTTCTGTTCCTGAATCCAAGACTACACTGTATGTTAACTAACTCGAATTTAAATACATATAAATAAATAGGTAAGTAAATCAAGCTATTCGTTTTGTTATGTAGGATATTCAAAAATAGTTGTTTTTAAATATATTATTTTTAAAAATGTCTTCCAATAGTTTTGCCAGTTACTGTTTTATATCTTTTTTGAAATCTCTACAAATTAGTTCATAAGATTTGTGATTTTTTCATCTTCTTGATTTATTCTTATTACTATTATATAGCATCCCTTTTTATTCCCAACACGGGCTTTATCTCAAATTTTACTTAATCTGATTTTGCTGAGTGGCTTCATTGATTTGTAAATTTGGGGGGGATTTATATGTAGTCTTTTATTTTATATTTTCTACTTGCCTTACCACCATTTTTTAAATTCCTTTTGCCCTTTCTATGTTTTGTTTGAATAAACCACTCTTTTTGTCTCATTTGAAAGTATATCCTCCAGTTATTATTTTTAATTTAATATCCATTTTAAAATTTTTCTATACATACATTTGACATTTCTCATTATATGTACCCCCCAAATTAGAAAAGTTACCAGGCTTTCACCCTCTTCTGATCCTGCCATTACATACATCTTACTTCTGCCCCATTTGCCCTATTGATGTCCTCTAGTATTTTAGTTCTGATTATCACAGATTGTTTGTTTTTGCTTCTTTCTTTTGTAAAAACAGTGAACTTCACTAAGTTATTCATTCACCCTTTTCTGTAAGTGTGTGTATTTATTCATTAATAGATGTGTTTCTCTTCTTGCTTAAGTAATTCTTTGTATAACATTAAAAGGATTCTTTTAAACCCAATATTATCTTGGGGAATAACTGTGATGATCTCATATGTAAGTGTTAGTTTATTTAGCTATGGGGTACTGGATTTGAAGCTCTTTAGCCTAAAACATGGAAAATGGCATGATCTTTTTATTCTTTTACCTAGTGTTGCTGTGATATCAGTTTTATTCTTGTTCCATTGTAAATAATCATCTCTTTCTCTCCTAAGATTTCAGAATCTTCTCTTCTTTGATGTCCTTAAACTTCACTATTATGTGTCAATGTGTAGGGGGTTTTGATTTTTACTTTATTCTTATCTAGTTTGTGCTACAATCTATGAACTCTTTTGATCTCAGGTCTTATTCTTATGTCTTTCTTTAATTCTGAAGAAACTATTTTTTCTTTCCTTCAAATATTTTCTCACTTCTATTGTTTTTCTGTATTTTTTTAAATTGAAGCAAAGTTTATATACAATAATATTCACGTTTTCTGATGCAAAGTTCTATGCGTTTTGACAAATGCAGGTTTTGTGGGATCAAGAGTTGTTGATTACAGCGGCATGAAGGACTTTTGTCCCTACTTTAATAAGATTTATTTATTTTTTTTAGGACTTACTATATTCTGAATGAACATCCTATATGATATATATGTTTTGAAAATATTTTTCTTTTAACTCTTTTGAAAGTTATCTTGAGGAATAAAAGTCTGCCATTTGGGGAAAGTCCAATTTGTCTTTTATTTTTTTCTTATGCACCATTTTGGTTTTGCTGTTATAGCCGGGAAATCTTGGTTTAACTGAAGGTCTCAAAGATTATTTTCTTCTGCTGCTTTTTCTTCTTCTTTCTTTCTTTCTTTCTTTCAAGTTACGTTTTTTAATTTTAAATTGATGTTAATGAACCATTTCTGTATGGTGTGAGGTATGAGCCAATGTTCTTTTTCATAAGAGTAGCCATTTTTCCAGGATTGTTTAACAAAATGATAGCCTTCCTTTATCCAATTAAGTTTGTATCTTTATCAGAAAATAATTGACCATAAGAGATCAATTAAAAATATAGAGGTGGGTTTATTTCTGGAGACTCTATTCCATGCCAATGATCTAGATGTTTATCATTTTGCCAATATTATTTTTACCTGATTACCATGGCTTTATAGTAAGTCCTGAGATCAGGTAGTGTGAGTTCTCTGTTTGTTCTTTTTCAAAATTATTTTGACAATTCTAGATTTTTTTTTTGCCTTTTCATATAAATTTTGTGTGATGCTACCCACTGTGCTAAGAAGGCAATTCATATAAACTTTAAATTCAGTTTGTACATTTCTACCCAAAAAATCTGCTGGAATTTCTATTGGGATCACACAGAATCTATAAATCCATTTAAGGAGAATTGACATCTGAATGTTGAATATTCTAATATAAGCACAACATATCTCTCCATTTAGTCAGGTCTTCTTTGACATGTTTCATCAGGGATGATTTTGTTTTTTACATTCAAAGTACTCACATACTTATTTCAATTTCTGACCATTCATTGTTGGTATATAAAAATACAGTTGATTTTTATATATTAACCTCATATCCTATAAACTTGTTAAACTTACCTAGTTTTAGTCACTTTTTTTTTTTGGATAGATTTTTTTGTAACTTTCTACATAGATAATCATGTAATCTATGAAGACAGATTGTTCATTTCAGGTCATGGATGTTTTTTATTTCATCTTCTTTCCTTATTGCACTGGGAGAATGATGATGGAAAACAGAGGTTAAAGTAGACATCTTTGCCTTCGTTCTTTTTTTTTTAAGTAGGCTTCTTGCCCAGCAGGAGTCCAAAGCAGGACTTGAACTCATGATCCTGAGATTAAGACCTGAGCTGAGATCAAGAGTTGGACGCATAACCTTCTCAGCTACCCAGGTGCCCCTGCCTTGGTTCTAATCTTAGAGGAACAGCCTTTCACTATTCAGTGTAATGGTAACGGAATGTTTTTAAGAAGACACCTAATCAGGGTGAGGAAGTTCTTGCCTATTGTTAGTTCATATCATGAATGCATACTTAATTTTGTCCAATGCTTTTGCTGCATCTATTGAGATAATCATGATGAATTACATCAATTCATTTTCGATTTTTAAACCAAACTTGAATTCCTGGAATAAACTGCATTTAGTCATGATGTCATCTTTTTTCATATATTAATGGATTTAATCTGCTGATATTTATTGGAGCACAGTAGTGTCTGTGTTTGTATAATATTTTGACATAGTTTTCTTTTCCTGGAATGACTTTGTCTGGTTTTGGTATCAAGGAAATGCTAGCCTAATCAAATGAGTTGTTGAGTGTCTTCTTTTTCTATTTTCTATAAAAGCTCGGATTATATTAGTATTATGCCTTTCTTAAATGTTGAGGAGAATTTACCAGTGAAACTATGTGAGCTTTGAATTCACTTTGTTATAATGTTTTCATCTCAAATTCTACTTCTATAATAGAAAAAGGAGAACTTAGGTTGCCTATTACTTTTTGCATGAGCATTGTTTTATTATTTTTAAAATACATATAGCGTCTGTAATGATGTCCCCTGTGTCATTCCTGATATTAGTAATGCCGGCTTCTTCCCTTTCCTTGATCAGTCTGGTTAGAGGCCTCTCAACTGCATTGATCTTTGCAAAGAAACCACTTATTATTTTCTGTTGTTTTTTTTAGTTTTAATGTCACTATTTCTTCTTTTTTCATCTTCATTATTTACTTTCTGCTGATTTGAGTTTAATTAGTTCTTTTGCTTTTTAGAGTATTTGTTTATGTTTTTAATTTTAATTCAAGTGTAATTAACATACAATGTTTTCTTAGTTTTAGGTATAAATTTAATTACTTCTTTACCTACTTTCTTAAGGAAAAATAAAGATCACTGAATTATGACATTTTCTCTTGTCAGAGACACTCTTTAATCTCCAAAAATTATCAGTAAGTGCTACTATAATGACATTCCACCTAATAATGTTCTTGGATTTCATTCCATTCACAATTTTCATTTTCCTTGAGACTTTCTATTTGAACCATGAAATATTTTCAAATTGCTTCTTTTCATGCTTGGGGTTTACTCGATAACTCTGATTTTTTATTTCTTTTTGCTCAGAAAATATACTTGCATGATTTCAATGTTTTAAATTTGTTAAGGTTCATATTATGGCCCAGAATATGGTGAATATTGATGAGTCTCTCATAAGCATTTGCCAAAATGGTGTATTCTGCTGTGTGTGGGCAAATATTCTATCAATTTCAACTAAGTCGTGTTGGTTGATTGTGTTTTTCAAGATTTTTATATCCTCACTGATTTTCTACCTGCTCTATCAGTTATTGAGTCAAAAATAGTGAACTCTCAAACTGTAATTGTGCATTTTCCTCATTTTTTTCAGTTCTATCAGTTTTTGCTTTATGCTTTCTTCTACATTACAATTTTACTTTTTTAAAAATGTTTTTAATGTTTTATTTATTTTTGATACAGAGAGAGACAGAGCATGAGATGGGGAGGGGCAGAGAGAGAAGGAGACACAGAATCCGAAGCAGGTTCCAGGATCTGAGTGGTCAGCACAGAGCCTGACGTGGGGCTCAAACCCACAAATGTGAGATCTGACCTGAGCCAAAGTTGGAGGCTTAATCGACTGAGCCACCCAGGAGCCCCACAACTTTACTTTTTTATTTCTTCTTTGCCAGAGTCCAGCTCCAGCAGGTCCAGGGCTTCCTGAAGGATGGATGGTCTTGGCAAAAAGGAGTGAGAGAGCCTCAGCTTCTTTCTGCTCACCAGGCAGGCATCTCTGCTCTGATCGTAGAGTCAGCTTTATTTATTGAAAAATGTATGGGGTACAAAACAGAAGTGGCAATTGCCTTAGACAATGATTTCTGATGACAAATTCTTTGGTAAATAAAAATTTCCCAGAACATAGATTGGTGGAAGACTCATGCATAATCTTTACCAATAGAGATTGAAGTAGGTGACTAGATGCTTATCACATGGGGAAGGAAGGGATCTTTAGCATTCAAATACCAGGCAAAGTTTTTAGCATAGCAAAGGCAAGAGTTAGGTCTTTGTGAGCAGGGGTCGATAACCTGTTTTCTGAGGGGAGGAAAAACAGGTTTTCTCAGGAAATGTAACATTTGCTCCTGTAAAAGAAGAAACTCCTACAACAAGTTTTTTCACAAGGTACAATTCACATATTTTTAGCATAAGAAGGCAAGTCTCTGTCACTCCTGATATCAGTCAGTCAGGTGCCTTGGGGTCAGTGCTCAAGCAGAAATTGAGTGGGGGTTGAGTGGGGGTAGATGCTGGTCACCATCTGATGGTGGGAGGCCTTGCAAACCCACCTTGCCTCACAAGGAGATTTTTCCTCTACTTATGAGTTCAGAGAGACCCAGATTCCTGCACTTCTTCCCAAGTGTTTCAAATGTAACTAGCAAGTCAGACATGTCACTTGCCTTTATTAAAAATAGTAAAGTTCATTTCATATATGAGAGTATGTAAAATTAAATCCATATAGGTCAATGTTCTCTTTATCAACAATTTATTCTGAGTCAGATCAGCTCTATAAGAAGTAGTAGCATGAAAACCTGTTTCAAGGCATACAAGACTCAGACGGTGGCTCAGGGTACTCACTCTCCTTTGATAAATACTAATTTCTTTAAAAACGCAAATACACATTGCAAATAATTATATTCCTAGAATAAGGTATTTCATTTCAAGAATTTCCAAAGAAAATTGCTGTATGTGATTTTAAGGAAAATAAAACATTTTTAAGGTTAGGTTTCAGTGGAAAAGATGAGATTGAGATATTTTCCCCTCCACATTTTATAAGTACTTTATCATACACCAAACGTGCACCAAAAATAGTGAAGCCTGTATCCTTCTCATCCAATGTTCAGTCAGTCAGAAGGACTACATAATCAGACCATCTGATTAGAAAACAAATTCAAGTTGCTTTACAAGTTCTTCATTAAAAGCACATTAAAATTTAAATCTTAGAGGTGCACGCAGGTGGCTCAGTTGGTTAAGCATCAGATTTTGGCTCAGGTAATGATCACACACTTGTGGATTTGAACCCCACGTTGGGCACTGTGCTGACAACCCAGAGCCTGAAGCCTGCTTGGGATTCTGTGTCTTTCTCCCCTGCTCATGCTGTGTCTGTCTGTCTCTCTCTCAAATTAAATAAAATTAAATTTTTATTAAAAAAATTAAATTTAATTAAAAAATTAAATCTTGACGATATATTCTAGCAAACAATTATCACCTATAATAGAAAACTCATAGTTACATAAACAGATTTGATCCTTTCCAAGGGAAGCCCTTGGTTCATGACCATGATCCCAACTATAGCATGATGTGAAACTTCATCTACTTTACTAAAACACTGAACTAAAGAACCAGACAACAGTTTTTATTAAGCTTATCTTATTATTTTTTGCCAGATGATCACTGCTAAACTTGACTCTTGATTTGTAAAAATTAAAATTTTTTAATGTATTTATATTTGAGAGAAAGAGAGACAGAGACAAGAGTGCAAGCAGGGGAGGGACAGAAAGAGGGAGACACAAAACCCAAAGCAGGCTCCAGGCCCTGTGCTGCTTGAGCAGGGCTCAAACTCACAAACCATGAGATCATGACCTGAGCTGAAGCCCGACACTTAACCAACTGAGCCACCCAGATGCCCCTGTAAGATTGAATTTTTTAACCACCAATTCACTCCTATCACTACCTGTAGACTTCTAAAAGCTGAGTCTCTGATGTGATGTAAATTAGGACCTGAGGTCCACATCTTTGGGCAATATTAATAAATTATGAGAGTAGAAATAAACTTCAAAGTTCATGTGGTTCAGTAGCCTTCATAATTTCTCAGTCAGGACTGTTAAGATCAAGAGAAATCTACTTCTTAGCTTTTTACTCAAGTAAATCTAATTCAAATATAGTATCACTTGCATTTCAGAAACTTTTCAAAGTAAGTATCATTATTTTTTTAATTTTTTAAACTTTATGTATTTATTTTCAGAGAGAGAGAGAGAGAATGAGCAGGGGAAAGGCAGAGAGAGGGAGAGAGAGAGAATCCCACGTGGGACTCAAACTCACCAATCTGTGAGATCATGACCTGAGCCAAAATCAAGAGTTGGACACTTAACTGACTAAGCCATCCAGGTGTCCCATCAGGGGAAAATTTAAGTAATGAACAAAAACTATCCAATCGAAGTTGAAATATACTGTAATTTTATTTCTACATTTAATTATTAAATAATAACCTTTCATAAAGTGTAAAATAATATTGTTATAGAAAAAGAAAACTTATTTGTTTAGAAAAACTGAGAATATATAATTTTTAACATTTAAAATATCTATAATTCCATTGTTAAAATAATCACAATTAAAATTTCGATGTGTATATTTCTAAATTAAACCACATAAAAATTATAAACTTTAAGATTAAGAAATGAGATATAAGTATAAAATATAGCTGTAAATAAAAAACTGGACCAAAATACACATACCATATTTTATCTTGTTTCCTTCATGTAGATGAGATTATGGAAGTTTTTCATTAAGAAATAATTACCTACAGTATCATTCAATGATTCTAGCCTGATCATTTAGTGTATAGACCATAATTTGTTTAACCAAATCCTGTATTTTTGGTCACTTAGAGATTTTTCATGCTTATCTATTATAAATAACTTTATGTTGTATATTCTATAATAAATATTTGGCTATAGTCTTAATGTATTTAGTATGATTTTGAAGTAAATACATTTCTTAGTCAAAGGGTATATGTTTCTTAAGCATTTGATATCTATTTCTGCCCAACAACAGATAATAGAAGTTATTCAAACTCCACTTACCAAAAACTTCTATGATAACCGACCACAGAAAAAGGTTTTGAGAAGTGTGGAAATGAAGCCCCAGATTAACAGAGCAAATCATAAGAATAGCATTCTAGTTTTTATTTGGAGAGTTTAGATTTTGTGTCACTACAATAAAGTAGAGAAAAAGCATTTCAATAGATACCATATTTTTTCTTTTCCTTTTATTTCCTTTTTTATGAAGAAATTAACACTTGATAAGGAGAAGAGAACATAGAAGAATGAAACCCATATTATTTTATTTTTAAGGACTTTAAAAAATTGACTCTGTTACCGGCCAAGATACTGAAATGATATTAAAATTAGAAATGGTTTCTTTGGCAGTGCATTTGAGGTTTCCTTAGCAATTTCCCTGTCACTATTTACCTCTATACACTTCCCTTTCTTCCAGTACCTCCCATTAGTTTCCACCTTCCAGAAGACTGAGTGAGAGGTAATTAAGCCTTTAGTAACATATATGTAGATTTACAAATTAAATCTTTTACATTTGCTATTTCCTTCAGCATATTTTTATCAGTGGGATTCAAGCAAGAAACCTATGGAAAGAAAGCATTGTTAAATTAAACTTACTCACTGGACTAAGGAACTGGTAAACTTTTTCTCTAAGGTACCAAATAATAAGTATTTCTCTGTCACAAGCTTATGCCTAGGCCACAGACAAGACATAAACAAGTGAGTGAAGCTGTGTTCCAATTAAACTTTATTAACCAAAACAGGTGGTGGTTAGATTTGGTGCATCGGCTCTAGTTTACCTTATCTGAACTCTCCTTCCATTTCAAACCCTCCAAAAACTTAAATCACAATAGTTTCTGTTATTGGGCAAACAACCAACATGTGCATTTTCCATTTTATTTTCTGGAATGATTCCCAAAACTTTATCCATGGAACAAAAAAAAAGTATAGATCAAATGAAAGTAACATCCAACTCTTTTTTTCTTTCTAATAGTCTTCATGAGTTCCCTAAAATTTCCATTCACCTTGTGTGGGAGCTGATCAGTGTTTGCTCACATTGGATGTCTTTGCCAAATGCACATCCTTGTGGAATTTGTCACCTCTTGAGTTCTTCAATGGTGGCCCCTAACTTTCAAGTCTGGACTACAAAATAGATTCAAAATCTCTGAATTGGTTCAACCTGGAAAGTCATTGAGGTTTCTACGCTGGTCCCCCTGGGAGGGAGGGAGGGTCTGCCCAAGTACAGTGCATTCCTGGCCTTTTCTAGGCTCAACAATAAATATCCTTGGTTGCTCTGACGCAAGTCTTCGTGTGCGGTAGAGAACATGTCTCATATTTTTCTACACTTGCCGGAAATGTGTCAAGACTAATTTTGCTCTCATCAGTGTAACATATCTGACTAGTTTATACAACAAACTTTCTTACTTTTCCCTGAACAAGACATTTGCATAACTTTGTATCCTGTGGCTGTTTAACATAATGCTCAATACAGTTGCTCAGAAAGTTGAAGACTTTTAACATGAAATGTGTAACGAATGGATGGATATGCTCCAAAAAGTTCAGCTTAAAACATCTTGTAAATAATAAAATCCAAACTCAGTTTATATTAAGGAAGTTATGAGTCAAAATAAACTCATGCCTAACAAATTGTTTATTATGTTTGACAATGGAAATTGCGTGAAAATAGAGTCCTGTTGTAATTTTTATTGGTATAATTAGTATAATATCCTGATATTGGATTTTGCCTACATATTAGAAAATCATATCTAATCTTGAAATATAAAGATTTGAACATTTTCTCTAATTACTTTGGTGCCTTCAGTTACTCACTCTCTCTTGCTTGTTTTGCAAAAGTATGTAGCAAGTTTGAGCACCAGCTATTAAAAAAAAACAAACATGTGCTAACTGCACATGCCCTTCTATTCCCCCTCTACCCGACTCTTCTTGTTTTAGGACCTAATAAATGTTACCTATTTCAATTTCCACTCCCTATACCCCACCATAACCCAGCTTTTTCTCTTACCATGCTACTGAAGTCACTTGTTTAGGTGGCTGATACATTTCTTTTTATACATCTACTGGGGATTTTTCACTACTTGTTGACGACTTTTTCCTTGGAACGGTTTCTTCCATTGACTTCTATCATTCTAACTTTTTTTCCTCTCAACTTTTTTTGTAAAGGTCCTCTTCTGCTGTGGACCCTGTGGACCAGCATCTGTTACTTTGATGGCTGCTGGGCATCTTAAGCTCAGAACAGCCCAAAGAGAATGGGTTATCTCCACCTCTCCACCAACTAGTTTCTCCCTAAGCATTTCCCACCACCCAAGCCAGAATCAGAATTTCCCCTGACTCTTTCCTCCCCTTCATTTCCATATTCAGTGAAAAATCAACTCTTGTTTATCCTACTGCCTAATAATTGTTCAGGTTTTTCCTTTCCCCCCAATAGCTCCATCACTGTCCCATTCTAAGCCACCCCAGTTACTCATCTGGGTTATTGAAACCATCCTCGAACTCACTTGCCTCCATCCCTTCCCCCAGGTCATTCTTTGCAGTGAAGTGCAAGAGCTTGAATGTGTTACCATGATCCTCTGAATCCCTGTGTATAACACTTCAATGGCTTTCTGATGCTCTTGAGTTCAGGGATGGTTCATACAATCCTTCTTATCTGTCTAGCATCTTTTTGTGCCACTCACACACCAAGTATGATCCATGTTGAACCATATTACAAGCATTCATAATATAATTCTTTTAACATCTCTCCCCTCTTCCAGAAACATCCTAAGCTGTCTTCATTGCCTGGTTAGCTTCAATTCTCCATTTGAGTTTCAGCTTATATCACTTAACACCAGACATTTTTTTTTTCTGAACCAATCTCATCTCTCAGAATGGCTAGATATTCCTGCCATGTTCTCCCATAGGGTTACTGTCTCTAAAGTTGAATGTCTCCCTACTAAACTGTAAGCCCATGTGGCAGAAAATATTTCTAGCTTGTTCATACTGTATGAATTTAAAAAAAAATAATGGATGGAAAAACCGATATGGTCCTCATAAAGCTAATAGTTTAATAGAAGAAACAGAGATTACGTTAATAAACAAGTAGATTAAGTAAATAATAACACTTAATTGAGAAAGCTCTATCAAGCAACGTGAGTGTTTTAAAACAGATACCTAGGACCACTGAAAGGTTTACTCAGCGGTGTAGCATAATATGACACTTTTAAAAATTGTTCTTTTTGCTACATTAAAAACAAAGAGAAACCCAACCACTAGAAATAAAATCACCAAATAAAAGACTGTGGCACTCCTCCAGTGGGGAGTAATGGAAATAGAACTATATTTATCTAATATTTCATCTTTTATTATTTGGAATAGAAAAATCTTAGGTTAAAGCACGATAATCATCTTGATGTATAGCTGAAAATAAAAAGGAATGTATAACTTTGGGGAAATCTTTGACGACCTGACAAGGTCAATTTGAGAGTAGTTAGCTCCCTTCCAAGTTCTTGTTCCTGGAATCCAAAGTTCTGTTTTTTAAAATCTAGGCACAAAGATATAATTCTCTTCTGCTTATTTTCCATTTTCTCTCAGATAGGATCCAAATTTTGATGCTATAGTGCTTCTGTGAAACCTCCAGCTGACCAGCTAGACCTTACAAAGCACAGCAGCCCAGAGGCTGAGCATGATGTCTGATGTCTCTCAGAAAAAAAAAAAAACCAAAAAAACAAAAAAACAAACAAAAAAAAAAAACCTTGCAATAGGCAAACAATTTTCATTTTGTGATATCTTGTCACAAATATTCATTTAAGAATTGAAAAAGAAAGAGATCTGAGAAAATCTATAATTGTCAAAGTGACTCCTTAGGGGATAAAAGAAAAACAAGAAGGAGAAAACAAAAATCATTTTTATTTGTACCATGCACTCTGCCTGCTTGCCATCTAAAGAATGACTGACAGAGAGGTCCTGACATACAAGATACCTGGGGAAGATAGACACCTACAGCTTTCACACCAGGCATTCCAATATGAGGCAGCTACAACCACATTTTTCAGTATCTTTAAGTAATAGGATAAAACAAAAGCTATTTCTGTGCACAGATAAAGTTATACTAAAGAAAATCTTGCCTGTGATTACATGATCCACCATCCTCACCATTTTAGTTATGTAATATATGAATAGCTAATTTTAAATTAACTTGTACAATGTTGAGGGCAGTGAATCCCCCAAAAAGTATTTTCCTGATGGATATTTTCCTCCCAGCTATGTGGTATGACTAATGTAACTCCCATAAAGCAGAATTATGCATGTGTGAAAACACTTAAAAATTTGGAGGATTAACTGTGTTTGTCTTTAATACTGACTGAAGGCAGACTCTTTTTTTACCAGTTTGGTGGCCCAGAGTTGCAGCTTGGGTGTAGCTACAGATGACTAACTGATCAGATCATTTAAAGATGGTGTTTCACTAAGAAATTCATTCCCAACATGAGAGCCCATTTCTAATTAAAGCATTCTAGACCACTTCTTGTGCCTCCTTGGAAGTTTAAATTCACTGATAAGAATCTTTTCCCATTTTTCCCCTGAAATCCTCCAGATAAATGAATGGACTAATGCTTCTTCATCCTCAATACTCTCTATCTGCTCATCAGAACCACCACCACAATCCAATTTCTAGACAGAGGTGAAGTTACAGCTGAATTCCTTCTGTGCTAATTCCATGGTTGGTGATGTCTCTTTTCCATTTATTTTGTGTATGTTGGAAAGTTTCCTCTCCTGAATATCCAGTGTGCAAGGCAGAAAGCAGTTGGCATGGTTTTTGCTTTCTCCCTCTAATGTTGTTTTTTCCCCCCTTTCCTTTTCTCTTCTCTTCTGAATCTCTTCTAATTCACAGCCAGGCAACAGATACATCAGACTTCCAACTGTCATCTCAGCTGATACAGCCGATGAATGAGAATTACGGACTTTCCTGTAGGATTGAGAGCACATATATTACCCTCATCCTACTGACCATTCTTTAGAAATTCCTGGCCCAGTCACCAACCAGTTAGTAGAAACTATCAGACTCTATCTTCACTAGCAATATGGCTTGGAAAATTAGAGTGTCGATTCCTAATTATGGTTGAGCAGGATCTCATCTAACACAGTGTAGTCTTTACATTGTTTATAAGAACATCTTAGGAAGAGAACCTTGTTTTGCTAAGTTAGTCATTCTCAGTGAAGCTCCAATAAACAAAGAAGTACACAACTACAGAAATACCAGGGAAATTTATCCATTGACATTGTCATTGAGTTACTGGTGTCCAACTTTTGTCCTTATCTCTTATTATAAATTTCCTCAAACTATTTCAAACTATCTATTTGTTAGAATGATAAAGTAAACAGAGCTTTCCTGTAATGAATGCGATTTTACATCTTGTTGCTAGGATTAATTGTTGATTAAAAACCTTGTTGTGATCTTTGTAAGTCTCTTCTGTTCCATTATTATAGATACCCAGGAAACACTTATCAAGAGATCTTGTGCTTTAGAAATAATTCCATGCCAGGTCTGACTGTGTCACAATGCTTAATAGACTGTGTACAGTCTTCTAAGTAATAAAAAGCCAGTGTCAACAAACTCCTTTATCCCTTTAACTCCACTCATACTCTTATATAACCAAGATCCAAGCTAGGGTCACCCTGATTCCTGAAAAAATAAACAACATTGCTAATCAAGTCATACCCCCAGCAAGCTGGCCAGTTCCTTAATCCCTCCACTTTATCTAGTCCATGAGTAATTTTATGATTTCGGTGCCTAACCATTCATCCTGAAACACTGAGCCAGCAACTTGAAGCTGTCTTAATTAAAGTCCCAGGTACCTTATACCTTCAATTTTCAGTTCTGCCCAGGCCTAGGAAATCTACTTTCTACAATTCAGCTCTTAGTCCCCCAACATGAAAATAAAAGGCATAAAATCATGTGTATGAGAACCATCAAAACATTTACATTTTATTTACTGTAAACTTTACCTCACAGCAGCTCACAATTTTTTTAAGTTTATTTATTTATTTTTGAGAGAGAGTGAGAGCATGATCAAGGGAGGAACAGAGAGGGAGAGAGAGAGGTTGAGAGAGAGAGAGAGAGAGAGAGAGAGAGGTTGAGAGAGAGAGAGAGAGATTGAGAGAGAGAGAAAGAGAGAATCCCAAGCAGGCTCCACAATGTCAGCACAGAGCCTGACATAGGGTTCAAAGCCAAGAACTGTGAAATCATGAGCAGATCTGAAATCAGGAGTTGATCACTTACCCGACTGAGCCATCCGGGTGCCCCAGTAGCTCACAATTCTTTAACTGACTCTCTGATGACCCCTTTTCCAGCCCCACTGGAATCATTTGCCTCAGTCCTCAGCCTCTCAGTCCAACCACCCAATCTGGGTCTTGCCTCCACATTGACTGGGAAGACATACCCTTTGTCACAACATCGCTCCTCTACTCTTTCCTCCACTTCAAATTATTTCTATGTCTATTGACTTCCACCTTTACATTTCTTGGTACTTTCAGGTTCCTATTCTTCTTTCATCTCTTTTTCATAAAACGAGGGACCTTTCTCCTTGCGAAAATCTTTTTCTCCATCTGCATTAAAGGTATTTCACCTCATCCACCTCTTCTGGAACCTTATTCCTTCAGATGAATTCTCTTTTCCAAAGCTTCTATCTCTTCCTTTTCTCTGCTTACAAAAGTACACTGCCTCCAACTTTACAAACTTTATTTGTTATTCTACTATGTCTTTGAACAACCTATGCTCAGTATCTTCTCCTCTCTTGTATCCATTTTCTCATAAATAATTAACTCTTCAAGCCTTTGCCCACTGTACTTTAAGTGTTTCAAAGATTCTATTGCCACATTTCATGGCCATTTCTCAATCCCCATCTTGATGTTTATGTCAGTTACCATTTTTAATCAATCCTTTTCAGCCCTTCCTCTTTCTTCAGCTCTGGGGACTTTCCTGTTCTTCTCCTACTTCACTACCCACTTCTCTGTGGGCTTTCATCATGGTTTCTCCTCTTCCTGCCACACCATAAATCAAGATGTACCAGGAAGCTTAATCACTGACCTCCTCTTCTCTGTCAATTTTTCCATCTATGGAAATTTCTCATTGGGATTTTCTTGTGTTGGCGAATGGAACCATCATTCTCTCAGGAACTGACTATTCTGAACCCAGTTTTGCACTTTTCCAGATTCACCAGCCCATAGTTATCTGAGGTCCTTTTAGATAACTGGCACCTGCATGTTCATGAAACCATAGAGAGGGAGTGTTAATCAAGGATCTTGAATGTCATCAAAGCTTATAAATCTATTTCTTTAGCCACACTGCTCTCCTGTGTGCATCAGAGAATACCAGAATATCAGAGCTTGAAGGGATGATGGGGTTTTCTTGCCCAGCATTCCCATTTGACAAGTGAAAAGGCAAAACCCACTCTCACCAGAAAATCAGGGATGAGAACTCAGTATCCCTCGCACCTCCCAAGTGACTAGGTCAAAAAGTAATAGCTTGAATAAAAGTAATTTATCATCTTGACCCATTTCTGTAACTAGCATACTGTAACATTTATAAAATCATTAACCTTCTCTGAATCTTACCTTCCACTATCTCTCAAATAAGAAATGTTTTTAAAAAAGAAGAAGAAATGTTAACACAGCAGGCTCTCAAGTCCTTTTAATCATTAACTGTTCACTGACGTGTGATTCTTTGATACTCGTTGCAAAACATCACCTCAGGATCACAGTCAAGCATGTAAACCAGATGATTCATTCTTCTTTTCTGGGAAATGGCAGTTTCTCCTTAAGATTTTCTTATCCTGGTCAATGGTACTGTCATTCTCTCAGGAACTGACTCTTCTAGACTCAATTTTGCTCTTCTCTAGATTCACTAGCCCACAGTTTTCTGATGTCCTTCTGGGATGAGTATCTGGTACCAGCATACTTTTGTAACCATTAAGGAAGCTCTTATCTTCCATATAAAGAGACTCATTAAGCCCTATTTCCTTCATAGCAGAGGCTTGCCCCTAGAACACATCCTTCTCGACCAGTTCCTCCCCCTCTCCAAGTCACCTGAGAGGCACTCTTGACATACCTTATCCAATGCTTCCTATTGTGTACCACCAGCCCACACCTAGGATCGCTTTTTGTTGCTCAAGTGTGAGAAGACACAGGACTGCATGAAGCATCGGCCCACAGAGCCAGGCCCTGAGGCAGGCAGGCAAGGAGGCAACTCTCTAAAACCAGCTGGATGGGTGCTCTGAGCCCTGGGAATCTCAGCTATCCTGAGATGTGTCTTCCCCAAAGGTTGTCCAAATGCAAGGGAATTAATGCCATGTAGGCTAAGCACGGACCAATAAGAGGTGAAAGAACAACTGGAGGGCTGAAAAAATTGACTGCATTTCTCCTTTCCTCCGTCAGATAGTTGCAAGTCAAAGTGATTCCATGCAGCCTATCCAGAAAAGGCCCACGTGACTGACCGTTTGTGTTCCCTATAAAGTTGTAGCTTTCCCTCCCTCCTTATCTCTCTTTCTATTTTTCTTTATTTTTCCTTCTCTAAGAATTCATGCACAAATAAAGCGTTACCAGGATAGCTTTGCTTCACGCCCCTACTTCCGAGGAAAACCAGGTTAAGTCAGGTACCCAGTAACCTTCAGTAACCTTATCCCATTCCCGTCCCGGTCAGGCAAGTATTAACTCACTAAGTTCTGGTTACTTTCCTGTAAATATCATTCTCATTTATTCCTTCTTTTGCCCCTTCAGAGTCACCACCTTAGTCCCTGCCCTTACCACCTTTCATGTGGAACACAGCAAAAATTCTCTCAACTTGCTGTATGAGCCCGGGTTCCCCAAAGAAACAGAAGCAATAGGAGATGTCGTCCTAGACTGAAGACTGACAGGCTCAAGACCCAAGAAGAGTAGATATTTCAGTTGGAGTACAAAGGCAGAATAAACCAATGTTCCAGCTAAAAGCAGTCAGGATGGAGGAAATTTACTTAGAGGGTCAGCCTTTTTTTTTTCTATTCAGGCCTTCAACTGATTAGATGAAGCCTACCCACTTGAGGCAAAGCATCTTCTTCAGTCAGTCTGCCAATCTAAATGTTATTCTCATCCAGAAACATACTCACAGGTACACCCAAAATAATGTTTGACCAAATGTTTGGGCATCCTGTGGTCTAGCCAAGTTGACATATAAAATTAATTTCCACACTCATGTATCCCCCTTTGGTCTCTAATCTTCCACATCCACTGTACACTATAGCTAATTTAATTTTCTCAAAAATATCTCCCTCTTTCCAATAGATTTTAACATCTCTTCATTAATTTTAGTATACTGTTCAAGTGTCTTTCCCTGGGATAGTAGATTCTTCATTTTATTTCTCTTACTAATTGACACAACCTACCTCCTATCATTCCTGTATGTTTATTCTCTGTTCCAAAGATACTCATTGGAGACTCATTTTTATCTCATAAACAAGCTACACCTCCACATCACTATATGCATCAATCATTCTTCCCCATGTTTTTCCCCCACTGTCTATTTTATGTAACTTCAGAATGTGTACTCCACCAGGGCAGAGACCTTACCTGTCGTGTGTGCCCTTACACAATAATTAGCATTAATAATGTGTTGGATAATGAACAGACCCTCTGCCTTGAAATCTTGTGTGGGCCCAAAGCAGAGAGAAATAACACATGGAAATCATGTAACTGTAACATAGCTCTGATTTCCCTGCGTTGTTACGGGATTACCCTGGAAGGCCGAGATAGCTCCCTAGAACCCATAACATTGCACAATAGTGCTCATCTGCCTTGGATTTCTTCTTCCCTGCATGCTGAAGAGCAGCAGCCCTTCTCTGGAGAAACTAAATAGATACAAGAAAGCCTCAGCCACTCACTTCTATTTGTGGTCTCATGCCAACATTTACTGTGCTTGTCTGCTGACATGGTAGCAACTTGAAGTGAAGCCAATCTAAAGTAAGTCGAGGTAGTCATTTTTCTCAGGTTTCAAACACAGACCAAACTACATAGTCTGTAATATTTCCAATAAGTAACCAATAAATACTTATTTAAATGAAGGAGGGAAGGAGAATGACCAAAGCCCTCATTTTTTCTGAAGGAACAATTCAAATCTTACTCCTTCATGAAAGCATTCCCAAGTGCTTTTTACTGTAAACTAAATTGAGCTTTCCTACTTTCCTTTATCATTTTTGTGTGGAGCCCTTATTTGGTCCTTAATGATGGGCTCCCTTGTATTGAAACTGAAATTACTGGAAGTATATGTCTTGCTATGCAATTATACCATAAGCTCTTTGAAGAATTTGTAGCTATGTTCTAGATCTCTTTGTTTCCAGGAGCTGACATAATGTTTGCACAAAGTAGTATTCAAATGTTCTTCTTTTTTCCGCTATCTTTTTTTTTTCTTAGTAATGCCATGTAATAGTCCCGTGGTTTAAAAATGGTGGAAAGATGATGCCTGCCTAAATTCCATTTCTGAACTTCCATAAGGGCAAATTTGGTTTATCATTTTTTGGTTTATTATTGGTTTATTTGGTTTATATTTTTTCCATTACATTCCATAGAATTATATGTAATATTTGTAAATAAGTTGGTAAAATAAGGTTGGTTGAATTACAAAGGGTGGGGGGGAAAAAAGGCTGTTAGAAACACTGATTCCTTTCATATCATCCAACATGAGTTTATTACCAATTAGAACTATAAGAAAAACTTTAACCATAAGCAGGCAAGGGAGTTACGGATGATTTTAATTCTTTAAATTTATAATTGTTTTCTTATGTCTATAATTTAACAATTATTTCCCTTATAGTCAAAAAGATATCAAATGTTATTTTCAAAAGAGAGAAGCATTGAAGTGGGTTTCTACTATGTGCCTTCAACTTCTACTCTGCAGATCTACCTAAAGCTATAAAGAATCAAGGAATCAACATTCTTCATTCTTGGCTTCTGGTCCCAGCATTGCTATGACTACAGTAAACATCTGGAGACCATGTTCATTTCCTACTTGAAAAGCAAACCTGAGTAATTCATCTTCAGCACCATAGCAATTCAGTTTTATTTTTCTTTTTTAGGATGATGTGGTAAGGCCCCATAATGCCTACTACGACTGTATTGTTTACCCTCAGTTCCTATTAGCTCTAAAATATTGTATTTGATTTTGAAATTAAGAATCTGGGAGAATAATTTAGTTTTCTGATAAGGAGTCATCTTCCTACAGCAATGTATAGTAAGTAGTAGTCATAATATTTTAGCATCATCATATTTGGAAACAAGAATTATTTATTTTTTAATTTTTTAATGTTCATTTATTTTTGAAGGAGAGAGAGAGAGAGCATGAGCAGGGGAGGGATAGAGAGAAAGGGAGACATGGAATCTGAAGCAGGCTTTAGGCTCTGAGCGTCAGTACAGAGCCCGATGCAGGGCTTGAACTCACGAGCAGTGCCCCTGGAAGCAAGAATTATTTAGTAGTGAAGGGCATTAATGAGTTTTAACTGTAGCTCTGTCTTGAAAAAACAAAAACTTTCCAGTGCTCTTAGTAATGATACCATCAAAGACCTGTGAATTAGTATTAAAGTATCTAAGGCCGTGGGGTCCTGAGAGCCAATTGATGATTCATGGTCTATAAAAAACAGATGGTATAATAAAACTCCATTTCCTTGGAGATGTACAAACTGAAACAACACACGGCCAGAATGAACCAGAATTAAGTATGGGCAAGGGGGCATGGGCTTATAGCTCCCATAGAAACAATGCCAGAGGTGTTCTGACCCAGTCCTCCTCTGTGTCCTGAATGAGCGATCAAAGACTCACACCAGACTTGTGAAGGACTTCAAAGTTATGAAACAGATGTATGTTCTTAAGAGCAGCATGAGTAAGATTAACTGGAATTGCTCATCAGAGCTAAATAGAAAGTCAATATTTATCATTCTATCAGTGTCATAGGCAGATTAATGTCCATATGCTAGTTCAAATATGTCTGTATACTAATCTCCAGATCCCATAAATGTTATCTTACATGTCAAGGAATAATTAAACTTGAAGATGGAATTAAGATTGCAAATAGGTTGACTTTAAGATAGGAGCCTCTCCCGTATCATCTGGGTGGGTCCAAGGTGATCATAATGGTCCTTATGAGGGAATGAGGGAGCCAAAATAGTCAGTGTCAGAGTTCCACTAGCTCTGCTGGCTTTGAAGGTGGAAGAGAGCCACGAGCCAAGGCATGCAGGTGGAAAAGCAAGACCATGAATTCTCTCCTAAAGCCTCTACAAAAGGAACAACCCCCCATCAGCCCATTGATTTTAGCCCAGTTGAGACCCATCTTGACCCCAATCTTTGGAACTATAACATAATAAATGTTTTAAACCACTGAGTTTGTGGCAATTTGTTATAACACCAATAAAAAATGAATATAATCAGCAAATAGTTTAAATCCCTGAATCCTTTTGTTTGAATATGTACTTCTTATTTACTACTACATAGCAGTTTAACTCAGTTTGTATATTCACCTACAAACATCTCCATACTTGCCTGGGGACAAGGACCATGATTTATTTGATGTTTTTGTCCTTAACAACTACTGTATATCTTGGTTCTGAGAAGTTAAAAACATTGGTAGTTTTTTGCTTACCTCACATTGCAGTAATGTGCTCTTGGTCAGCCAACAGTCGTGAGCAGCTCTGTCCTTATGGTACTGTGCATGAGAATTTCATTGTAATAATTCATCCCCAGCATTATCTCATGTCTCTCTGGATGTTACTCTAATCATAAAATTTTAGTGATGGAAATGCTAAATTCTGTCCATTGCCCTTATTTTAGATGAGGGTGCTAAGGCACAGATTGAAGACTTACTCTATTCAGTTTTGGTGAATCTTGCATTCGATCTTGAATCAATCCTCTTTCCAAAACAAAATGCCAATTCTCTACATTCAACCTTGTCTTGATTGGCAAATGAGAGAACACTAATAGTATTTTATATGCTGACAGCAAACTATCAAAGTGACCTACCGAATATTAGAGCATAACTATTTCATCAAAAAGGAGCAGCCTGCTTGGGAGGCTGGGGAGGCAACCTTATAAATGTGAAAAGATTAAGTGCCACTTGCCTAGAGTAAGTATGTATACAAATAAGGAGGAAAAAGATATCATATGTAACTTGGTTGTATATATAACAAATCAGCCTCCAGGTTATTTAAAACGTGTTTACTTTCAAAACTAAACCATTATGCTACACTTTCAGATTCAATCCTCAAGCTGTAGAAAAGCAGAAACTACCTTCAACCATCTGGCTGCTCATTAGGGCACTATGTGAAAAGACAACAGGCTGTCCCAATGTACCATTAAAAAACTATCTTTGGAATGAAGTGTGTCCTGTCATAGTCAACATCAAGTAGAACTTTGTTATATTGGATATTTGTAGTCAATCTTGAACTCAATTTTCTGTTCTTTGGTTGGGTCAAGAAGAGCAAAACACATTCACGAGGTGTTTTGTAAGGTTGAAGATTCTTTTCTAAAAATAACACAAAATAGAAATGTGCAGTGGTCTTAGAATGTTATCATCAACTTGAAGTTTATACACATTTCTCTCTTCTTTCCCTTTTACCTTCTTTGATCCCTTCTCTTCTCTATTGGTTGTTTCTGCTTCTTCTCTTTTCCCTTTTCTCCCTGTTTCATTACTGACCAAGTCTGAAGAGGGGTGAAGTGACAAATGTTGTGCCTTTAATAGTCAACAAATACCAGCAAACTAATTTGGCCCTGGAATATGGTTACATGGAAGAAGATGGAAGTTTGAAAAGTTGTTTGTTTTGCTGGATGGAAGAATATTGGTTTGGGTTTTGGTTTTTAATAAAATTCCTAGAGATTTTTTCCCCTCCTCCACATCTTCACTGTCAGGATGTTCTTACCTTATGTATACAGAACTAGTTATCTCATATGGCTTACTTTATTATTACTGCTCTTGTGTTCCATATCATTATTAACTGGCACCTTGTACTGAAGACTTATTTTTTAAATGCAGTGGGCAATATGTCACTACAATATTTTCATAATGTCTATTCATTGTGATAGTTTAATTATATTCAAACCAAAACAAATCCCATCCAATTTCAGATAGGCAGCAAATATATAACTTGTAGGAAAAATCAAGCTATTTAGAATCAGTTCAGTAGGGGAAGAGGCAATCCTCCGTAAGTTAAAATACGAGTATGGGGCTTTGGAGTCACCGAAGTCATCCAGTCAAACTATATTAGTTTGTAATTTTAAAACACTGAAGCCTATAAAATTTAAATGAGGAGCTTAAAACTGCAAAATTAGTTGCAGGCAAAAATGGAACTGAACTCAGTCCACCTTACCCTCAGATCAGTGGCATCTTAATCACAGAATATTAATCATAGTCTGTGCTGCTGTGAAGCAGAAACAAGTGTTCTTGGTTTCACAGAGCACTGGGAAGAGGAAGGTAGAATTTCGGTTCCCTGGAATGTAACTCCAGAGGGAATACTATGTGTCACAGTGTTGGCATAGTTTTATTTAACTTTGAATGTCCCAGTAACCTAGGGAAACCCCTTTAAATAATCTTAAAGGCATGCAAATCCCACCCTCAATTGTGGGGAGGGGGGGCGGAGGGGGGCAGTGGAGGGGTGGAGACAACTATTATCTACATGGCTTTTTAACATCTCAAAATATGGTCTGGTTATTTAAAGAACATAAAAAAAAATAAGGCCAAATAGAAGGCCACAGAGCTGATATTCTATACCTAGCAGCATTTAAATTAGAATTTTATGATGACCTTGTTGCCAGATATAGTGGCCTTCAGGAAACGAGTTTCTTCGTTCTTCAGTCCATCTGTGTATAAGTGCTTATATGCATAAAGACTGGACCCCATTTGGGGCCTCCTTGTGACTTCTCCTCTAGAGTATTAGAAAACATTATCGATTGTTATACAAGCTATGCTCCTGGTTATGTGGAGCCCAGAGAGAAGACCATTTTATATGCATTCATATACAAATACAAGTACAAAAATTAGCACATTTGGCTCTAACTTATTGTGACCCCTGGCACAGGACTCTCTGACAATGGCATAAAGCAAGCAGCATCAATTTCTTTTTCTATAAAGGGCCAGAAAATCAATATTCTAGGCTTTGTAGGCCATATTGTCTCTATCAAAACTACTCAACTCTGCTGATGTAGTGTGAAAGAAGCCATAGGCAAGAAGTGAATGGACGAGTGTGGCAGTGTTCCAATAAAACTTTATGAACCTGTAACTTGAATTTTAAATAATTTTCATATGCCATGAAATAGTCTTCTTCTTTTGATTTCTTCAACTATTTTAAAATATAAAAACAGATCCTAGCTCCAAGGCCATTCAAAAAGACATTTTGTAAAATATTTGGTAATTATTCTCTGTGATATAACCCAAATGTCTCTAGTTCATGCTGCAACAATTCCAAATCATTCTAACCCCCTTTGTGTCTTGAGTATGCATGAGCATTTGAATGTTTATTTTCTGGGGCGATAGAGTGTAGAATCAAGAAGTAACCCCCTAGGCGTGGGCGTCTAAGATTTGGTGGATAAATCCCACTCTAACGTTGGAGTTTGGTGATGTGCTGGGACAATTAAACACATGGGGCTCGCTTTTTCAGAGGGGAGTCTTCTGAGGAATCACTCTCGGGGCGCATTTTCTGACCCTAACCAATCCATCCTCCCAACAAAGACCACTGTTTTACTTAAGTCCTAATTATACAGAGTGCATGGCAGATAAGAGAAGGAAATAAGACATGGAGATATAGCTCTGCTAAAACTAACATATTATCACCTTCAAGTTCCTGAATGGGTTAATCATTTATAGTTAGTGTAAAGAACTGTTATGTAGAATGTAAAATAGCAATCCTCCCAAAATTCCATTTGAGACTATTAGAGTATACATTGCTGTTTTATTTTATTTTTCCCCAACCGGTTGACTGTCTGAAGTGGAAAAAGGAAGGTAAAATCTGTCTAACTTCTGTTGATCATTCAACCTTCTGAAGTGTGAGCTGTAAAGATTTCTTCGAATGTAGATCTAATTGAACACCTATTTGGTCAGGCCCCTACTCACCGCAGAAACAAAGGTGAATAAGGCATCAGTCCACTCTAAGTTGCTCAAAATCTATGTAGAAGGCAGGCACAGCTTGTTTCAGTCATGCCAATATGAACTGAGCTGCTGACTGCTCCAAATACCTCTATTTCTCCTGTCCCTCCTGTTCAATTAGTCTTGACCCCTATATCCTCGGGATTTCTCCAGGGCTCTATGAATTTTTTTCCCCCAGTGTCTCCTACTCTTTATGAATCTCTCATGAATTCCCAAAGCCCGTGTCAAAAGAAGGAAGACTCAGCTGGGAACGAGTCCAGGGGACCTCGCACCAATTCAAAACTCATTACTTACTACACGCTTCCTGTATCTTTCCTAAGTACCAAAATAACACTCTAAGAGGAGAAACACAGAGTGTGTTAAGACACCAAATAAAGAAATATTCCTAGTCAGCAACTGTTTCCTGAAATTGTGTATTTATCCAAGTAGGGGATGGGTTTGACAGATTTAACTCATTTCAAGGTAGACAAACTTTTATTACAGTTCTAATGAGGTTCCCATTGAACTCATTCCCTGAACCTAAACACATAAAGGATAAAGACTTAGCTCCATGAGACTCAACTTGCTAGATTTTCTGAGCAAGGTCTATTTTAATTTTGCCCTCACAGAAACTACCATGTTGGTCCCCAGCAGGAGCCCAAGGACATTACTTTTGAAGTATCGTAAACCTTTTCCTTGCTCTGAAGGAACATGTAGCTTTCTGGCAGTCACTGAGGGTAAACTTCTCCTGCCTACCTCTCCCTGGACAAAACCCTGAACTCAAAAGGAAAAAATAAACCCATTATTTTCTAAGTCAGTAATGGGTTTGCTTCTTACAAGGGCACAGTAAATCCTTAGGAGAAATAGGTATTACTTTATTGGAACTGTGGGTCAGGTCAGGGTTAGGTAGAACTATAGGTAGAAATATCTTTGGAGTTTTCCCAGCCTTTGTTCTGTGGGCTTCTTTCCTCCATTTTGGCAACCCTATTCCTCTGAAGCTTAATGTTTCATGCTTTTATCCCACCCCACAAAGCACTTCCAGCTCTTCTGAAAAAGATGGCCATGGGTGGGCATCCTGAAGGTCAAACTTGACCTTGTACTTAACCTATCCTGGAAAGAAAAAAATAAACAAATGCTAAAAACACCTAGAAATGCAGGAAAAAAGTACTAACAAACATTCTTAATATACACAGCTAAACTATAAAAAATGTAAGAGAAATCACCAGCAGCCAAAAACAAGGAGGAAAAAGGAAACTAAAATCGTAAATGAGTTGGGCCTGTATTGGTATTGAAATTTTAAAGGTCATCACTAAAGAGCTAAAATAAATGATGTATCTTCTAACCAGGGAGATTGAATGTAAAAAGCCCATTATTCCCTGAGCAGTAAGGAAAGAAGAAAAAAGACATTAAATTTTTAGAGTACACATTTAAAGAAGAAAATTCAAGGGATATGCATAATCATAATAAAAATTAATACACAAAAATTGTCAGTTAAAGGACAAAGATTTTCAACTGGATTTTTTAGAAGTCAGCTACATGCTGTTTCTAAAAATTTTTTTTAATGTTTTATTTATTTTTGATACAGAAAGAGACAGAGCATGAGAGGGGGAGGGGCAGAGAGAGAAGGAGACACAGAACCGGAAGCAGGTTCTAGGCTCTGAGCTAGCTGTCAGCACAGAGCCCTATGCGAGACTGAACCCACAAACGTGAGATCTGACCTGAGCCGAAGCCGGAGACCCAACCGACTGAGCCACCCAGGTGCCCCCACATGCTGTTTCTAAAAGCTACTTGTAAACAAAAAGAATCAAAAAAATTAAAAGTAAAGGATAGAAAAAGATACACAGCTATACCTTTACAAAAAAGCAAAAGCATAGAAAAAGGCATACACGACATACATAGAAAAAGATGTACTAACTAAAAAAAAAAGCCAAAATAGTTATTTTTATGTCAAACAAAACAGACACTGAAACAAAATGGTTTTGGAGGGTAAGATGTCATGTAAAGATACATGACATTTATATGAAAGGCAAATCTTAGAGACTTTTTGAAGAAAATACAGATTATCTTTGAAACCTCTGCATTGAGAGGAATTCCTTAAACAAAAAAGTCAATTAAAATCTGATACATTAGGGGTGCCTGGGCGGTTCAGTGGGTTAAGCAACCGACTTCGGCTCAGGTCATGATCTCAGTTTGTGTGTTCAACCCCTGCGTTGGGCTCTATGCTGGCAGCTTAGATCCTGGAGCCTGCTTCAGATTTTGTGTCTCCCTCTCTCTCTGCCCTTCATCCACTCATGTGCTCTCTCTCAAACATAAAATAAAATAAAATAAATATTAAAAAAATGATACCTTAAAGAGGCACCTGAGTGGCTTAGTCAGTTAAATTTCTGACTCTTGAGTTCAGCTCGGGTCATGATCTCACAGTTCATGGGATCGAGCCCTGCTCTGTGCTGACAGTGCAAAGTCTGCTTGGAATTCTTTCACTCTCTCTCTCTCTCTCTCGAAATAAATAAATAAGGGTTAAAAAATGACACATTAAAAAATCCTCTCTAAAATTATCCCATTACAAAATTAAAAGGAAAGCCAAAGCCTCAGAGAAGATGTTTTGTGAACAGCAAGGTTACTGAAATATAAAGAAATCAATAAGAAAAAGGAAATCATTTAGTGGAAAAATGTGTAGATGATTTTTATATGTAACTCACAAAATATTGGTTAATTGGTTCAATTAACCAATAAACATACAAAAAAATACATTCAACTACTGTATCTTGGTGTACTATTTAGCAATCATGCTTTTTGGCATTTACTCAAAGAAGCTGTAAATGTGTCTACACAAAAACCTGCACAGAGATGCTTTATAACAAGATTCATTCATAGTTGCCAAAATTTGCAAGGAACCGAGATGCCCTTCAGTAGGTTAATGAATAAATAAATTGTGATACACACAGAAGATGAAAAATTACTGAGCACTACAAAGAAATGAGGTATCAAACCATGAAACAGCATGGAGGAAATGTAAAAGCATACTGCTAAGTAAAAAAAGGCAGTCTGAAAAGACTCTGTACCATATGATTCCAGCTATATGACATTCTAGAAAAGGCAAATCCGTGGAAACAGTAAAAAGATCAGGTTGCCAGGAGTTGGGAGTGAGGGGCTGAAGAGGCAAGGAATTTTAGGGAAGTGGAAATATTCCATATGATACATATCATTATACATTTGCCCAAACCCATAGGATGTAGAGTATCAGGAGTTAATTCTAATGTAAACTCTGGATTTGGGGAGATTATGCTGTGTCAATGTAGGGCCATCAGTCATAACAAATGCACCTGTCTGGAAGATGATATCGACAATGGGGGTGGCTTTACGTCTGTGCCAGCAGGGGATATAGGGGAAATCTCTGTATCTTCTGCTTAAATTTTGGGGAACCTCTAACTGCTCTAAAAACGTCTTTAAAAAATGTCTCTGTATAAACACTACCTAGAAATAAAGTACAAAGTACCACCACTGTAGCATTCCACACTAATCTCTAGCATCCCATTTGTTGAAAATCCTGACAATGCCAAGTGTTCCCCAAAAATGTGGAAGTACAGAGCTCTTAGCTGCTGCTGGTTGAAGTATACTTGAAGGAAAAAAAGATTTTATGTCAAATTTGTCAAAATCTGGTTAGGTTGGAAATGCAGCGCACCCTATAACTCAGGAATCCACCCTGGAAATATCTCCCACAGGCCCTCTTAAAACTGTGCACAGTTTTAAGAAAACTTTCTGTTCACAGAAAGGAAAGCTTATGTCAGCAGTGAATGTAATAGCAAGGAATTGGAAATGAGCTAAATGTCTAACAACAGAATGGATTACTATATTTTATTTTGGTGTATGTAACTCTTCTCAACAGTAAAACAAATGGCCTAGTCCTTCAGGTATCAGATTCTTACAAACACAAGTTACAGAAAACATATAATATAATTTCATTTAAATAAAATTTAAAGATGTACACAACTGTTATATATTTTTAGCAATACTTATCAATGTCATGACGCAATCTGGGAGAAAACACCAACCACCTTGGCAGTATCGATAAATTATTGTTTCCCAAGCTGGGTGACCAGGACATGAGTATTCACTGTATTATTTTCCATACTGTTTGGTATGTTTTCTTTCATTTTATTAAGTTTCTCTGCATTATATATGTTGATATATCTAAAACATATATCAATACATACTATTTTATAATTTCTCTTTGAAATAAGTGACATTTTAAAATGTCAACATCCTGATTTAAGTGTCATCACTGCATTTTGAAACCAGGGAAGGTTTCTGGCAGTGGAATGTGGAACTAAAACCTCCTTCACCTTTAGGTGATACTGCTCATTTCCTCTCTCTTTTGGATTTGCAATCAGAGGCGAATCTGGACACGTGAGTCTTAGTTTTCCACTGTGTACTTACAATTACTAGCCTACCAGTTATACTCTCTGAGGGGTTCAAAACGCATTACCTGGAGCTTATTACTTAGCGACTTACTTTTTCTAAATTGTTTGCTCCCTCTGATCCTCTGAGAGTCAAGGACACACGCTTTAAAAAAAAGAGAGAGAGAGAGAGTCCCAGGAATTCTCTGCTTGACCGCTGGCGCCAGCCCGAGCCGGCCCTCCCAATCTTTCCCTTATCTCTCTTAACAAGAGCTGTGTAGCCCTGGTCTCCACGCAGGTCTTTCTCTACAACTTCAATCATTAGCTCATCTGCCTTACATTTTACTGTTAGGTCTCCAGGAGCACGCTGAGAACTGGATGCTCGCGGGGTGGTCCAGTCAGTACCCGGCCAGGAAAAATCATCACAACCCACTGAAACATACATGGGAATTCAAGCTGTTATTTTTTCTATGAGATGTCCTATAAATGATAATCTTTTATTCCAATAAAGTTTTTTTTTAAGTGTTGGTTTCTTTTTTTTTTTCTAACTGATTAAAGCATATTATGTTTCAGTGAGTCATTAGGTCATTAGCAGTCTGTATTTTCTGAACTGAACTGCGTGGTGAAACAGGCCACGCAAACCTAATGAGTACAGCTAGGCGTTTGCAGAAGCATAATGGCCCTCTCTGATGTCTCACTGTAGCATTATTATGTCATATTTTTCTAGGCTGGAGGGGGAAAGTAACTTAAGTATTTTACTCTTTTTCATGATTAGGAAAAGGCCAATGGGCCAATTCTGTTAAGATTTCCCAATTAATCTGAAGGAAATAGTTCACCATATGTACAAATATTTAGCTGTTGTGACTGTGTTTGGAAAACCATGTAACTGTGTTTGTAACATTTGAAAATAGTATGGCATGGGCCGCCTGGGTGGCTCAGTTGGTTGAGTGTCCAACTTTGGCTCAGGTCATGATCTCACAGTTCATGGGTTTGAGCCCCGCATCGGGCTCTGTGCTGACCACTAGCTCAGGGCCTGGAGCCTGCTTCAGATTCTGTGTCTCTTTCATGCTCTGTCTCTCAAAAATAAAATGTAAAAAAAAAATTTTTAAGCATGATGCATTCATTAAATGGAATATTAGACATCCATTTAAAATTATGTTTGAAAATACTATATACTTGTATGGAAATATATTCACAACATAGTGTAAAGTGAAAGAAGTGGATCTCAAAACAATATCTTTTATATTTAAAAATAGCAATAATATGAAGTCAAAGATATATTAAAAATGGAGATAAGTGATTACCCCTGTGCTGTTGTAATTATAAACAACTTTTAACTTTTCCTTATCTGTATCTTTCAGCCATGTCATAACAATTATATATTATCTATGAAAGAAAGAAGAAAGAAAGAAAGAAAGAAAGAAAGAAAGAAAGAAAGAAAGAAAGAAAGAAAGAAAGAAAGAAAAGAAATCTACTGGATTTAAATCCACTTAAATTGTTACGCGGAGAGACACAGAGACCAAGGGAGTCTTTATTACCGGCCAGGACCGCACGGAGTTAACACGGAACTCTAAATGTGCGGCCCCGAGACCCAGGACTTAGGGCTTTTTTATAATCAGCAAGCAGGCAAGTGGGCAGGACAGAGGCAGAATTGGGTGGTTATTATAAAAAGGCTACAGAGTGATGGAGAGGGCACCCCTTGTCCTGGTATGTAGGACATTTGTTATTTTGAAGGCAGGGTTTAGGGTTGTAGGGGAGTTTCAAGGGAATAGTCATTATCTCAAGGACAAAGCATGCAAACTGTATCATAAACAACCAGTAACTCAGGACATTAACCTTTGACCTCTTGGGTTTTTTTTCTTGCACCTAAGGATAGTTATGTAGCTCTCCAAGTGTAGACCCAGAAGGTAAACTCTGGGTCAAGATGGCAGGACTGAAGCTAAACTCATGTACAACAAAATTAAAATATGAAATGACAGATTGAAGCAAAAATCATATTTTGGTTTTTAAAGAGGGGAAAACACTTCAAAAAGGTGAAACTTTAATTTTCTTTCAGCATTGTATGTATGAAAAAATGATTATTGGTAACTAAAAGCAAAATTACAAGCAAATTCTATGTCAGCCTTTTGCAAGAGACATCTACAAGATAAAGTCAGCTAGGGAAGGACTAGGAGAAATTAATCTTATCAAGGAGCTGCTAATTAATTCAAGGACCAAACTTTCTTATCAGTGAAAATTACCAACCATCCAGAAAAGGTGAATCCAAAGAATTTCACAAATTGCTTCAGCTGTTTAACAATGGGATTGGACACTTGGGCATGCTGAGATGGGGGGGCGGGGAGGGGGCGGAATCCTGGGTCTGGGAAAGAATAGTGTTGTGTCTCTTAGTATAGGATTATTTGCATTCATTTTTACTTCCTTAAGAATAAATGGCCTGGGACACCTGAGTGACTCAGTCAATTTAGTGTCTGACTTTAGCTCAGGTCATGATCTTGCGGTTTGTGAGTTCGAGCCCCATGTTGGGCTCTGTGCCAACAGCATGGTGCCTGAAGCCTGCTTTGGATTCTGTGTCTCCCTCTCTCACTCTGCTCCTCCCCCACTCACACTCTGTCTCTCTCTGTCTCAAAAATAAGCATTAAAAATTTTTTTAGTAAGAATAAAAATAAATATATGGTCTTATGCAATATACTCCATTACATGTGTTAAAAATACTTATTATTAAAGTGATGAATCACTAAACTCTATACCTGAAACTAACATTACCCTTTATGTTAATCAACTGCAATTTAAATAAACACTTGAAAAAAATTATAATTTTTAAAAATTTCTTGGAATAAATGTTTCCCTCAGTGGGAAGAGATGAGGAATTTTTTTTAAATAGTGGTTTGTGGGGTGCCTGTTAAACCTCTGACTCTTGATTTTGCTCAGGTGATGATCCCAGGGTCATGAGACTGAGTCCCACTCCACTCAGCGTGGAGCCTGCTTAAGATTCTCTCTCTCTCTCTTTCCCTCTCTAGAAATAAAAATAAGCAAGCAAGTAAGTAAATTAACAAATAAATAAATAGTGGTTTGATATCAAATGATTTAACATTTATGAAAAATGAGTTTTGTTTTTCTTCTAGCACTTTTTTGTGAATAATACAGTCATCTAGGCAACTTGGTAAAATCTTTACATATAAATATATTACTGGAATTATTTTTAAAATCACTTTTTTTTTTGGAAATCTGGTCTTTTTTCAATTAGTTTTTGCAGTTAGTACTATAATACTTTCTGGAAAGCCTCCAAGCTTCTAGTCACCTACCCTTGTTAAAGTAAACTTTTGAAACACAAAACACCAATATGATTTCATCCTTCCTGACAAGTGTGCTTTTGAAAGAATGAGTTGGCTTCCCATTGTTAAACTGGAGATTTCTTAACCTTGCAGTGAGGTTGTAGATGCAATCTCCCTACATAAAGATACATTAAAAAAAGAAAAGAAAAGAAGAGACACTTTGTTTACTAGTAATTGATCTGATAATACTCAAAAGCTCTTATCCTAAAGGGTAACAAACGGAAAAGAATCTGAAAAGTCAAATGAGGGGAAATTTTGGTGCACACCCGTTTACATAGGTTCAGACTGTTTACATGAGTCAACAAATGCTAAACCTAAGTTCTATCTCCTGTCTTAACCTTCCTCCTAGGCAACAATCAAGCTTATGAGGGAAGTAGAGGTAACCCATGATATTCTGGGAGAGGTGGGGGGCGGGGAGTGGAAGGGTAGTAAGGAGCTAAGGTTATTGGAAACTCCTCAGTCTTTGGATCTTGGCTGGTCTGGGCCACGAAGTGGCTATTCTGGGACCCTCCTCCCTGTCCCCCGACTTCTACACCCCCAGCATTGGAAATACTACTGGCCTTATCAACTTTTTTTTACAGGGGTTTTTTTGTTTTTTTTTTTTTTTTTTTGCTAGCCTCAACCATACTCGGTCCCATTCTGTATCATTCTTCCTCCATCTGGGCTCTCCAGGCCCCTCAGCTCAGCTAGCACTCTCTTATACTCTTAACATAGTATATGGATGCTTCTACGTTCCTTGCATGTCACCTCCCACCTCCAGCGAGATGGGTGCGTTCAGCTGACATGGACACAATGCATACATGAAAGAGAAAAAAGACAAAGATGAATTAATATTTTCAAATTAGATCAATACATGACCTGTTCCCAGTCTACTCCTCTGGTCTCATCTGGCTGCATCTAATTCTGGCCACACAGAGATTTTGTCATTGTCTTTCAAACTTCCACTGCCTGTCAAAATGGAGTAAAGAATAACGTGGACCAGATTTAACCTCCACCTTAAACAACCACAAAAATAGGTAAGATATGAAACAATGGTTTACATACATTGAAGAAACAGCAACACAGGACTGTCATCCCTGAGAGAGAAAACGAAGAAGGAGAGCCTTATATTTGTTCTAGCTTATTGCCTGGAGAGTCTCCAGGATGCAGCACAGGGGGAGAAAGAGCCCAAAAGTTTATTGAGTACCCTGAGGGGAATAGATGGAGCTGAGAGCTCTAAGTGGCCAAGGCAGCTGTAGCTCACAGGACAGCGTCCTGGCGAGGAACGGATTACAGAGAGACAGTTCCAGAATTACACAGAGGATCTTCCTTGAGTCCAGCTGATCGCTGATTAGCACGTGTCTGTGAAGAAACTACCAGTAACTGGAGAAACACTTAGAAGGAGCAGAGGACACAACCCCTGGGGAATAGGTCACGTGCCCACCAGAGACAGCAGAAAATCTCGTAACACAGGGGCCATTAGATTAAATATGCAAAGATTATTGCCTTACTAATTAGCCCTAGACTAACAACCATTCTGATCCCACTTAATAAACCTTGAAAAGATAAAGTAAAGCTACATATTCTTTCTAAGTAATTTAATAGCCTCCTAGAACAAATTCAAGAATATATAGAAAAAAAATCTACCATTCACCAAGGAAAAATTTACATTCTTTGCCTTCAATCAAGACTTACCAGATATACAAAAAAGCAGAAAAATACCTCCATAATGAGGAGAACAAATAACAATAGAAACAGACACAGAAATTATACAGATTTTAGTAGGTAAGAATGTCAAATAGTATAACTATATGCTATGTGTTCAAGAAGCACTGAGCATGTAGGGGCATGGAAGATCTTTAAAGAAAAAAACAAAAAACTCAAATTAAATTGCCAGAGATGAAAACTGTGATCTCTGAGAATTGTCTGAACACAAACTCCTAACACGTGCTGTTTCTCTGCCTGGAACATTCTTACTCTCCCCTTTCATTTGTTAAAAGTTACTATTACTTAGGAGCACCTGGGTATCTCAGTCAGTTAAGCATCTGACTTTAGCTCAGTTCATGATCTCACAGTTTGTGAGTTTGAGCCCTGTTTTGACCCCTGCGTAGCAGTTTGTGGGCTCTGCGTCAGGCTCTGTGCTGACAGCTCAGAGTCTGGAGCCTGCTTCAGATTCTGCCTCCCTCTCTCTCTGTCCTTCCCCTGCTCACATGTTGTGTGTCTCTCTCTCAAGAATAAATTAACATTAAAAAATAAATAAATAAAAGTTATTGTTACTCAGACTTCATCTCTATTATCACTTCCTTAATGAAAATCTGCCTAATCTCCAAACTAGATCACATCCCTTGGCTTCATGATGATACGAATCCAAATACCACCAATTTAGTCTCCTTATCTCAAATATACTTTGGGAGATTATATTAGATATTATTGAGGTGATAACGTGATGAGTCCCTGTCTGCATCTCCATCCCAAACACCAAGCTGACATGAGTTATGTTTGGTTCTGTTCATTATTGTCTCCAGTGCCTACCATAGTATTTGGTGTGTAAAAATGATTTGACACTTTCGGAAAAGGGAAAGGGAGGTGGGGGAGTCTGGGGGTAGGTGTGAGAGAGTCACTGAAGGAAAGGAGAAAGTCTCTCCATATCTGCAGAAATGTTTATACACAGAATTATTTATATATTATAAAGTAAGTCCAAAAGTGCAGATGGTTTCAAATCTACAAACCTTGATTGATAGACAATAAACTCAAATATACAAACCTTGATTGATGGACAAATCCTGTTAAGAAAAACACAAAGTGTTGCCTTTTCTTTAGCTATAGTACCCAAAAGATACACAGAATTAGATTTCTGATTCAGACACAGATATCTCTAATCTTGAATTTTATAATACAATTAATTTTTGAGCAATGCAAGTTTGAATTGCATGGGTCCACTTACATGTGGATTTTTTCAATAAACATATCTATGGTACAGTAAATGTATTTTCTCTGCTTTATGACTTTCTCAATAGCATTTTCTTTTCACTAGCTTACCTGATTGTAAGAATATAGTATTTATTACATATAATATATAAAATATGTGTTAATCAGTTTTTTGCATTATCAGTAAGGCTTACGGTGAACCATAGGTTATTAGTGGTTAAGTTTTGGGGGGAGTCAAAAGCCATATGTGGATGTTCAACATCAATGTACTTATTAGCTCTCCACTTGCTGCTTTGATTCTAACTGAGATCTCAGACGGTAGAGGAGAAATCTGATGGAGACTCTAAAATGAACTGTTTGCAGCAATAAAATTGGAAAATTGGACCGACTCTATCTCCACTTATTGGGTGTAATGGAGGCTACAATCTCAGAGAGGTGGGAGCATGAGCTGTCCTGGGACAATATGAGATATGGACAGCTTTTCTTTTACACGGCTTCCCTAGGCAATTGCTTTCTTGAAAGATAATTTTAGTAGGCCGATTATTGTCAGAAATTGGTTTGCAGGAGATTATTTAAATTTTGTATTATCATTCATTGAATTTTCAAATGGATGAGGTTAATTGATTTTAAGGTGCATTTTCTTTTGAGATAATGTAATGACTGCCAGGGTTGATTCTGCTGCTTAAAATGTGTGATTAACAGGATTCAAATGTTTAAACGTTAACATTAAACATTTAAGCATTTGAATTGAAAGTGAAAAATGTGTTTCAATTATGCAAAGATGATGAATGTCCTGGGTAGCCCTGTATGTGCCTTAAGCAAAAAGGGCATGCATTAGCACCCTAAAATTCTACCTAAGTAGTCACCCAGTTCTCTTAAGATGGGACAATCACTTTGCTCTCTCTGTCATCAGAAAAATTACAGACCACCCCAGCTAGAAAAATGGGATCCTTCTCTTCTTCCCTAAGCTAGAAATTTGATGTAGGACTGGGAGTCCATGACTGTCATAATATATTCTTCTATATTTTTCTTACAATAGGAAGATAAAATTGCTGATATCTGAAAAATTCATGTTTTGTGATATTTGTTGTGCAAAATCTGTATTCGTTGGGTAAAGCTGTTATGCTAAGGCAACGAACATTACACATCATTTCCACCCACAACCATCGACCAAAACTAGCCACAAGGTTCTGCACAACTGCAAAGAGTTTGAAAAATATGAGTACCACAGTCCCCAGTACAATCCTCATCACATTCTTCAGGAATATGACACTGGAGAAGAGAAATGCCAGCAATTATGTATGTGTTTGTGAATGTTCATGTGCCCCTTTTGAATCACTTTCTTGTGGTGTCACAGAAACTGGGGGCTAGGTTTTTTAAAAAAAATTTTTAATGTTTATTTATTTTTGAGAGAGAGAGAGAGAGAGAGACACACACACACACACACACACAAAGTGCAAATGGGGGAGGGGCAGAGAAAGAGAGAGGGAGACACAGAATCCGAAACAGGTTCCAGGCTCTGAGCCATCAGCACAGACCCTGACTGGGGCCCAAACAATGAGATCATCACCTAGGCTGAAGTCGGATACTTAACCGACTGAGGCACCCAGGTGCCCCTGGGGGCTAGGTTTAATAAGAGAAGAAAAGCGCCCTGATGATACTGTTAAAAGCGAAACTGAAACATATTAACATTTTCTAAGAATTTAAGTTTGAAGACAGTGAACTTAATGAAGAAATGTGGTTATGTGCTCTGACTGCTCCACTCCCCAGTCATACCCCTGTCTCTCCCTCTCCTTGGATCTCTTTATTCCCTGAGACACACAGTATTGAATTTAGGCCAACTAATAACCCTACGATGGTGTTGTACAACAAACCCTAAGTGCTCAGGAGACAGGAAGAGTCAGATGTCTCATACTTTAAATCAAAAGCTAGAAATGATTAAGTTGAGTGAGGAAGGCATATCAAAAGCCAAGACTGACCAACTAGTTATTAAATATGCCTCTTGTATCAATGTTAGCCAAGCTGTGAATGCAAAGGAAAGGTTCTTTTTTCTTTAAGTTTATTTATATATTTTGAGAGACACCACCAGCGGGAGGAGGGGCAGAGAGAAAAAGAGAATCCCAAGCAGCCTCCATCCTGTCAGTGCAGAGCCCAATGCAGAGCTAAAATCAAGAATCAGATGTTTAACTGACTGAGCCACCCAGGCGCCCTGCAAAGGAAAGTTTCTTGACGAAAATTAGAACTGATACTCCACTGAACACACAAATGCTACCTTATTGATGGTAGGGAGAAAGTTTGAGTGGTCTGGATAGAAGATCAAACTAGGTACAACGTTTCTATAAGCCAAGGCCTGATCCAAAGCAATCCCCAAATCTCTTCGGTTCTAGTCAGGCTGAGAGAGGTAAGGAAGCTGCAGAAGGAAAGGTTGAACCTACTAGAGTTTGGTTCATGAGGTTTAAGGAAAGAAGGTGTCTCCATAACATAAAACTGCAAAGTCAAACAGCAAGTCTTGATGTAGAGGCTACAGAAAGTTTTCCAGAAGATGTAGCTCAGATAATTAATGAAAGTAGTTACACTAACTAACAGATTTTCAACATAGACGAAACAGCCTTCTATTGGAAGAGATGCCATCTGGGACTTTCATAGCCAGAAAGAAGGTAATCCCTGGCTTCAAAGCTTCAAAGGACAGGCTGACTCTGTCATTTAGAGGCTAGTGAAGCTGATGACTTTTAGTTGAAGCCAATGATCATTAACAACTCCAAAATTCCTAGGGCCCTTAAGAACGATGCTAAATCATCCTGCCTATACTCTATAAATGAAACAACAATGCCTGGATGAGAGCACACCCGTTTACAACATGGTTTACAGAGTATTTTAAGCCCATTGTGAGATCTGCTGCTCAGAAAAAAAAAAGGTTCCTTTCAAAATAGACTGCTTATTGGCAATGCACCTTGGTCACCCAAGAGCTCTGCTAGAGATGCGCAATGCAATTAATGTTGTTTTCATGCCTGCTAATGCAACATCCTTTCTGCAGCCCATGGATCAAGTAGTAATTTTGACTTTCAAGTCTTATTATTTAAGAGACATTTCATAGGGCTCTAGCTGCCTTAGATAATGATTCCTCTGATGGATCTGGGCAAAGTAAGTTGAAAACCTTCTGGAAATAATTCACCATTCTAGATGCCATGAAGAACATTTGTAATTTGTGGGAAGACATCAAAATATCAACATGAGGAGGAGTTTGGAAGTAGTTGTTTCCAACCCTCAAGGATGACTTTGAGGGACCCAAGACTTCATTGGAGGAAGTCAGTGAAGATGTTGTGGAAATAGCAAGAGAATTAGAATGAGAAGTAGAGCCTGAGAATAGGACTGACTTGCTGTAAGCTCATGATCAAACCTGAACAGATGAGGAATTGCCTCTTAAGGATGAGCAAAGAAAGTGGCTTCTTGAGATCAAATCCGCTCCTGGTAAAAATGCTATGAAGATTGTTGAAATGACAACAAGCAATTTAGAATACTACATAAATGTAGTTGATAAATCAGGGGCTGATTTGACAGAACTGACTCTAATTTTGAAAGTTTCGTGGATGAAAAGCTATCAAACAGTGTTATACGCTGCGGAGAAATGATTTTTGAAAGGTAGAGTCGATCGATGCACTGACTTCATTTTTGTCTTATTTTAAGAAATTTCCACAGTCACCCCCACCTTTCAGCAACCAACCACCCTGATCAGTCAGCAGCCATGAGTGTCAAGGCAAGACCCTCCACCAGCAAAAGATTATGACTCACTGAGAGCTCAGATGGTGGCTAGAAATTTTTAGAAATGAACTTTTTAAATTAAGGCATGTAGTTGGATTTTTTCAGACATAATGCTATTACACACTCAACAGATTACTATATAATGTAAACATAACTTTTATATGCACTGGGAAACCAAAAACTTCATTGACCCACTTTATCAAGGCCGTCTGGAACAAAAGCTGTGGCATCTCTAAGATATGTCTGTTCACACTCCTTTCTTCTCATACTCCCTTTGTCTCCCCCCCATTCTCTCTTACACAGTACAGTAATCTCTTCCAGTGCTGGCTGCAGAAATAGCTGCCTTTAACTTCACTGGAGGTAAAGTGTGGGCAGAAGGGGGCTCTGGGAACAGTTTTGATTCTCCTTTTTAGCTACTAGATTTCTAGCAAGTCAAGGAAGAGATGCAGGAGATTTAAGGTTTGGTTTCTGGCAAGAAACTCCAACCTATGGCTCCTATGGGACTTAGCGAAGTAGAAACGGCATAAGCCCATAATTCAGGCTTGGGTCAAGCTGGAGAGGATTGGGTTACATCTAGATAGAAATGGGTGACAATGGGAACTGGAGGGGGTGAGGAATGTAGCTTATTAAAGATGCTAATATCAGTAATAATAATGATGATAATTAAAACTCATTAAACACTCATATGCCAAGTACACAGTCTCCATAAGAACCCAGAACAATTATTTTAGAAACAATGGCAATATTTAAAAACATTCATATCTGCAACTTCCAGAAAATGGTTTGAAGGTGGACAAGAGGTTATTGTATTTTCTTGATTGTTCAATAAGAATTTGCTAAATAATTTAAGAGGCCAAAACTTCTGTAGAAATCTTTTTTTTTAAACAAAAACTGTTATATTCACAAAATGGTTTGAAATTCCAGGAATTGCCACAAATCAGCTTTAAAAAAAATTTTTTTTCACATGAGATATTTTGATCCTGGACTTTCTGATGATATAAAAGGAAGGACTTTGGAGCCATTACCTCATTTTCAAAACTTACTGCAAAAGAATTTAACTGGAGGATGCCGAACTTGGTGGCAAGTTTTCTGGAAGTCACTGTGCTATCAACATCTGCCTCTTCCAGGCACTCCTAGTTACATCAGGAATCTCCAAACACAGTCAACTTGTGGTCGATTTGCTTAAGTCAGGGATGTGCTCTAACACGGATGTCTGGAAGAGAGGGCGTTTGACCAAGCTGGGATTCCAGGAAAATTACCAAGAAAGAACATTTTAATTGCTCGTTAATTCAACCAAACTTCAATAGGCACCAAAATCTTCTGTTATGTTCTGAGGATAAAAATGAGTAAGATATGGGGCGCCTGGGAGGCTCAGTCCGTTAAGCATCTGACTCTTGGTTTTGACTCAGGTCATGATCTCACAGTTCGTGGGATCCAGCCCCACATTGGGCTGTGCACTGTCACAGAGCCTGCCTGGGATTCTCTCTCTGCCCCTACTCTCAAAATAAATAAGTAAATAAATAAATAATTTTTAAAAATGAATAAGATATGGCTCTGTCCCTTGAATAACTGTTATTCTGACTGAAGACATTCAGCCTAGAGGGGAAGAGCTATGATCCTAAGGGCATTCAATCAACTCTTGAAAATACTTTTAAGGAGCATAGTGCTGATTTTCCTACTTAGAGGGCACTGTTTTACATTTCAATTTCTCCTAGTGTATATATTATATATATATATATATAATGTACACATGTGTATATACACATATGATGTATATAATAATATATAATAATATAAATAATGTATAATATAATAATATTCTCCATATATGTATATAATGTATCTATATATGCTGTTATTTGTTGTTTCCATATCTTGGCTATTGTGCATAATGCTACAGTGAACATTGAAGGGCAGAAGTCTCTTCAAGATACTGATTTAATATCCAGAAGAAGGATGCTGGTTCCTTCATACTGTTTTTCCTAATGGAAAATTTACATTCCCACCAACAGCGCACAAGGGTTCAGAAAAGGACTGGGTCTTGAGGGAGGCAAATCAGGGCTAAAAAATATTTTCTGCCTGCTTTAAGCTGTGTGATCAAGGTCACGTCATCTTGCTGAATTCCTGTTTCCTTGTGTGTAAAAGGAAATTTCATCATAGGATTCTCTAGATTTGATGACAAAACCATTTTATAGTGCCTAGCACAATGCCAGTCACATACTTGTTATTAGAGCAATTTTGCATCTTTTATTTCTGCTTCATTGCCTGACTCTACTCAGTTGTGAAATTGGTAGCACAGCTTGTCTGTTAGCAAAAGTAAATGCACTTATTTGTTGTGTATAACCAAGTTCTTATAAAAGGTTTTGGAAACAGCCTACTCCAGCAGATTCTACGTCTCTGTTTTAATACTGGCATTAGTAAAAATGAAGTGATTACCTGTTGCTACTTTGCCAAGAGAACCGAGTTAGGGATGAATATGATGCCGTTTAACAATCTGAGAATTTAGAAAGAGGTTGCATGTAAACAGTAAGTCATTGGGATGCCCGGGTGGCAGTTAGTTGAGCATCTGGCTTGGGTTCAGGTCATGATCTTGAATTCCTGGGTTCGAGCCCTGTGTCAGTCTCTGTGCTGACAGTTAGCTCAGAGCCTGGAATCTGTCGTCAGTCTGTGTTTCCCTCTCTCTCTGACCCTCCCCTGCTTATGCTGTCTCCCTCTCTCTCTCTCTCTCTCTCTCTCTCTCTCTCTCTCAAAAATAAATAAAAGCATTTAAAATTTTTTTTTAATTAAAAAAACAGTAAGTCATGGTAATCAGGTCACATCTGTGGGCATGCTTAGAGGAGAAAGCTCTGGCTTTTAAAGCATAAATTACTGAAATCTTCAGTGAAATTAGTTCCAAAGGGTCTCTTCTCTGTAATGCAGTGGACAATTTCTTTTATGCAAAGACTCAGGCAATTTCTCAGGAATGGGCTGCTTTCGAGTACAGATGCTGAGCACATGAATTAAATTAACTCTTATAGTAAAACACTAATCTTTTCCCCTTGGTGCTTTTCCCAAAAGTATTCAAAGGAAGTCACTTAAAAACTGTTGCTAGGAAATTCTAGAAACCAACTTCAAGAAACAAAAGGCAACTTCCAATCATCTGGGCAAGGTCAACACCTTTTTAAATTATGATGATATGTCACCCTATAAGGTTTAGTATCTATTCATCTTCATAGAAAGCCATACCCAGATTCTGAGCCCCAAGACCACATTCTCTGACTGACTGTCCGCAGCTATCTGTATTACATATATCTTCCCAAAAATTCCCTTGAATCAAGGATGATTTTCAATTGGAAACATCACAAGCAAAAAGAAAAACAGAGAAACGTGAGGGTTGGCAGGGTAGGAATTGGAGACAGTAGAGTGAAGAGGAGTGAAAACCAATTTTATGCAAAATTATCAAGTGCCTTAACATGTGTCAGGCTTTTAAGAAAAACAAACATGATAAAAAGTATATACCCTGGTGGATTCTCAAGAAACATTATTAATTATTCACCCCTCTCCATTAACCTTGGTGACCCTAGTAAGTTTTCTTCAGAAAACTTAAAAAATTTTAAATGTTTATTTACTTTTGAGAGAGAGAAAAAGAGAGAGAGAGAGAGAGAGAGAGAGACAGAACATGGTGGGGGGGGAGGGGCATTGAGAGAGAGATGGAGACACTCTCCAGGCTCTGAGTTGTCGGCACAGAGCCCGACACATGGCTCAAACTCACAAACCAGGAGATCATGACCTGAGCCAAAGTCGGACACTTAACCAACTGAACCACCCAGGCGCTCCATAGATAATTTTTTAATTTCGAAGTCCATGATCATATTTATTATCAAAACTGAGGGGAAAGCAGATAGTGATAAACACTGAAGAGGTAAGGACACTTTAATTGCTTTATCTCATTACCAAACGATTTGTGGTCAACTTACTCGTATTATTCACGAATTCACTATTTTATTGTTGACTTACAGAACTACAGAGAAAATTAAAAATGTTATTCTTCTAGTGAAACATGTAACCAAACCAAAGCAGAGTTTATCTGCCTGATGTGCAGCAAGCCAATAAAAACTAACAGCAAGACTTTGCAGTGGAGAAAGGCAATTTATTAATGCAGTGCCACCTAGGAGAATGGGGAGCTAATGTTCAAAAGTCTCAAATTCCCTGTTGCAAGTGAGGGTTTTAAAAGGCAAATTTTGGGGCAAGGGTCTCCTGAGGAGGTTGTTGTCCTTACTTGGAGGCCCATGAGGTCATGTTAGCAGATGCTACTCAATAACTTACGGTTGCATTTTGCTTGGTTCCCCGTAGGTCTATTCCATCTCAGAGACTTGGAATCTGAAAAATACCTTTATTTTTTATGTTAGAGATTTCATTAGGCACATCTGGCGATTATATCTTTAAGTACAGTGCTGATTAACTACTTATGAGCAAGCAGGGTCTCATTCCTACATGTTCCTGTAAAGGATAATAAGCCAGCATTTCCCATCTTTCAAGTCCAGTTCCTTGGCCAGTCCAGCCATGCCTGGCCGTGGTATGATCGCCATTGTT
>NC_043700.1:51419451-51421360 GCF_006229205.1 Suricata suricatta
TATTTTTTATGTTAGAGATTTCATTAGGCACATCTGGCGATTATATCTTTAAGTACAGTGCTGATTAACTACTTATGAGCAAGCAGGGTCTCATTCCTACATGTTCCTGTAAAGGATAATAAGCCAGCATTTCCCATCTTTCAAGTCCAGTTCCTTGGCCAGTCCAGCCATGCCTGGCCGTGGTATGATCGCCATTGTTTGTTCTTTTATTTGAACTGACAAGACGAATGCTGGCCTCTAGAATAAACGTTACAAACATCCACAGTCCTCAGAAAACTTGTTTTTGAAATTTATGGCAGAGATGGATATACAGAAGTACTATTATGGCATGGAAATCAGAATTCTTAAAGTCTGCCGATATGAATAAAGTAAATAAGAAAATATTAGATCTTATGCCCACAAGTGCCCCCCCTCCATGACCATCACCCCCTTCCCCTCTCCGCCTCCCCCTTCAGCCATCGGTTTGTTTTCAGTATTCAACAGTCTCTCATGATTTGTGTCCCTCTCCCTTCCCAACTCTCTTTCCCCCTTCCCCTCCCTACGGACCTCTGTTAGGTTTCTCCTGTTAGACCTATGGGTGCAAACATATGGTATCTGTTCTTCTCTGCCTGACTTATTTCACTTAGCACGACACCCTCAAGGTCCATCCACTTTGCTACAAATGGCCAGATTTCATTCTTTCTCATTGCCATATAGTACTCCATTGTGTATATATACCACTTCTTCTTTATCCCTTCATCAGATGATGGACATTTAGGCTCTTTCCATGATTTGACTATTGTAGAAAGTGCCGCTATGAACATTGGAGTGCATGTGCTCCTATGCATCAGCATTTCTGTATCGTTTGGGTAAATCCCTAGCAATGCTATTGCTGGGTCATAAGGGAGTTCTTTGGATAGTTTTTTGAGGAACCTCTATACTGTTTTCCAGAGTGGCTACATCAGTTTACATTCCCACCAAGAGTGTAGGAGGGTGCCTGTTTCTCCACATCCTTGCCAGCATCTATAGTCTCTTGATTTGTTCATTTTAGCCACTCTGACCAGTGTGAGGTGGTATCTCAGTGTGGTTTTGATTTGTATTTCCCTGATAATGAGTGACATTGAGCATCGTTTCATCTGCCTGTTGGCCATCTGGATGTCCTCTTTGGAGAAGTGTCTGTTCAGATCTTCTGCCCATTTCTTCACTGGATTATTCATTTTTCGGGTATGGCATTTACTGAGTTCCTTGTAGATTTTGGATACTAACTCTTTATCTGATATGCCATTTGCATTTCTTTTTCCATTCTGTCAGTTGCCTGTTGTTTTTTTTCATTGTTTACTTTGCAGTGCAGAAGCTTTTTATCTTGATGAGGTCCCAATATTTCATTTTTGTTCTTGATTCCCTCGCCTTTGGGGATGTGTCGAGGAGAAAATTGCTGCGACTGAGGTCAAGGAGGCTGCTTCCTGCTTTCTCCTTTAAGGTTTTTATGGTTTCCTGTCTCACATTCAGGTCCTTTATCCATTTTGAGTTTATTTTTGTGAATGGTGTAAGAAAGTGATCTAATTTCATTCTTCTACATGTTGCTGTCCAGCTCTCCCAACACCACCTGTTGAATAGGCTGTCTTTTTTCCATTGGATACTCTTTCCTGTTTTGTCAAAGATTAATTGGCCATACACTTGTGGGTCCAGTTCTGGGGTCTCTATTCTATTTCATTGGTTCATGTGTCTGTTTTTGTGCCAATACCATATTGTCTTGATGATGACAGCTTTGTAGTAGAGGCTAAAGTCTGGGATTGTGATGCCTCCCATTTTGGTTTTCTTCTTCAATATTACTTTGGCTATTGGGAGATTTTGGTGGTTCCATAAGAATTTTAAGATAGTTTGTTCTAGCTTTGAGAAGAATGCTGGTGCAACTTTGATGGGGATTGCA
>NC_043700.1:51421460-51434495 GCF_006229205.1 Suricata suricatta
GGGATTGTGATGCCTCCCATTTTGGTTTTCTTCTTCAATATTACTTTGGCTATTGGGGGATTTTGGTGGTTCCATAAGAATTTTAAGATAGTTTGTTCTAGCTTTGAGAAGAATGCTGGTGCAACTTTGATGGGGATTGCATTGAATGTGTAAATTGCTTTGGGTAATAAAGACATTTTCATAATGTTTATTCTTCTGATCTATGAGCATGGAATGTTTTTCCATTTCTTTGTGTCTTCTTCAATTTCTTTCATAAGTCTTCTATAGTTTTCAGCATACAGGTCTTTTACATCTTTGGTTAGATTTATCCCTAGGTATTTTTGTTTTTTTTAGCCCTTTATTTTAAAATAACCCACCCCGATAAGAGCTTATTATGCCTTAGTATCTTGCGTTCTGCCCTAGTATCTTCTGATCCCAAGAATGTCCTTACAGCAAGTGGGATTCATTGGGCGTCTGCTCTGGACTGGGTACAGTACTAAAGTCTTCCACAGAACTATCACACTCAAACCCCACCACATTGCTGCAGTGTATTACCACCCCAAGCTCACTGAGGATGTCTTACTATAGACATCCAACTCCTCCCTCATGGTCTAGCATCTGTAAGATTTACATGGCATTGTAGAAGGCAAACTCAAGAGGTGCTTGGGTAGCTCAGTCAGTTCAATAAACATTAAAAAATAAATAAATAAGAAGGCAGACTCAAAATGGAACCATTTGGTTGTAAAAATTGTTAATTCCTGACTCATGTGGAAATTTGCCTTAACTTTACTATGAATGTTCAAATGAGATTTTGAATGTGTCTCTCCTTCATACAGTGTCAGATCTAATATCTGTCATTTTCTTCCATGGACATTCAAAGGACACAAAAGAACAGTAATATACGCAAATATGTTACATCTTAAATATGCAAATACCTCAGAAATGTCTTTGATGGCAATATATACTTAGAATGAGATGTATAAATAAATTAACCTCAGTAATTAAAAAAAACACAGGATCTCTTGAAACTTGATAGTAAGTCAATGTTTCAATTTGCCCCTAGCAAGTAAATTTCACAGAAAATTCATTAAGTGATAGAAGGATTTTTTTTCTCAGCTTTAATAAGATAAAAGATAAAGAGTATTTTGGGATGCCTGGGTGGCTCAGTGGGTTAGGCATTCAATACTTGATTTTGGTTCAGGTCATGATCTTGCGGTTCATGAGATAAAGCCCCTGGTCAGGCTCTGCACTGGGCATGAAGCCTGCTTAAGATCTTCTCTCTCTTTAACTCTCTCTCTCTCTCCCTTTCCCTCTGCCCCTCCTCTGCTTGCTCGCTCACATGAATATTCTTTTTCTCTCTCTGTAAAAGAAAAAAATAGAGAGAGAATTTTGAAATATGATCTCTTAAAACCAGCATAATTTTTACTCTGCTTCATTCAGTGGATTGCTTTAATCTATAAATCTAAAAGAAGATGGCTTTTTCCCAGATAAGAAATAAAGTATAGCTGAAGTGTGTAAAATAGTTACTAGGAGGAGTCAGAAATAAAAGAGTTACTTAAAATCTCTGAAAGTCATTAAGATTTTTGAAGGAAAAAATTACAAATCCCATCACAGAGCTCAATGTCAAACTATTTTTGAACTAAAATTGTTCATTTCCATCCTAGATGGTTAGCCCAAAATTTATTTTACAGTTTTACTCTGCATGTGGTCACTTGCAGTGTTATATATTACAGGTTTTAACTTATAGCAATGGTAAGTTCTTTAAATGATTGGATTTGTAGCTTAAACCTTGCTAATCACCAATAATGTCTATTACGAATTTTTATTTGTTAAGAGCCGAACCAAATTTTCCCTGTTCTCAAGTGAACAAAACCCCAAACCTCTACTGCCATCCAGTGGTTCCTCTGAATTTTTTCAAATAAAATGATTTCCTTACTGCAGCAAGCCATGATTAGCATTTTAAAAGGAATTTTCCCCTTTAGAGTGTTTTAGGATTTTTAATCTAAAGCAACTAAAAGCAAAAACTTCAAAAAATAAATTACATATGCTTATTATATGCATATTATTAGCAATAACCTTATTTTTACCATTGCAACTAAACGATAAATACAATAATAGCCCATTTCCATCTTGCTGTTTCACATGTGATTTCTGTGATGTTTTATTATGAAATAATTGAAAACTCATATACAAAAAGAGTACGTAGATTCCCATGAAGCGACTGCCAAGCTTTTTTCAGGGTAGTTGGGCTGTTTTAGATTCTCGCCCGCAATGTATAAGCCATCTAGTTTGTTGGTATTCTCACCAGCATCTGGTGTTGCAGTATTTTTAATTTCAGCCATTTTTATAGCTGCATTTCCTTAATCCCCACTAATGAATGATACAGAGCATCTTTTCACGTGCTTATTTGCCATATGCATCTTCTCTTTGGGAAATATTTATTGATGTCTTTTGTCCATTTCCTATTTTTTTCCGTTGACTTTTGAGAATTCTTTATATGTTTTAGATATAATTCCTTTGTCAGATATAGGGTTTGAAAACATTGTCTACTAGTGCATAACTGGTGTTTTTTATTCTTGTAACAGGGTCTTTCACAGAGCAGAAGTTTACCCGTTTGATGACATTTCATTTATCAAAAATGTGAATATTTCTTAAATGTTTATTTATTTTGAGGGACAGAGAGAGCATATGAGCAGGGGGAGGCAGGGGGATAGAGAGAGAGGAAGAGAGAAAGAATCCCAAGTGCAGAGCTAACAGCACAGAGCCAGACATGGGGCTCCATCTCACAAATGGTGAGCTCATTGCCTCAACCAAAATCATAAGTTGCACACCTAACAGACTGAGCCACTCAATCTGATAGGGGCACCTGGTTGGCTCAGTCCGTTAAGTATCTGTCTTTGGCTCTGGTCATGAGCTCATGGTTCACGGGTTTGAGCCCTGCATTGGGCTCTGTGCTGACAGCTTAGAGACTAGAGCCTGCTTTGGGTTCTGTGTCTCCCTCTCTCTCTGCCCCTCCCCCATCACTCTCTGTCTCTCTCTCTCTCTCTCAGAAATAAATAAACGTTAAGAAAAACATATTTTTGATGGGTCATTCTTTTGATGTCATGTCCAAATCCTAATCTGAACATGCTCTCCTTTGCCTCTTTTGCTTTTTTTCAAGTGTTTTATAGTTGTACATTTTGCATTTAAATCCATATTTCAATTTTTGCATGATTGTGAGGTTTAAGTTGAGATTCATTTTTTAAGATGCCCACTACTGCAGCATCATTTACTGAAAATTCTTCCACTGGATTACTTCTGTACCTTTGTCAAAAATCAGTTGGGTGTGTTTGTGCATAACATAGGATTTTTATTTTGCTTCATGTCAAACATGCTGCCTGATGGGTCTTATAAACAATCCTTTGATGAAGCAAATATAAAAACATCAATAAGAAATTAATTTTGTAACAATGAAAAAAGGAACCTCAATAAAATTAATTGACTTTGCTTGGAAAACACAGAAAATTATTCAAAGTGAAGAATGGAATCTTATCTAATAGTCACATACCAAGTTAAAGCCTCACTGTAAATGAAAAGCTGTATAACAAATCAGCAGAGAGCAGGGTCTTTGAAATGACCTCTATGGTTTAAATCCTAGTTAGGTTTTTTGATCAGCTGTAGGCCCACAAGGTCCTAGTTACTAAAACTTTGAATGCTTCCATTTTGCATCTCCAAAATATAAGTAATAATCCACCTACCTCCTTGTGCATCTGTGAGCCTAGGTTAACAGGTAAAATACTCAGAACAGTGCCTGACATATTGAGGATGCAATACATGCCAGCTATCGTTAATCAAATCCTGTAAAATGCATGATCATTTCAAAGGCAGCTTGAATCAGACCTATCTTTTAACATAAAATATATTCATCCGAAACCTTCAGCAAGTTCCTAAATCCATTTCCTCAAGGTAAAATGGGATTATTGTGAGGAACAAATGGTCTAAAGTGTTAAGATGATGTATCACAGTGCTTACTTACACAGTATATACTCCTTTAGTAAATATTTTCTTTCTAAAATGTAGCATACACTTTGTCATATTTTACCATTATCAGTCATATCAAATGTTTCTGGAGCCATATATAAAAAATATATATATAAAATATTATGTTAGCCAGAAGGGTTCAAAAGTAATAAAGGTGATCTTTATGCTAGATTGCATCTTCTGGAATACAAACACAACTACAGCATACAGAATAAAAAGGGAGGAAAGCAATCCTCCCAGTGGCTTCTGAGAGACTAACCAGGTTCAATACCCATAATGCACAAAGGTAGTTTGAGCGCTGGAGAACTCCAGCCCCAATGACTCTATTGACCCAGTTTTTAAGGCAGGGCCAACATTTAGCAAACTCATGAAAACTACATTTCCCTGATATCCTAAGAGAAAGATGCACAGATTAAAGAAATCTGCTACAGAAGAACAGCAGTTTGATCAACTTAATTAGCATACATAAGAATCAATTCCCAACAAAGAAAATGCCATGTGGGGCATTAAAGCCCAAGGGTTACATATTTCTAAGGAAGATACTAATCTCATTCATAATACTAATTTATTGATATTTATTGATAAATATTGACAATATTATTTAAATATATCATTATTTTGAAACCAAAGTAAAACAGGCTACTTGTCTGCTAAGTTCACAGAGTTTCCTATGACTATCCTGGGGTGAGTCAGATCACTGGCCCCCATACCCTGCTGCCTCCTGTCGACCCGGCGATGTGTGGCAGAGAGAGAGGGACTGTTGATGCAGCCCATTTCACTGATACAAATACCTTACTTGTCAGGTGGAAGCAGAGAAGCAGATAACCCAGAGAGGCCAAATGACCCTGCCATAAGCAAATCCAAAGGCTACACAGGGAGGTAGTCGCTGGCAAAACAAAACAAAACAAAACAAAACAAAACAAAAAACCTATATCAAGTTTAAGATTTAAAAAAACCCGGGGCATCTGCAGTTGGCTAAGCGTCTGACTTCAGCTTGGGTCATGATCTCAGTTTGTGAGGTGGACGCCCCCCCATCAGGATCCACGCTGACAATGCAGAGCTTGCTAGGGATTCTTTCTATGCCCCCTCTGCCCCTCTACCACTGTGCGCGCTCTCTCTCTCTCAAAATAAATAAATAAACCTTGAAAATAACCCTGTTCATATCCATGCTTGAAACTCAGAGCCTCCTCTTGACTTCATGACATCATTTGCTCCGTACTACTTTCTCAACCATTTTTGAAAAATAAGATTGGACTCTTTTTCCTATGAATTACTTTGTTGTATATTTAATATTTTGAAGACAATAAATGTTAGAATTGGGAAACATGTCTAGATAGATGATAGATAGATAGATACATAGATAGATAGATAGATAGATAGATAGATAGATAGATAGATAGATAGATTTCTTTTCAAGATTATGTCCATGTCTTTTCAAAAGAAAAAGTCTTAATAACAGAACCAAGACCTGAATGGTTCACCGAAGTCGAACCATTTGGCATGGAGAAGGAGATAGCTTGCTCACTGGTGCAGTGCAAATTCAGAACCATTCTGAAATTCTCTGGGAGTGATCCAAACATTCATGCATGTTTCTTTTGACCAGTGGCAGCTTGTCTCTCTTTTTTTCCCTCCCAGGTAAATACAGTTCACCAACCCGAGGAAGTGTGATCAAAACCAATTTGGAGGGAAACAGGATATAGGAATTGAGTCCAAGATTGCCGTTACCCTGTGGAAATGGAAGGGTATTGTTCATTTTTGGCATTTTGAAAATAGCTCGTAAAACAAGAGCATCTGTACAAAGCTTTATAGTGATCAATGTGTATTCTCACCTATACTAGTTAACTTCCACAATCTAAATGTAAGTAGCTAAGCTATAATTGCAAAATTAACTGCATAGCATGGCTTTTGGTTCTGTTTTGTTTTCTAGGAAGCTCTGAATAATTTTTGAAACATAATTATAATTCTCTCAGATAACATACAATTGTATGCATGCAAAGAAAGAAAAAAAAGGTGGACAATTATATTAAAGTTAATCTAATAGATCCACTTATATGCAAATAACTACCAGGAGAACAAAGTAAACTTCACTTGAAAATCTTACATCTCACAGCCAGCACCAAAATGTTAGGTAAATGTACAAACGTATATTCTTGATCTGCTAAAGTAAATAGTCTTACTTTTCTGAAGACGTTTACATTGTCTGAAGAATTGAGCTTTTATTAGCCCTTTTCTCTAGGTAAAGCATAATATCATGTATTTCTATGATAAAGTAGTAGTGGTGTCAAGGCAACTTAGTGAGAAATAGAGTATTAGAAGTCTTAAGAAGAGAAAGAGTATAAGGAACATTGGCAATGTCCAGAAAGTTCAGGAGAGATAGGTTGGGCTGAGTGAAACGGGTGAAGGGGATTAAAGGTACACTGATACTGAAGAGCACTGAGTAATGTAGAGAACTATCGAATCACTGTATTGTACACCAGAAGCTAATATAGCATTGATATTAATAATACTGGATTTTTAAATAATTAATTAATTGATTAACTTTTAAAAGAGGTTCAGGAGAATGTAGTACTTAACCTCTATGTCGAGAAATGGATAGAATTTGGATAGTTAAACTGATAGTGACAGGCAAGACGTTCATGTGAAGGAAAGCCTGTCTGGGACACTGTCAGTAAACCAGCTTCAATGGTGTGGAATGATCATCACATGATGGACAAATAGACAGGAGGCAAGACCAGCCGGACCGAACCACAGGGTCCTGGACAAAGGTTAAGGGCTTAAAAGTTTATTTATCTTTTTTGAAAATGATAAATCATTGGTAACTTTTCATAGGAAAATGACAGAATGAAAGGAGCTGCTTGGGAAAATCAACCTAATACAGGTATGCAGTCTGAATTAGAGAGGGGCAAAGTAGAGGCAGGAGGGTTAGTCAGGAGGCAGGAGAGCTAATCAGTCAGGAGGCAGGAGGACTAGTCAGTCAGGAGGCAGGAGGACTAGTCAGTCAGGAGGCTACAGCAACAAGTTTTCCAGGTATTAGGTAAGGCCTGACCTTCAGCAGGGGGAGTAGAAAGGCATGATGTTGACCCCGAAACTAACACTGAGAACTTAGTACATGCCAGCCACTGTCCAGGGTCTTTGAATTTCCATAACAGCCCTGTGAGCTGGGCACTAAACAAGCTGCCCAAGGTCAATGCAGTAAGTACTTTACAAGTGCAATTACCTCTACAACAGAAGTTTGAAGAAAGACCAAGGAGGAAAGAAATAGGTCTTCTTTTATTACCAGGGGATTTCACATGCTGCCCACACTCCCTCTGCTGAGGCTTGTCCCTTCTCTGAATTACCCAAAGAAATGCTTCTTAGAAAAAAAATCATAATAAATGTTTTGTTGTAAATATATTGGAAGAAGAATTCCCACTGAAATTTCTAGATGGCCCACATTTCAGTACGCAGACCTTGGCTCCCATTGTTTACATTTGATGTACACAGGCCCCTATTGTTTGCCTCTTTTACTAATAAAGAAGTGAAGCCAGGAATGCAAGCAGCTTATCCAAGGTCAAACTGCTATGTTATAGAGATCCGAAGAAAATTATGGTCTTGTGAATTAAGCCCTGGATTCTTTCCAGTATACAACACCATCTCATGCTATCTAAAGATGTCTTTATTTTTACTTAGTGAATAATAAAAAAAGATTATTTTTGTTAATAATGAACTGTCTCTACTATTTTATACTTATTTTGCTATAAGCTCTTCTGAATACTAAAATGTTTCTGAGATTTAATCATCAAACATTTGATTTATCTTTACTGAAAGAACAGCAAAGCTATATCAACAGGATCGTTTTTCTGACTTTCATTATCATAAAGAGGCCTATGTTTCCTTATGACTGGGTGGCTCAGTCAGTTAAGCGTACAACTTCAACTCAGGTCATGATCTCACAGTTTGGGGGTTTGAGCCCTGCGTCAGGCTCTGTGCTGACAGATCAGAGCCCGGATCCTGCTTCTGGTTCTGTGTCTCCTTCTCTCTCTGTCCCTCTGCCATTTGTGCGCGCTCTCTCTCTCTCTCTCTCTGTCTCTCAAAAATAAATTAAAAAAAAAATTTAAATCATGTTGCCCATCTGTTATCCATAAAGATGTTGCACCACTCCGGATTCTTCAAGATGTAAGGGTGGAAACAATGTAAGTTTCTTTCCCCATTTAAGTTTAAACCACACATCTTATGTATCTCTCTCTAAACACTCAATTTTTTAAGTTTATTTATTTATTTTGGGAGAGACAGCATGAGCAGGGGAAGAGCAGAGACAGAGGGAGAGAGAGAGAATCCCAAGCAGGCTCCATGCTGCCATCACAGAGCCAGAGGTGGGGCTCAAACTCATCAAACTGTGAGATCATGACATGAGCTGAAACCAAGAATCAGATGCTCAACCAACTGAACCACTCAGGTGTCCCAAAACATTCAATTGTGTAGGCAGTTTGAGCTCTACTTGTGCTAAAGAACAAAAAGAGTTCAAAAGCAATGGATCATTCTCACCACAATGAGAGGATAGAAAAGAAATAGAAAAAGAGCTAGTAAACTCATGTTATCCACTTAGTGTCCATAGAACCGTGAATTTCTAGCCTAAGAAAATAAACATATTTATCATACAGCAGAAACTGTTAATATTAATAAGTGGAATTAATTGAAGGGCTAGGTTAAGTTGACATAAAATTGGAGGGAGCAAATAGATTATGGACAAATGTGCCTGTAATAAAAGGAAATGAAAATCTGTCTCCAGCAATTAGTTCACATTCATTTGTGGTTTGTGAGATGCCTAAATCATGAGATAAAACAATTTTCTTGAAGGTTTACTTACAAAATAAATTCTCTGATTAAAAAATGTTTTTCCATGTTTTATTTATTTTTGAGAAAAAGAGAGACAGAGAATAAGAAGGAAATGAGCAGAGAGAGAGTCACAGAATCCAAAGCAGGCTCCAGGCTTTGAGCTGTCAGCATAGAGTCCAATGTGGGGCTCAAACCCATAAACTGTGAGATCATGACCTGAGCCGAAGGTGAATGCTCAACTGACTGAGCCACTCAGGCATTCCTCTCTCTGATTTTTTTTTAAAAAGATACTTTAAATAATTCTTTCAGATTTAAAAATGTTAAAGCTCAATCATTATGATTGCTTTGGAATAAAGTCTACTCTATTTAAGAACACCACTGTAGTTCCTGGTCCATGGAAGGATGCTGAAATAACTGCCTTTGTTTTGACGGACATATTGTAAAGGGACAAATTAATGCTATTGAGGGACTCACAGAGGTTGGATGATATGTTTTTTAATATTTTGGGAGTTGTGTGGAAATGTAAAGTAGACTTTCCATTTTTAAATAAAGAACAAATATACTCCAAGTAACACTCTTATGTCTTATTGAATCATATTGCCAAATTGATTGACAGCTTATGTTAGAATGCAGTAGGAGAGGTTCTTGGTGAACATGAACATGAAACCATTTTCCCCACCTATACCTCTACCTGTGAGAGTTACAACAGTGTCACAGAATGGAAAGACCTGACCTTTTCCTTCATACCACATTTGAAGCTTTACAGATCTGATACCAGACACAACAATTAACCTATAACCTCAGACAGAATTGGTGTTTACAAGAAACCTATTGTATAATTTTACTAGCATGTAAGGATCCATTGTAGAGTCTGCCATCTTATAGTATTTAACATCAGCCCCTCAAATATTTTGCTCTGTAATGACTCCTCCATGCCCGAAATCTATCTAATATGAGCATGAATCAGTCAGGATATGTGGTCTATCTCTTCTAAAGCATCGTCTGAGAGGTCGTGGAGCCTTCAGATGACACTGAAGCTGTAAAACATTTTCCTGTAATGTCATCACATGACCACTCACAGGTAAGGGTTGCTTACGTCAGCAAGGCTTACACTACTGCAGTTGGTTTGGACTGGATTTGCTCTGAATGTGTGAGCTTCTCCCACACCTCCAATTTTAGTTACAGACACTATCAGAGAAGGAATCAGGAACCAGGAGCATAATTTAGTTGGAAGATCTCTGAGAAGACGAGAGGAAGTGGTCAGAATGAAAGATATAATGTCTCTGGGTGCAAGAAGAAACTTTTTCTCTGAATAAGATATTTAGGAATGACACTTGACTTTGTAGTCAAAGTTGCAAAGAACACGACTCAGAAGACTTTAAAACTACCTGTATGGGAAGAATGGTTCAAAAATAGTTTTGTAGGGCACGTGGGTGGCTCTGTCAGTTAAGTGTCTGACTTTGGCTCAGGTCGTGATCTCACAGTTCATGGGTTCAAGCCCCGCATCAGGCTCTGTGCTGACACCTCGAAGCCTGGAGTCTGTTTCAGATTCTATGTCTCCTTCTCTCTGCTTTACCCCACTCATATTCTGTCTTTCTCTGTCTCTCAAAAATAAATACACATTAAGAAATTAAAAGTAAATAAAAATAAATAGTTTTATAAGGTATCTCCATTTAAAGAAAGAATATTATGTCATCATGATCTCTGGTAGGTGAGAGAAATAGAGTGCAGAGGCACAGGGTATGTCTGATTTAAGAAAAGTCAAGACTGAGTACAGATAAACAAAGAAGATCTGGGATATTATTGGTTTAAACTAAAGGAATTAAACTGAAGAATTTTATTAGATGTTAAAAATAACTGCCCACTAATGGAGAGAACTTTAAAACCATATGAACTCTTTCTTGTGTCATTATGAATTGGCCCAAGTCTTGTACCATAGGGGAGTTCATCTGACCCTTGGTGGTTTAGATAAAACTGGATTGAACTCCATATTTCCTACAGAAGTCTAAGGCCATTCCATAATTGTTGGCTAATTTTTGGACAGCTTACTACCTCATGACTTCCTCTCCTTCTGGGGTTCTTGTTCCACCCCAGAGTAGCGCTACCTCCTACTAACCTGGATGTAAAACAGCTCCTTTATTGTACTCCTCAAAAATTGAACCAAAGCTTTTGTAAGCATACATGATTTTATGGATGACTAGAGGGGAGGGTGACAAAAACACATCACTTAATAAACTGTCCTACTCCCTGGGTTCATTGTTATTAGCCTTTACCACAGAAAATTTCTCTCCTGACTCTTTTCCTCTGCTCTTCTGTTTTGCTGGCTTGTCTCTTCTCTTGTCCCCATCCCTTTGACTCCACACTTCCCCTCACTCCCGTCCCCACCTCCTGTCCTTCTCAGTAGCAAAACAACACATACCTTCTCTTATTTCATGCATAGCATCTTCCTCCTTCTTCTGAAGGGATTCACTGATACCCTCCCAGCATTTATGAATATGCTTTCTGAACAAAAAGAGTTTGCAGAGAAGAATTTTATACTAAATGTTAAAACAATATTCTCTAATTGTATAACATTGTCTGTGTTTGAATAAGACAAACTTGGTGTGATCCTGTTGCAAATCATTAGGGTGAAACCAATGACTTCTCCACAAGTTTACCTCATTTGATCCTCAGCACATGCATAGGAGGAAAAGCTTTTCCTCTGCCCTCCTAGGCTCCATGACTGTGAACCTGTGAGTTACACCAACAATGGACAGATTACAAGAAAAAGAACATATGATTTGTATTGTTGCTAATATTTTTACATGCATGGGAGCTTCACAGAAAAGAAGTCAGAAGCCCAAAGAAGCAGTGAGACTCAGGGGCTTACGTACGTACCATATGAACAAAGGCTAATAAACTGTGGAGAAGTGCGCAGATAAAGGAAAGAAGGTTTGGGCTTCTAAGGGTGATAAACTGTGTGGAAGTGACTAGGAGATATATGGGGAGAACTAATGGCACATAAGGGATATTTTGGTAAGGGTTGTATGTGTAGTCTGATCTTGCTGCCGCTTTCCATCTCTAGTGACAAGTGTTGCAATCCCTACAAGAGAGGGGAAGATTTATGCCCCAATTTTAGGTAGAAAGGGTAGGACAGAAAACTCTTCTTACATTCTCTGTTTCTCAATTACCTTCAGCTCAAAATAATTATGATAGGAAAAGCTTGGATAAAATAGGCAGAGAAGGAAAGATTAGAACCTGAAGTCTCCCGGTGGGGAAAAACACAAATTTTGGAAGAACATTGGGAGTATCTGACCACAGAAACCCCCTTAGGCATTAGGTTTCTCTAAAGAAGGCACCAGACACCACCTACTCCCCCTAAAGTTCCCCTCAGGTATCTGACAAGAGACCTGACTAAAAATGTGTAGACTATAAAATGTATGACCCAAAAGAAACAATATGGCACCCCCTGGAAGTCAGCCATGCATGATGGCACCTGGAAGTCAGCAGTTTACGGTTTTGGAGATCAGAGTAATTTGAAAAAACTATGAAAGGAGTCAAATCTGAAACCTGTCCCAATTGTTGGTCTGAAATTGAAAAGAAGGTGGCCAGTCTCTTACGGCCAAGAACTCAGCAGCTACGCGGCCCTTTTCCTGGGAGCGGATGTGTCTGTGGTGAAGCGGCCACAGCGCTCCTTGCATGAGGATTTGGCACAGTCTCTGGTCCAGTATGCTGCTTCTATAAACGTGGGGGCATCACCTCTGTTATCAAGCTGATGTTTGTGGGACTTTTCTTTTTATTCTTTGTGAAGTTTGGCATTGGAAGGCAACTTCTCATAAAACTCCCATGGCTCTTCTCCTTTGCTTATTTTTTTTTATCTTTTTTTTTCTGTTTATTTATTTATTTTTTAACGCATGCAATTATTGTCCATCATTTACACTACAGTAGTTACAATGACACTCCAAACAGAAAAGCAAAGTAAAAAATCAAAACCCCAACTTCTATTTCATGTAATTGGACTTACACAGAAATTAGAAGGTTAGGTAACAACTAGTTAATCACCTAATTTCACAGCTATCTGAAGTGGCAATCGTTATATAGCAGCTTATCTATGATACATTCAAGATACATGATACAATTTATTACTTGCCCATAAGCTAAAACACAGCCTGCTTAATACCTTTCCTTAAATTCCACCTCTATACTACAATATACTTGAGGTCCATGCAAAAAAGTAGCTAC
>NC_043700.1:51434595-51480153 GCF_006229205.1 Suricata suricatta
GTAATGAAAATAATAAGGGAAAAACTCAAGACACACTTCCTAGGGGGGAAAAAAAACCAGCATGTAATTTCTGTCCTTTGGTTATTTTTAAAAACAAGGCCCGACACAAAAACAGATCGACAGCTCATTGTTTACACCGAGGTTCTCTGGTCAAGGATACAGCCAAGGCTTTGGTCCTGAGAAGGGCAAACCAAATATCAGAATTTGTACTCAAGTGAAAGGACCACAGGCTGGCTATGTGGAAACCCTGAGAGCCATGGTCCAGGCAGCCATGGCTTCTAAATGATGCCTTTAATCTTTATAAGATGGGCTATGTCTTCACACCTGGAGCGGCCTTCTTCAGAACCAAACTGATTGACAGACTCAATCAACATGGCATTGAATTTAGTGTCATAAGCAGCTCTGAAGTCTAAACATTTGAAGAATTAACTGAAGGCGTAATATGCATGAATTCATGGCTTTTTAATTTGAAATTTGAAATGCGATAAGCCTGTCTAACCATATGTGAAGAAGATTGTCAAATTTAAAATATGGGCACATTAGAAGCAGGAAATTGTACTAGCTTACCCTAAACAAAACAAAACAAAACAAAACAAAACAAAATGCTCCTACAATAAAAATGAGCCAACCAGGAATGGACAACCCAGCACCTAGAGCCATCAAGCCAATAAGGGTGGGAAGAGTGGAGAGACGGAGAGCAGTGACCAAAGCAAGGACTCTTGCCTACAGTTCGGTGGGCATTCACTTTCAAATGTCCCCTCTCTGTAAAGATCTTCTACCATTCTTACTTTCTAATCTGAACCTTTTAATAAACATATGACTGCTGTTCATTTTGTGTCCACCACTTCACTCTCCAAAATGGAGAGACAACGAACCCTAGGTACTGAGGTAAAAAGTCCTGCAATATAATCAGTGTGCCAAAGTGGCATATTTGGGGGTAGTCCACCCTTATCTCCTTTATAGACAAGTAAGGCATCTTTCTCCCCACTTTACAGATGAGGGCTCTAGGGCTCTAAGGCAATGTTAGGAAACTTTCACAACATGACTCTGGAGTAAGGGGTAAGCCTATGAAAACACTCAGTTCTAGTGGTTCCTTCTCACATATTTCACAATCCTTTTCCATATGAGAACCAACAATGAACACAATTCTCTGAACATCTATAATAAATACATTTTGAAACTTGACTATATACTTGGCTATTTTGCATTATTTCTTGTGAGCCTTTTCTCCCTGACAAGACAGTAAGTTCTTCCAGGACCAGCACTAAGTAGTGAACTTCTCCTATCTTGAAAGTTAAGAACCATACTTAATAAATACATTTAAATTTCTTCATAGTAGCATTACACTTCTGTGGATAATAGGATAAAACCATTGTACACAGATCTTAGAATAAAAGTGGTCTTATTGATATCTTTAAACTACCGGGAACAGGATTAAGACAAGATGAATAAACATTTGAGCAAATTATTTGGAAGTGTCATCACTCAGGATTAACCTTTAGCAAAATGTTATGAAATGCTATTTTACATACATGAGTCAGAAAATCCCATTTTCCCCTTAACTGTCTTTTGGGACATTCTGAGGAGTTCTTTTTTCCAAGGCTACCTACTCTGATTCTTCTATCTGGAGCCTAGAAGCATCTTGTAGACCTTCCCTCCACTTATCTTTCCAAACTGTTAGTCACCAAATCCAGCCATTTAATAGAACAGGATTAGAAAGAAAGAGAACAAGAGAGAGAAAGAAAGAAAAAGAGAGAGATGGAAGGAAGGAAATAAGGAAGGAAGGAGGGAAGTAAGAGAAAGAAAGAAGAAAGAAAGAAAGAAAGAAAGAAAGAAAGAAAGAAAGAAAGAAAGAAAGAAAGAAAGAAAAGAAGGAAGGAAGGAAGGAAGTAGAAAGAAAGAAAGTGTATTTAAGATAACCACTATAAATCCCTAAGCACTCATGGTGGCATCTGATGCTGTTTCTTTTATTTACCTTTCCCTCTTTGTCTGTGAAAAGGAAAGGGAAAAAAGAGGGAGTGTTTACTAAGAGAATGTTAGAACTACAATAGTTCTAACTATTATAGTTCTAACTATTCTATTAACTATAATAGTTAACTATAATTGTATCAGTTAACTAAAACATTCTTTGGCATTTTTCATATCTTTTATGCCCCCTACCTCCGATTAAGCTTAAAACCTTCTATTTCAGAATTTATCCTTTGCAGTTCACTTACAAGTTTAGGTATCTTCCTCGACTCGACTGTAATCTTTAGCACAATCGTTTTTTCAAAAAATATCTGTGGAATAACCTCAGCCACAGCAGTTTCTTGCTCGACACATCTCCAAAGGCAAGGGAAATAAAAGCAAACATGAACTATTGGGACCTCATCAAGATAAAAACCTTCTGCAGTGCAAAGGAAACAATCCACAGAACTAAAAGGCAACCGACAGAATGGGAGAAGATATTTGCAAATGACATATCGAATAAAAGTTTAGTACTCAAAATCTACAAAGAACGTACCAAACTCAACACCTAAAACACAAATAATCCAGTGAAGAAATGGGCAGAAAACATGAATAGACACTTTTCCAAAGAAGCCATCCAGATGGCCAACAGACACATGAAAAGATGCTCAGTGACACTCATCATCAGGGAAAAAGAAACCAAAACCACATTGAGATACCACCTCACACCAGTCAGAGTGGCTAAAAATAACAATTCAGGAAATAACAGATGTTGGCAAGGATGTGGAGAAATAGGAACCCTCCTGCACTACACTGCAAACTGGTGCAGATGTTCTAGAAAACAATGTGGAGATTCCTTAAAAAATTAACAATAAAACTACTCTATGACCCAGCAATAGCATTACTAGGAATTTACCCAAAGGGTACAGGAGTGTTGATTCATAGGGGCACATGCATCCCAATATGCGTAGCAGCACTTTCAACAATAGCCAAAGTATGGAAAGCCCAAATGTCCATCAGCTGATGAACGGACAAAGAAGGTATGGTTTATATATACAATGGAAAACTACTTGGCAATGAGAAAGAATGAAACCCTGCTATTTGCAACAACATGAGTGGAACTGGAAGGTATTATGCTAAGTGAATTAAGTCAGAGAAAGACAGATATTATATGTTTTCACTTATATGTAGAACTTGAAAAACTTAACAGCAGACCATGGGGGAAGGGAAGGAGAACGTTTCAGAGAGGGAGGCAAACCCTATGAGACTCTTAAATATAGAGAACAAATGAAGGGTTAATGGGGAGAGGTGGGAGAGAGGGGAAAACGGGAGACGGTCATTGAGAAGGGCACATGTTGGGATGAGGACTGGGTGGTGGATGTAAGTGATGAATCATGGAAATCTACTCCCAAAACCAAGGGCACACTGTATACATTCTATGTCAGTCAACTTAAAAATAAATTATATTAAAATATATATCTTTGGAATAATGAATGAAATTGTAGTGAAATTATTGAAGGAACCTCCTCAGTTTCCCTCTATAATTTATACCAATACTCATTCAAGGTAGTTGGTCCCATGGGGGAGACCATTACTAAGTTCCTTCAGAGAAGGCAATGTACTTTTTTCATCATTCTACCATTGGCCATTCGGATGCACTGCAAAACTCCGGCAAACAAGATCACCAGCAGCTCTCTTACCTACCTGGTTTTCTGAGCTAAATGGCAAGAGTCGCAGAGGGGTGATGAAAACTGAAAGGCTGTTGGTTAGAACATTCACACACAGCTTCCGACAGTTCAGGAGGCACAGCTCAGCCTAGAAACATCACTGCCTTCTCCAGAGGCTCAGCCAGCACTTCCCCGGATGTCCAGGAAATCCCTCTGAGAGAACAATTAGGAAGAATCAAATCGGAGCAAGGTTCTGATGTTGGATTTATTTATCACTGAGTTTGACTACCTTTTTCCAATGCTGGAAAAGATAGCATGCTATAAGGCTAAATTCTCCTTTCTAGTACTTCTCCGGTAGATGACAAACTTTTTTCTTCCAGACAGGCAATTTTACAGTCAGCCTAATCCTTACTTCTATTTTTTTTTTAAGTATGGAAAGGTCGATGAATATCTGCCCCGGAATAATCATAATCAACATAATGGGTGAAATCTGGGGCAAACATTTGGATATGCTCAGAGAAGGCAAATTGATAGTAACTGGTTAACAACTTGTGGCCATTGGAAGATGCTAAGGATTCAAGTGAAGAGACGTGGTGTAGGAGGGGGTTCTTTCTGCCTTTGACATGGGAAGGAAGGGGGTGCTTCAGAGCCTGCAGGACAAAAGCACCGTATTATCCGGCCTCCAGGACACCATTACAGCAGATTGAGACATATGGGCAGCACATCAGCACCTCCGACAACTGGCCTCCAAATGTATCCACTTCGTAGACACTGCGGCTCAAAAAGCTTCAGTTTTATGTATTTCTTTAAGAATAGACCCATTGTTATTATCCCAAAATGGAACATCAGAAACGCATCAAGTTTATGTCTTTCACTTACCTGGAGTTCAAAGTATTGTCGCAACTCGGTTTCTTTTCTGTAAGAAACTGCTTCAAGTTGACGCCGAGTTTTCTGCTTATGAAGTAAATTGGACAGTGAGGGGTTTACGAGATTCAGCACATGAGCAGAATGTCTACATTAAGCGTTGTGTCGAATTGGAATTACTTGCTGTTGGAGAATGAACTGCTATAATAGTTCAGAGCAAACACTGAGTTTTGTCAAAAATCTGTCACTTTCAATGATACTGAAAATCACATTTAAGAAGTCACCCTGCTTCTGGCTTTGCCGATGCGGTTTTCTACATATCATATGAGATGAATCCGTGGAAGTAATCAAGGAATACCAAATACCCAATGATGAAATAAAAAGGTTATTTAAGAATCATTAGTTGATTTTGTTTTGCTAGGTATTAATCAAAAAATGTTCCAACTTGCTCTATTGGTATTTAAAGCAATCTATTGACTTTTTAATTTAATTTCTCTGAAACAAAGCACATGATTCTCTCTGTGACAGCACAATTACTGGTTGAAACTGCATTAAGTTTTTAAACTATTGAATTGAATTTGGTGCTTTGATGCAGTTAATTTACTAAACAGTTTAGCATCAAGCTATGGGAACATGAAGATACTTGTCCATAACAGTAACAAAGCCACCTACACTGAGTCATCTGCAAATAGCAAATAGCAGCTCCCATTTTTTGTGAATTAAAATCTATTTCACACCTGGAGTAACATAGCCTTTTTAAAAAATGTCTATCTTAGTGAAATAAATATGAGAAAGGAAAGAGGGCTCTATTTTAGTGAAAGAGGCCATCAAACCAAGTCCAGAGTCCAAGGAAGGAGCAAGGAAGTCTCCTTTGCTCAATTCCTTCTCTGACTGAGAAGGGCAATCAGAGTATACAAACAAACCGGAGAGTGAATTGCAATTACGGCATCTATAGCAATAGTATTTTGGACAGTGGAGAGAAATCACCTGGGAAATATTATATCCTTGTTGTCAGAATCTTGGGGTCACATAGGAAGTTGTGTCAAGAGGCCTCCTGGGACACATGGGTAAAGCAGGAATAGAAATAACATATGGTGAGAGCATGAGAGGAAATCAGTCTACCTCTCAAATAATTACTGTCATCTTATGTATGCAGGTGGACCTAAGAGCAATAGGAAACTGGTCACTTTGATACATGATAAAGACCTTTACACAGTTGTAATAGCTGCCAAGCTTCTCAATTACCATTATGGTGCTGAGCATACATATTTCATTTCAAAAACGTTTTTTCCAACTGTCTTAAATCCTCTGTGGAAGGAAGCAAAGAAGAAGAGAAAAACAGAAAACAGCAAGGCAAGCCACTAGGGGTATAAAGATGAACAAAACTTGGTCTGCATGCATAAGGAATGCAGTCTTTGGAGGAAAATATTACAGATAGGAAGACAGACGGATGAATTAAAATGTAACATGGAAAATGCTGTTACAGATATGTGAACAAAATGCTCATGCAGGACAGGGCAAGCCTGTTTCTTGAGAGAAGTCAGGATCCTCACAGAACTTGAGATGGATATTGAAGAAATAATAGCAATTTTCCAAGAAAAAAGGAAAATGTGGGGCACCTGGGTGGCTCAGTCAGTTAAGTGTCAGACTCTTGGTTTCAGCTTGGGTCATGATCTCCCGGTTCGTGAGTTCGGGCCCCACATTGGTCTCTGCACTGCCATTGCAGAGGCTGCTTGGGATTCTCCCTCCCTCTCTCTCTCTCTCTCTCTCTGCCCCTCCCCTATTCTCTCTATCTCTCAAAATAAATAAACTTAAAAAAAAAAACTATTGAAGAGAAAACGAAAATGACAAGTGTGGGATTCCAGTCACAAAGAATAGTCCTGTAGTCTGGCATTTGCAGGATGAGAGAGAAGGTTAATGAGAAAAGAGCATGAAGTGCATGAGAAATACAAATTCAGCAGGGACTCAGAGCCGTACAGGCAAGACAAAAAGATTCTTCTCCCAGCCAGCGGAGGCAGTGGTTCCGAATCAGAAGCACCTGGAGGAGGGCTTGTTAAATCACAGATGGCTGGACTATAGAGTTTTGCTTTCGGTAGGACTAGGGTGGAGCCTAAGACTTTGCTTTACTAACAAGTTTCCCAAAGAGTGTTAATTCTGCTGATCCAGGGACCACCGTGTGAGATATAGGGAGATAAAGGGCTCTGACTTCATCATGAGGGCTATCAAGAGACAGTAAAGACAGACAATGGAGAACTTTATCGGAAAGACATGCAAATCATTCGATATCACTAGTGTATAGAAGTCTGGTAACAGGAAAATAAACTAAGTACTATTAAGTATTAGAATTGATCGATAAATGAGCTCTCTCTAGCTAGTAGAAACTGGAAGGAAGAGGAATGGCTCTTCCTAAATATTCCTAAGAAAAATTTCTTAGGTAAAGCAACAGGATTTCGCATCTTCTTGGATTTGGATGTTGGGAAAGAGAAGGAAATGAGGAATGACAAAATTCTCGGCTCAGGAGAATAGGGACATAACAGGGACATCAACTGAAGCATCAACAAGAAAACCCTGGAGAGGGTCTCAAGAAGGAGGGGCAGTGTGACTTCTATTTCTAGAAATATTGCCTTATACATACTTTTAAAAACATTCCTGTACAGTACTGGACTAAAATACAAATCATTTTTAGTGTGGTGAAAACACTATATTATAAATGATGGTTATGTCACTGTTTTTGTCCAACTCATAGACTGTACAACACCAAGAGTGAATTCTAAGGTAAACGATGGACTTTAGGTGATTATGATGAGTCAGTGTAGATTCATCTTTAGTAAAAAATGTACCATTCCAGTGAGTGATGTTGATAATGGGGAAGGCTGTGTAGAGGTCGGGCCAGGGAGCTTGAGGGAAGCCTCTGTACTTCCCTCTCAGTTTTGTCGTAAATTTAAAACTGCTTTCAAAAAAGTCTTAGGGGCACCTGGGCAGCTCAGTCAGTAATCATCAAACTTGATTCTGGCTCAAGTCAAGATCTCGCAGTTCAGGGGATGGAGCCCCACATTGGGCTTTGCACTGACAGCCTGCTTGGAATTCTCTCTCTCTCTCTCTCTCTCTCTCTCTCTCTCTCTCTCTGATCCTCCCCCTACTCTCAAAATAAATAAGTAAACATTTTTTAAGTCTTAAAAAAATCAAAAATTTTTTACTTACAGGTGGGATGTACACTGACAAAACTTAGTCAGAGGTTAAATAGGACGCAGAACAAAAAGACTTTGGATTTGGCTTGCCAGAGGCCATTGTCTTCACATAAAAATTAGTTTTCCTCAATGAAGAGAAAGTAAGGCAAACTGTTAACCCTTGGGTAGTGTATAGGAGTGGGCACATCAAGTGTGACTTCACACTCCTGCACTCTTAAGAAGTATGACAACAAAATAAAAGGAAGGATGGGGCCCCTGGGTGGCTCAGTCTGTTGGCCGTCCAACTTCAGCTCAGGTCATGACCTCACAGTTCGTGGGTTCCAGCCCCGCATCGGGCTCTGTGCTGATGGCTCAGAGCCTGGAGCCTGCCTCAGATTCTGTGTCTCCCTCTCTCTCTGCCCCTCCCCCTCTCACGCTCTGTCTCTCTCCATCTCTCAAAAATAAATAAATGTTAAAAATTTTAATAAAAAAAGAATCTTTTATTTTAAAAAAAAAGGAAGGATAGAGGAACTTGATAGAATGATTGGGTCAAGAGAAATTGCTGATTGCTGTTTGAGAGTAAGAAAAGGATTTTAGCATATTTAGCGGCAGATGTGAATGGAAAGAAAAGATCCAAAATTCCAGGTATAACTGATCAAGTAAGGCCCCTAAGTAGGCAGGAAGTATTAAGAGATGTCAGCCAAAGAATTTTCTTTTTTCTTTCTTCCATATTACTAACAGCTAAATAATTACTATTAATGACACATTTTGAGTAAGTGTTGGACATGAATCTTGGTCTACAAGTTAAGTTGCATCTGATCTCTTCATTTTTTGTAACTCAATTTAATTTCGGATTCTCAGCCCTATCCCATTGGGCTGCTGTGAAATTTAGTCCCTCTGAGAATCTGTCCTTGCCCAACACAGAGTTAACCTCTGGTTCTGTCGTCACATGAAGTGACATCCGGGCTTCTGGTCATCTGCAACTGTCCTTGCTATTAGCAGAGCTATCCCTTGACCCTGGGAGTGTGTCTCCTTCAGCTTTGGCAGATGGTAGCCCTTCTTACACTCCCTTAAATACTACAGCAAGCCCTGCTTCAGCTCCCGGAAATCCTCCAGCCCCTGCCCACCGAGCACCCCCGCCCCCGCCAGAAAGCTCTGCAGTGCCCACACCTTTGGGGAGTCTTGCCAGCTCTAGGTACTGGCACAGGGAGGGATGCAGACCCCTCGGCTCTCGGGACCCACAAACACCCTCCTGTTCCTCCTCAGCTTTGGGGACCTTCTGTGTATTCTGGAGAACCATTCGTTCTTGTATGTTTTTTCAAGGCACCCTATCTCTGCCTTCAAATGACAGCCCACCTTTTTCCTGCAAAACCTAAACTCTCTGAAGTTTGAGGCTTTGAAGACATCAATGACAGAATGACTTGAAAACCAGTTTTACTTTCTGTCCTGCCCCTAAACTGCATGAGGGGTTGGGATGAGGGGTGGGGGACAGAAAGAAAGCAGAACCTATGAAGAGGTGGATACTCACACACACACACACACACACACACACACCTCATGTGCCAACATGTGTACCACATTTACATTCATTGGCTTATTTAATACTTATACAACCACACGAGAAAGACAATACTATCTCCATTTTATAAGTGAGGAAATTGAGGCTTAGGGAGTTGTTTGTCCAGCTTTTAAAAAGTAGCACATAAGGGCCTGGGTGGCTCAGTTGGTTAAGTATCTGACTTTGACTCAGGTAACGATCTCACAGTTCATGGGTTTGAGCCCCATGTCAGGCTCTCTGCTGACAGCTAGCTCAGAGCCTGGAGCCTGTCTTTGGATTCTGTGTCTCCCTCTCTCACTGACCCTCCCCTGCTCATGCTGTCTCTCTCTCTCAAAACTAAATAAAACATTAAAAAAATTTTTTAAGTAGCGCATTGTAATAATAAGAATCCAGCTAAATAAAATCTCGTCCCCAAATCCATCCAATTAATCACACTGCTAACCCTCTGTCTTTGTTTTCTAAAGATAAAATAACATGGACCTTTACACACATCTACCAGAACAGCAAGGAACTCAGAAAGGTCTGTCTTTTATTTATAGTTATGTAGATTTTAAAGGCATGAATTAAAATGAATTAGCAGGGGTACCTGGGTGGCTTAGTTAAGTGTCTGACTTCAGCTCAGGTCATGATCTCACAGCTCATAACTTCCAGCCCCGAGTCTGGCTCTGTGCTGACTGCTCAGAGCCTGGGGCCTGCTTTGGATCCTGTGTGTGTCTCTCTCTCTGCCGCTTCCCTGCTCATGCTCTCTCTCTCTCAAAAAAATAAATACACATTTAAAAAATTAAAGGCATGAATTAGCTGCATTTCCCAGAGAAATGCACAATAATAAACTTTCCTATGAATATAATATCAAGTATTTGATATTTGGGGCACTTGGGTGGCTCAGTCAGTTGAACATCTGACTTCGGCTCAGGTCATGATCTCATGGTTCGTAAGTTCGAGCCTCACATGAGGCTCACAGCTGTAAGTGCAGATCCGGCTTCAGATGCTCTATCCCTCTCTCTCTGTCCCTTCCCCCAATTGTGCACTGTCAAGAATTTAAAAACACAAATAAGGTAGTCATGATTCTGCTTAGTGAAGAGTTGTCTGAAATTAGATTTTGAGCTGTGCATGTTTCTGCAAAATGAACCAGAATTTTAGCAGTTGTTATAATGAGCATATATTGTGACACTTATTTGTTTCTATGCAATCTTACTATTGCTAAGATGTCTCACATCCCCATTTGTGTGGGTTCCAACAGCTCTCAGCATATCTGAATCTATCTTCCTCTCTTAAGCCATCTTTGAAAATCAACAGTTTTTGTCAGAAAAGGAGTCGGAAAAAGGGAAAAATATATAGGTGGAATTAGAACTATAGACCCAGGAGATTATTAAGTAGTTAAACCCACCTAATATGCGTGTAGAACAAAGTGTAAAATGAATTTTCTGTGTTCTAGGATTTGTCCAAGATTTGTAAAGAATTTTAAAAAAAATTAGCCATTAGACTTTTTGAGGATAAGACTAATACTTATATTTCCCCCAAAAAAATCTCTTACTTATTTCCTATAAAGAGTAAATAATATGTAGTAATTTATATTCTCACTTATAATTATATCAGCTGTTACTCAGTAAGGCTCATCCAGAGCTCAGGGAGCTACATGTTGACATGGAGAAGACAGATAAAATGTCCTGGAAAAACAGGGTTCCTAAGTACTTACTGCCAGGAAATGATGTGTTTTGTCTTGAGACACTAGTACATTTTTATTTTAGGGGCACTCCCAAGTGTGTTACTGATTCATAGTGTGGTAGGGTAGGCAATCTGGTACCTATCCTTTGAAAATGCAGGGATACAGTGGGAAAACAGAAAAATCATGATGAGCCCTTATAAAAGGAATTTGAATCTCTATATATATTTTGAAATATATACATTTTTGAAAATGTAACTCTAATGGTCTTTTGCTGTATCAGCTTGGCAAAGCTACAGTTCCCAGTTAGAATCTCTCTCTCTTTTTTTTTACATTTTTTAAATGCTTACTTATTTTTTAGCGACAGAGCATGGGTGGGGGAGGGGCAGGGAGAGAGAGGGAGACACAGAGTCTGAAACAGGCTCCAGGCTCTGAGCTGTCAGCACTTAACTTGACCTGGGACTCAAACCCACCAATTGTGAGATCATGACCTGAGCCTAAGTGGTCCACTTAACCTGACTGAGCCACCCAGGGGCTGCCTACTTAGAATCGCCCATCTAGGTGTTACTGTGATGGGATCTTTTTAGATGTGATTATAGTCCAAAATCAACTGAACATAAGTAAAAAAGATTATCCTAGATAATTTGATTGGGCTTCATTTAGTTAAAAGGTCTGAAAGCAGCTGAGGCTTCCCAGAGGAAGAAAATTTGCTTGCAGACCGGCAGTTTCGTCCCATTCCAGAGAGTTCCAGCTCGCCTTTCCTGACAGCCAGCTCTCCACATTCCACACTTGTCTAGAGCCTTCCACAATCCTGTGAGCCAGTCTCTTACAGTAAGTCTCTTCTTGTAATGCGATATCGCCTCCTCATTCTGTCTCTGGTTGAACTCTGACTGATACTCTAAAATGAAATACTCTGAAGTTGGCACCAGTTTCATGGAGTACTAGAGCGTTTTTATAATCGCAAATTTAAATGTGCAATATGATGCGATTAACTCAAGTAATTATGGTATAGTCAGTGGATGGGTTTTTAAGTTATATACATGAAATTTTGGGAACTTTGTGGTAGGGTCCCCTCTCTAAGGAGAGAAAAACAAAACAGAGAGAAAACTTCAGGGTAACCTGGCTATGTGCCTTCATGACAACATCCCTCATGATCTTGTAAACCAAGACTACTTAATCAGACTATGTGTTTGTCTGTGTTATCATATGTGGTAGACAAAGAAATAGAAAATATGGAAAAACTATGCCACCTGGGTGCGAACCCAACTGAGCGGTGCCGGCATGAATAATGCTGCTTCCTAGAAATGAAAAAGCCTCGGTGTCACAACTCTCTGTGGGAAAATCCTGTCACAACATTATAGGAAAAACAGTAAAATTTGAATGCAGGATATACAGTGAGTATAAAGGATGGGCACACGTAAAAATGCATCCAAAAAGAGCCTAGAAAAGGCTTGTATTAGAAGAAGTTGTCTCTGGGAGGTGGAATTATTTATTATATTTTAAACTGGAAAAAAAGTAAATATAAATTGTTAAAGAAAGCTAGCAGTTTATATTCATGCTGCACCTTCCTTCAGAACTAAGGATATTTCCAAATATTCATAATTTGAAAACTACTGCTTTTAAATTTGCTGGTGGTCTTTCTAAGAAATCTTGTGCCTTAATCAGTAAGAAAAATCAATCAGGGGGTGTCTGGCTGGCTCATTCCATGGGGCATGCAACTGCTGATCTTGGGGTTGAGAGTTCGAGCCCCACATTAGGCATGGAGATTATTTAAAAATAAAATCTTTAGGGGCACCTGGGTGGCTCAGTCGGTTAAGTGTTTGGTTTCAGCTCATGTCACGATCTCAGGGTTTGTGGGTTCGAGCCCCAGGTCAGGCTCTGTGCTCACAGCTAGCTCAGAGCCTACAGCCTGCTTCTGGTTCTGTGTCTCCATCTCTCTCTGATCCTCCCTGCTCAAGTTGTCTCTCTCTGTCTCTCAAAACTAAATAAAAAACATTTAAAAAAATTTTTAATAAAAAAAATTCTCTCTCTCCCTCTGCCCCTCTCCCCCATCCATGCACTCTCTAAAAATAAAAAAAAAATTAATTTCACTTATAAATCTTAAAAGAACAGTCAATCAGATGAGATCGGGTGTGTTCAGGGTGGTACGGGCGTAGACAGAACAGTCAATCAGAAAAGTTAAGTACACAAAAAACACAAATAAGGTAGTCATGATTCTGCTTAGTGAAGAGTTGTCTGAAATTAGATTTTGAGCTGTGCATGTTTCTGCAAAATGAACCAGAATTTTAGCAGTTGTTATAATGAGCATATATTGTGACACTTATTTGTTTCTATGCAATCTTACTATTGCTAAGATGTCTCACATCCCCATTTGTGTGGGTTCCAACAGCTCTCAGCATATCTGAATCTATCTTCCTCTCTTAAGTCATCTTTGAAAATCAACAGTTTTTGTCAGAAAAGGAGTCGGAAAAAGGGAAAAAATATATAGGTGGAGTTAGAACTATAGACCCAGGAGATTATTAAGTAGTTAAACCCACCTGATATGCATGTAGAACAAGGTGTAAAATGAATTTTCTGTGTTCTAGGATTTGTCCAATGAGGATAAAAACTCAGTAACACACCTTAGTCCTAGCTGCCACAGTTAGTTGCTTACCATCTAACTTATTATACTTCAACATATTTTATACATATCTATAAAGCAGAAACCATCGTTTTGTTATTTTATGTGTGTTTTGTATTGTATAAGTACCTGTCTTTTCTTATATATCACAAGTACATTTACTGCAAGTATATTTATTGTGCAAGTATGTGTTTATAATAAGAAGAATATTGATATTTCAATAGGTCAAATGTAAATGTAAATTTTTACATTGGGGCATCTTGGTGGCTCAGTTGGTTAAGCAGCTGACTTTGGCTCTGGTCATGATCTCATGAGTTCTCTGGGGTTTGTGTTTGGGACTCTCTCTCTCTCTCTCTCTCTCCCTCTCTTCCCCAACCCCACTTGTACTCTCTCTCTCAAAATATATAAACTTTAAAAAGTAAAACACATTTATATATTAAAGGCATGAGAATATGGATTTCAAGTACAGGATCAGTGGGTATCCTTTTTGGCTTGCCTTGAGTCTCTAGACCATGGAGTGACTCCAGACTTTCAGATTTGATGTGAGTCAAATTTTGGAAGCTTCTGAGATCATACAACAAGGTTTAGGCTAGTGAGGTCCTCAAATGCCTCTGTGCACCCCCCTCAGCACTGCTGGAGGCACCAGCTCCTTTGAAAAAATATTTTGGGGAGATATGCTCTCTAGTCAGCAATCCTGAACTCTATGAGATCATAATCATAATTTCATACAGAAAGTTTGGAAGAAGTCAATAAACTTTGGCAATGTGCTGTGGGCATATGAACTTGTTAGAGAAAACATGGAGTGATTGTGAAGAGCTGATGACAATTCGGGGTCCTCTGCTGAAGCATCTGTTTCCATTTATATTCAGTTGTTCATCTGCTAGTCATTCAGGAAGGCTTATTAGTAGCTTAGACATATTTAAACTGTTGAATAGTTGAATCAACATAGCAAAATAATATAGTTAATGGTAAGAAATGATTAAGACAGAATTCATTATGTATAATATATAAATTATTATTATATATATTATGTATACATTATATATATATACACAAACACAGTACAATAATTTTTTACAGTTTATTGGCAAGTTGGTTTCCATATAACACCCCACAAGTGCCCTCTTGTGTGCTCTTCCCCACAAGTGCCCTCCTCCATGACCACCACTCCCCTTCCCTTTCCCCTTCCCCCTTCAGCCCTCAGTTTGCTTTCAATATTCAAGAGTCTCTCATGATTTGCCTCCCTCTCTCTCCCTAAATCTTTTTCCCCCCTTACCGCCCCCCATGGTCTTCTGTTAAGTTTCTCCTGTTACACCTATGAGTGAAAGCATATGTTATCTGTCCTTCTCTGCCTGACTTATTTCACTTAGCATGATGCCCTCGAGGTCCATTGACGTTGCTACAGATGGCCATATTTCATTCTTTCTCATTGCCATGTAGTATTCCATTGTATAGATAAACCACATCTTCTTGATCCATTCATCAATAATGAATGATGGACATTGAGGCTCTTTCCATGATTTGGCTATTGTTGAAAATGCCACTATGAACATTGGGGTACATGTGCTCCTATGCATCAGCACTTCTGTATCCCCTGGGTAAATCCCTAGCAGTGCTATTGCTGGGTCATAGGGGAGTTCTATTGATAGTTTTTTGAGGAGCCTCCACACGGTTTTCCAGAGCGGCTGTACCAGTTTACATTCCCACCAACAGTGTAGGAGGGTGCCTGTTTCTCCACATCCTCACCAGAATCTATAGTCTCCTGATTTGTTCATTTTAGCCACTCTGGCCAGTGTGAGGTGGTATCTCAGTGTGGTTTTGATTTGTATTTCCTTGATGATAAGTGACGCTGAGCAACGTTTCATGTGTCTGTTGGCCATCTGGATGTCCTCATTGGAGAAGTGTCTATTCATGTCTTCTGCCTGGTTGGCCAGTGTTGAGTGATGATGTCAAGAAACGTAGAATCTTGTGGGTTAAATTGTGCCTATTTCTTCACTGGATTATTCGTTTTTTTGGGTGTGGATTTTTTTAATGGTAGCCTTATCACTTTTATTTGCACTAGAATGCATTATGATGTTGTGGTTCTAAGGCAAGTGGCCATTCAGTTCTTTGATTCACAGCCTAGAGTTCCTGAGTTTTAAAGTTGTATAGTCCTGTGCCTTAGAAAAAATGTAGGCCTTTATCCTAGAGCATCAGATAAACTCATTCACATGTAAGGCATTATTTTTACGTTAAGTCCAGTAAGCTTATTTTATTAAATAGAACTCAAACTTTGTTTTGAAATAAAACACTTGGACCATGTCAGACTGTACCTTTAGACTTCTATGACTGCACTTGGACTCTTTTAATGGCTTCTCATTCATTCGTTCATTCTTAAACAGAACACCAAATGCACAAGACATAAAAGGAAACCATTGGTAAATTGGACTTCATTAAAAGGAAAAACATTTGCTCTTTAAAAAACATTAAGAAAATGGAAAGGCAAGCCAAACACTTGGAGAAAATTCACAACACATATGTCAGATGAAAGACATGTATCTAGAATATATAAAGAAAAGTAACTTTAAAAAATGTCAAACTGTTTGCCAAGGTGGTTATATAACACCTTCTAGCAGTGCGTGAGAGTCTAGTTACTTATTAACTGTGTGATCTTTGGCAAGTAATGACAACTCTGACTCAGAAACAATGGTAAAATGCAAAAATAATCACAGTGAATCTCTTTCCAAGAAGTGGAGTCCCCTCCCTCTCTCCCCACATGCCGTCACCATATTTGAAACCCTGGTAGGACTCATGACTTGCTTTGACCAACAGAACGCACTAGAAATGAGGCTTTCCTAGTTCCAAACCTGGGCCTCAAGAGATCTTACAGCTTCTACTCAGAGCTTTTGGAACCCTGAGACTGTCCCATGAACAAGCCCCAGCTTGGCTCTGTCTGCTGTCTCAGCTACGGCCCTTACCGACCAGTAGGGCTCTGACTCACCAGCTGATCACAAGGACCAGCTAGCCGAGCCCTGCCCAAAAGAGTTACATTCTGGGTTAATGTTTTATTTAATTTTTTTCATTTACTCATTTTTGAGGAGAGACAGAGTGTAAGCGGAGAGGGGCAGAGAGAGAGGGAGACACAGAATCCCAAGCAGGCTCCATGCTCTAAGCTGCCAGCACAGAGCCCTGAGGCAGCGAAGAAATGGACCATGAGGTCAGCACCTGGGCTGAAATTGGAAGCCTAACCTACTGGGCTCCCCAGGCTCCCCCGGGGTCAATGTTTTAAACCTTTAACTTTGGAGGTAGTTTCTTAATCACAGTGGATAACTAATATGGACTTCTCATCATTAAGATGGGAGAACACAAGTATCTACCAATTTGATTATTGATTTAAATGAGATTCAGTGTGTCAGAGTAAGTACTGGAGTATGTCAGCAATGATTAGTGCTATCGTAATTTTAGATAAAGGTTGTTTTATAGGGAGGAGGCCTTTTCAAAAGGCTGCCACTGCACAGCAGGCTACTGTATTATCTGAGAGCCTCTAACAGCTCCCATTTTGAAAGAATACAATATGAGCTTACTGGCTGAAAATGACTCTTCCTGACAAGAAGAGTAGAGCCGCTTCTCTTCTAGACTGTGGCTGTTACGTGTAAATACGTGCTGCAGAGAGGAAGAAGCTTTATGGTTCTTCCTACTGATCTATCAGCTCAGAATCTTCTATCAAAGCAAGCTTTTTGTCTTGTGTGGCATCAAGTTGAATCAAACAAATATAAGGCCATGAGGTAGGAAAGGGCAACTTGAAATTAATATGGTTAAAAAGACAGGAGTTTCCAAGAAGAGTATGTGGAACAAGCTTGTCCAGAATGTCTTCATTGTTGTTCCCACATTAGCCGCATCCCATTACATGTTACTGCCAACAATGATGCTTATCGAAATATAATATTTAGAATTTTATTCCAATGCATCTTTTCATGTCCCCAAGCCCCTAACAATAAAAGATATATTTCTTAAATATATTCTTAAAACTATTAATATTGATCAAACATTTAATCTTAGTCATTTTAGTTTTCCTTTTTTTTTTGCACAATCTTCAAATTTTTATAAACTCTTTCTCAGCAGTGAGTGCATTAACTGTTATACTAACAAGTGTTAATGTAGTTCCTGTCTTTTCCCGAAAGGACTATAAAACTGCAAGGCTTTTAGGATTTAAGGCATAGATATAAATATTCAACCCAGGTGTTTCTAAATCACCTTCCACAGTCTCAAATGATGCTATACTTGAATAGCTCTGGCAGAATGTCTTAGCGTCTTCTGTTTGTATCTAGTTATGTTATATCCAGAAGAAATGCATACAATAAAGCAAAGCCTGCTGACATTTTTATTTTTAGGATAGTTGTCATATGAACTTTATAAGCATATTTGAAAATCCAGCTGTGGAAAGGTATGCATACCGGATAAATAGTTATTGGGCATTTGCCAGACCACAGAGTTAAATTGTATGAGCAAAGGAAAATTCTAAACCAATGTTAGAGCAATTCATTCTTTTAAGTTAAAATCTTCAATCAACCACCTAATTTCTGTCAGTATCAATATAGCAAGCTTTGTTATGCCTATTAAAAATAAGAAAATAATTACAATGTTTTTCTGAAACACTCCTAAAAGTGATATTTTTTTTTTTTTGGCTTTTAAAAGTCTTGTCTTATCTAAAGTGTTTCTATAAATATAAATGGCTTTTGTGCCAAATGTGATCAATTTTCCATTTTGAGTAAATTCCAAAGAGCTCAACATCCTGGTGGACTGTTTCTATCAGCAGATGCATTATTTAGAGAGGAATGTCTCTCCATGTGTTCTAGACTTCAATTCAGGGAAGGCAATAGCATTCCTAAGCATTCTTTCTTGCCAAATAAAAACAATTGCATTTATTCCCCCCAAAATAGATTTTTTGATCCAGAATCTATGGATATGTTCAGGCTGAATAATTTTCTCTTTAGAATCAGGTACACTCTGATTCTAGCCCTACGTATGGAACAAACATCCGAACCGGAACAGTAAGTAGTGGTGATTAATAGATACATTGCCTGGGATCTTCAGTTATTCAAATGTGACGCGCATAAAGTCTCTGCCACTTTGAGACCCAGACCATTTGGGGAGACGTTTTCTGTCTTAAATACAGTCCTAAAAATAAAAGTGAATTTTTTAAATAGAAATGATGTGGAAAAAAATATATGTTGGCAATGCGAGGAGTCAGTTAATGCAATGACTGGAGCTAAGGCCTCCAAAATACTGCCTACAGAATTGTGTTTAGAAGATGCGGTTGATGCAATTAATGTCGTGAATCGAAAATGTTGCCCGTGTTGCAGGGTCAAAGATCAGCAAATGCTGTCCCCATTATGTCCCCTTCTTTCTATTGCCAGAGCATTTTCCTGTTCCACTGAAATGAATGGCATGGTTTCCTGTAGAACGTATAGATCATGTAGTGATCTTAGATATGAAGGGCTTAACTTCTTATTGTCTCAGCTTATGTAGAACACTCTGACCTTAGTGGGACTACCAAACCCACAGAAAAGCGGATTTTCCCTGCCAACTCTTTTCTCTGCTGCTTTCATTGTTAAGCTATGTCTTAATTCCTACCTCTGTTAGCCAATGTTTTCATATCCTTTTGCTATTCTGGATAGCAAAACACACACAAAACACTTATGTGTAGACCTAATAAACAGTTAATAAACAGTGAGAGGGTACTTTGGTACTTCTGTGACATTTGAATTTTTCTCTAGTGTCTTGTATTGACTTTGTAGATTTTTTTCCCTAAAGCTTATACAAATATTTAAGTTAATGAAGCAGGTCTTCTATTTTAAGAAATGCATTTTTCTAGTCTTCATATTTCCCATTTACCATGACAATAAAGAAACATTAAATCTATTAACCCATATAAAGAGAATGTTAGGAGGGTTATTAGCAGAGGTTTTGAACAAATAGCTGGCAAATGGAAATCAGATGGACAGTGTTCCCTGGGCAGGCAGGAAGGAAAAGCCCCAGGCTGGGGTGCACCCACTCAGAACTGGAGTTGAGAAGGGAGCCAGCTTTTCAGGCAGAATTCTGGAGAGCCTCTAGACTCAGTAAATGAGCTCCCAAAATCTTCAGAGTATGGCAAGGAAACAAAGATGTGGGATCCGAGAGATAAGGATTAAACACAGGAGGAAGGCCAAGGGAAACGCCATAATGAGTGGGATGGACCTAGAGAGCGGCCAGCACAGGTTGGAATGGGAGGATGGAGTACGCAAGGGGGGGGGATTCTGGGAAGAAAACACGAAATGATCCATTAGTATATGATATAAACACATTAGGAGGGAGGGTAGATAGTAATTAGAGTGCTCTTCTCCCTCTTCCATAATAAGTAGTCCAAAGATAATGCCTAAAGTAGACCAAACGTACAAAAACCATAACTATATTTAGAAACACATAGGCACCAGAAGGAACAGTTAAAATGTTCAGTTTCTTCCTCTGGGAAGTGGGGCTCAGGTGAGGAGCCATGGCGATTAGAAACCTCCATAATTTATCTTATTTTAATAAAAGAATTAGTAATACATAGTGATACATAGTACTACTACTATTACAAAGTAGTACATAATATGATTCATGTACTAATTAGTAGATTTATAAATGAAAATATTTGTTAGTTTACACTTGAAAAAAAACTCCTATAAATAACTTTTATAGACATAAAGCCAGAAATAGATACCAATCGCCCTCACCATTACCCCCAAAATACTTCCTAAAGAAAGAATAATACATATAATCAGATTTCCATGTAGAAGTGTTTATCATGGCATTTATTTTTTGTTGGAAACTTTATAAATCAGCAAAATACACGATAGAGCCAATTATTTGAAGGGTTATGGTGTTGCGCCTGGCATGCTGAAGGCCAAATGTTTGAACTTTTAAAAGACAATATTTTATAGCTGCTAAAATCCAGACTGTGCATATAGAAACATATTCGATGATGTGGGAAAAGCCAGGGAGTTTCATGAAAAAATAAAAACTTTGTCTAAAATAACATTTTTAATAACACATACAATCCACATAACTACACACGTAGAAAAAAGTAAAAGTAAAAGGTACACCAAAACATTAATAAAGGTTATTTCTTTGTTATGAATTTAGTACAAATTTACTCTTTGTACTTTTAAAAACTGTCTGAATGAAAATGTTATTTTCAACATCTTAAAAAATGAACACGTGGTCTATATTCAGAATAAAAACAGAACACTTATACAGCCATTTTATAGGAGTATGAAAGTTGAAGCTATAATAACTATTCTTATCTAAAAAAATTCAAGTTTACATATTCTTTCTGACCTAAGGGTAGAGGATGTTATTTGTAACCCATCCAAACTCATCTTTAAAAATTTAACAGGACAGTTCAGTAGTCTATTTTTACCATAAATCTATCTTAAGCAAGAATGTTGATAACCTGAAGGCTAACATATATTCATTAGTATTTTTTTTACAAAGTCAGAACAACATAATCCAAACAGTCTTATCCTTTTCTCAAACTTAAAAAAAAAAAAGCATGAAATACCTTTTGAACTTTTCCCCTTCAGTTTCTCATAACATAACATGTTTAGTTCTCATGAGTAAAGTACATTCTTAAAGCTATAAAGTGTGAGAACATTATCCTGGAAGCAAAATGTTATTGTTAAACCACCAGATATATTTTAGCATTGACCATTTCATAACGTTGAAAATATACCAAAACAATTTAAAAACATGTGTCCTTCAACTTTAGCTTTTACAACTTAAAAAGATCAACTAAAACTATACTGTGAGGCTAACAACTTCTGAAAATTCATATGATTAACTCTTGTTAAAACGTGTAATTTTTGCGTGTTTGAGCAAAGTGCTTTCCTGTGCATTTTCCTATTCATCCTGATACACCTTCCTAATGAAATAGGAAAGTATATAATTGCCATTACTTTTTACATTCCAATTTTAAATGGTAATGGTTTGTCATAAATTTTTCTATGTAACTTCAGATTTTAAAAAGCCACTTTAATTTATATTGTTAAATGATATTTTGGTCCAGGAAAATCCAGAGCAATTGATACCATAGAATTCAACTAGCTTGGGTTGTGTAGTATAGCGTATAATATCTTTTACATGTGTCAAAGTGTTATGGTTAAAAATTATAGTTATTGAATAGTTCTTCTTTGCCATGAGAAAAGAATTAAAGAAATAAGTTTGATTTTTCCTAAAAATTATGCACAGTTTTCTGGGTATAACATTGTACTTATATGGGCTCTAATAATCATGGCAGTATATTGGTTTAAGCAAATGAAAAGTCCACAGATCTGACTTTGGGAGAAGCTTCCTTCAGCATTTCATATGCTGTTTTTACCATTGTGCCCGGTGAGATATTGTCTTCTTCTCTGGGTTCACAGGGCAGCTTGTCACGCAGGCACAAATAACTACCATTCCAGACTCAAATCCTCACACTACGTTGTACAGAGGAAGAGAGACTCTCTTCTGGGAGCTAATATAGAAAATGAAAGAGATTTCTCTTTTTCAAAAAGAACAAATCTTTGCCCACAATTGGGTTACCTGCTCACCTGTCAGTTAGTGTCTGAGAATAAGTAGAGTGAGTAAAAAACGTGAAGAGGACCCACGCCTGAATTCACGTTACTTAAAACAACATGCCTCAGAAAGGGAAGGCATCTTTGCTCATTAGGAAATTAGGGAGATGTCTCCAAAGCAAGAGCAGTGTGAGAGTGCATGACAAATAAGGGCCTACTATGTCCATCATAAGTGTATAGATTGTTTTGTAGTAACAATCGTCATACTTCTCCACTTTTCAGACAAAACAACCAAAACAGAAACCAGTTCTATGGTCTTTAATTCCATGACCAAAATGAACAACGTAACATGTTTTTGACTTGAAAACAGGTCCTGGATTGACGATTGACGAGTTCACAAGCCTGCTTTTTCATATCATTGGAAGAACAGAGAAGACAGGGATAGTCCCATGATCCATCAGAAACCATTTTAGGTAGTACTAAGAAAAAAAAATTGTATTTGGGTCCCTTAGGATGACCTTATGAAATTTTCTGCCAGAAAATTATGATTTATGCAGAAACTCAGTGTTTGCACTAGACATTGCACTAAATTCATATCAATCACATATAAATAAGCTCAAACAAATCAATATATGTATTTAATTATCTAGAATTATAGGTGAGAGATTATTTGTCCTATTGCAGCCATTTAAAGACACGGCTCTTCAGTGATTGTCCCCAAGAGTACTGTCCACATTCTTTGACTATCATCCATCTGAGACAGAAACACCTTTTTCCTTATCCAGCCATTCAACAATTCCTTGAATCGATTTCCTCAGTATTTCTCTGTTCTGTCTCCCCTTTGTCTTCAATACTAATTCTTCACCATAAGCCCCTCTCTCTCCTGGACAGTGTGACAGCTCCCTAACCAGTCCTTTTGCCTCCACCTTTTTCACCTTCTAATTCCCTCTCTAAAACTCACCCCCCTCCCACCTTGGGGAACCCTTATAAAATGAAATTCTAAAATTGGTTACTACATTGACAATGTCATGCAATGCTTCTATGAATACTATGAATATTCTTATATAGCCTTTAAGTGCCTGTGAGAATTTATGTAGTGTATGTGCCACAGTGTGGTATTGCTAATTCTCAAGACTTTGTGAGATTTTGCCAAAGTATCTGCAAAGTAGTTGTATTCCTACCAAAAGTTATTACGACCTCCTCTTGACTACAATCTTATCAAAACTTAATATTCTTTGGCTTTTTAAATTTTATAAATCTGGAGGGTAACTCAGAGTATATCCTCATGTGTATACTGCTTATTCAGGATTCCTTTTCTCAGTAATTCCTATTATTTTTCTGTACTCTTTTCTCTTGGATTTACTCATATTTCTTTATGGGTGTTCTTCATATAGTCTGAATAGTAACCTGGAATCTCCAAAAGTTACATGGTCCAGTTTGAGAACTAGGGCTTTGAAGCAAACTTCTCTGCATAGAGGAAGAAGCCAAGGCTCAGAGAGCTGGAACTACTTGCCCCAGGACCCCTGATAGTGGCCTCTCGCCCAGTGCCATCAGGACGAGAAGACTGGGGAAATACACTGGAGTGGCAGGGGCGCCCCGCTGCTGACCTTGAATCTCAGAGGCTTTGTCCTCCACAGGTGTGCAAATTGAGGAACTTCCAGCAGTGTTACCTCATACCTGACCTTGTACCCTTGGCATCCAGACTGCCAGCTAACCTCAATTTCATTGACTTCACTGTGGATATAATAACAACAAAGGACTTTGACCACTGGAACCATTTTCTAAATGACCCTAATTAGGGGAAAACCATGGCTGGCAGAAAGGAAAGATGAGTACAGTGTGGAAAACATGGGTGTGGAATGATCTAGCTATTCTCCATGACTGGCAGTTTGAAACTTTTTGCTGGGGGAGACTGAAAGGTTCCCAGGTTGCATGTGAAAAAGGACACCATGTCCAGTTCATATAAAGCAACTGAACAGCTCTCTGGAGCTGGAGGTCAGTCTTGACAGTCAAACCATAACCACTGGCACATGCTCCATGTTGACCCTGTGTTTTGTCCCTATGAACATCTAAATTTTCTGAGGGACACAAAGAATGTCGTTTTTAGAGCTTTTAAACCTCCATAACATTGACATTTTCTCAGACAGGTCCAGAGAGACGTCCCTCAGTATACACACCTTGTGGCCAGGTGTCCATGGGTTGGCAAGGTGGGGGTGGGGCAGTCATGCACTGCATCTTCACACACACGTGGGTGCACACCCAGCCTTAGCCCCAGAGCCTGATTCTCATAGTTTTCAGGATTGGAATTCCCACACAGTTACGGCTTAGCTGTTTTCCTCTCACTGGGGAGATTTCTGGGCCTCTGCACATCTATGGTTTCCTTTACTCATCAAATCAATTACCTTTTATCTTAAGCCAGTTATGTTAAGCTACTTGTGCAACAGATGCAGGATGCTGAAAGTATCTTCAAGTACCTTCCGGTCTGACATATACACATGGCGAACTTCCGTGTGAACAACCAATCGTCTGGGAAGACACCATCTTTCCAGACTAATTCAAGTAATTAGTATTAATGTCAAATCTATTTTTTGCCTTTTATGGTTCGTGCATTTTGTGTTTTAATCACTATTTCCCTACCCCGATGTCATAAAGATGTATATCAGATCTTCTCCATAGGCATATTTTTTTAAATGTAGTTTTAGCTCAAAGGTGATGTTGATACTGCTGTTTATAAAGCTTTCTCTTCTATTTTCATATTTGCTTTTGATCTACTTGAAGACGTGAATGGTGTAAAAACAGTCTCTAACTGCATTTTCACTTATATAGATAGCCATGTTTTCTGTACAACTATTTCTCTATAATCCATCCTTTCCCCACCAATGAGTAATGCAATGTTTGTCGCATATCTTATGTAATGCCCAAGATTTCAATATCACCTCCAAAAACTAGAGACCACCAGGGAGACCGAGTCATGCATGCAAAAGCAAAGGGCAGTTTTATTACGGCTTAGGCTCGCCGGGCCTAAGTTCGGGCTCACAGCCGTCACCAACGCAGTGGATCCGTGCTGAGAGCCCCGAACAAGGGCTGAGCAGGGTTTTCATAGGGTTTAGGAAGGGGGAGTGACAAGAAATTGTGACATCCAGTCATTATTGTATAACAGCATTGGCAGTAGCTCTAACCATACACATTGTTCAGAGCGTTCGTTACTTTTGGCGGGACCGAACCGCAATATTTAGAGTACCTTTGAAATTAACCAATTACAGTGCAAGTTGAGGGTCTTGTTTGGTGACTATCGGGTTAACTTTAACAGGAGGTAACAGGGTCCTATCTAAAGTCCCCATCTGCAGGTCTCACCCTTAGGAATGTGGGGAGAGGTAGCTGGCCTTTCCTGATTGGATATTGCAAAGTGGTCTCTTCTCTAGGCAATGTGTAACTGCCTAATAGTTCCGGAGAGACTGACCCTTAGACCTTCTAGCTTAGAGGGGAACCTCTGTCATGGAGTCTGTTAGGTTCAGACTTTGTCCTTACACTTATTCTATATAAAATTCTGTTTGGGGCTCTCTGCTCTAATAGCTGACTGTCCTAAAATTGTTTAAGGATTCTAATTACTGTTATAATTACTACAGTTTCATAATAATTTCACATATCTTATAGGAAAATCTATAGCCCAATTTTCCTCAAAATTATCTTCAAGGATTTTTCTGTCTTAATTCTTACAATCTTAAATTCTGGAGGAAAAAACTGAAGGTTTTGGTTGGAATTGTGATGAAATTGTAAACTGGGTGAGAATTGACAGACAGTATTGTGTATCCCTAGCATGACGATGGTAGGTCTCTCCGTTAATTTAGGTTTTGTTTTTATTTTACATAAGCTTTGTAATTTTCTATATGAAGTTCACACACATCTCACTACTTTTGTTCCTATGTACCATTTATTATCTATTCCTTTTCTATGTCTATGTACCTACATATACATACATATGTGTATATATCTATACTTAAGAATCTCCATGGCTCTGTAGAAATAAAATTAATTTTTTTCATATAAATGTAATATTTGCAATCCATCAAATGCTTTTATTTATAAAAATTTGTCTAATTTATTGTTTTTTTCTACGTAGCCCTTCTCATTGCTGAAAATTAGTGATAAAGAGAAATCTTAAGTAAAAAGAGTAAAAAGACATTCTGTAAAACCAAAGATAAAAAATGTCAGTCTTCTCATCAGAAATCATGCAAACCAAACAGTGGAGAGGCATCTTTAAATTGCTGAAAGAGAGAACAAACCTGTTTACCTAAAATTGTATACCCACCAAAAAAATCTTTTTTTAAACATCTTTTGAAAATGAAAGTGAAAGAAAGCCTTTTTCAGAATTCATCACTAGCAAACTAGTGAGAAAAGTTAAAGAAACTCCTTCAGGCAGAAGGAAAATGATACCAGGAGAAAATATGGCTCTACATAAAGGAATAGAGAGTACCAGAAATGGTAAAAATGTGGGCATCTATGACTTTTACAAATTATTTAAACCTCTTTAAAAAAGAAGAAATGGTCTGGGCCCCTGGGTGGCTCAGTGGGTTAAGCACCTGACTTCAGCTCAGGTCATAATCTCAAAAATGGTGAGTTTGAGCCCTGCATCAGGCTCTGTGCTGACTCCCTCTCTTTCTCCCCCACCCCCGCTCACAATGTCTCTCTCTCTCCTTCAAAAATAAATAAACATTAAACAATTAAAAAAAAGGATTGGTCAAAGAAAAATTACTGACAATGTTTTGTGGAGTTTATACCATATTTAGAAATAAAATAACAAAACCTTGAGAGGGAATGGAAGGATGTTATAAGGTTCTTATACTTGAAGTAGTGCATAATTATTCGAAGGTAGCCTGCAACAAGTCAAAGATTTATACTGAAAACCTAAGGGAAACCACACACACACACACACACACACACACACACACACACACACCACACACACACATTATATTTATAAGCTGATGAAAGAGACAAAATAGAAACATAAAAAATTCAATTAGTGCAAAATAATGCTGCAAAAGCCAGAACAACAAAAGAGGAACTAAGAACAAATGGGAAACAATAAAAATAAGAAGGTGGTAGATTTTAAACCCCACCATATCCATAATCAAATTCAATGTAACTGACTCAAACACTCCAGGGATTTTCAGATTGGATAAAAAAGGACCAAATTATATATTACCTTCAGGAAACCCACTTTAAATACACCCACAGATACACTAAAAGATGGGACATAATTACTGTATGACACTTTCTAAAAAAAGCTGGAGTGGCTATATTATCAGACAAAGTAGACTTCAGAAGGATATTCCTACATAAATGGTCAATTTATAATGATAAAGGAGTGAATTTTTCATGTGGAATAATTTTTCTACATCTAACAACAGATTCCAAATACATGATAGAACTAAAAAAAATTTTTGTAGCCTCCAACAATTTATAGCTGGATATTTCAACCACCCTTCTCTCAATAACAAACACATCAGTTGGATGTTATTAAAATTCAAAACTTCTGCTTTTAACAAAACACTGAGGAAACGAATAAGAAGCCAGATTGGAGCAATCTTTACATGTATTTGATAAAGGGCTCTGATAACTCACTAGGAAGACAGTCCTAATTTAAAAAATAGGGAATAACTTTGAACCAAACTTCAAAAATATATGGATAGCAAATTAGTATATGATGCTCAACACCTTAGAGAAATGTAAACTAACGTTACTATGAGATACCACCATCATATACAAGGTCCCATTCACTACATGGGCGAGGGAACGCCACCCCTAATGTTACGGGAATGGTCCAACATGGGCAGGTGAGATCAACAAGTTTTAAGTTAAATGGACTCACAGCCTATGGGAGGGGGACACTGCATGCCGTGCAGGGCCATGTGGCAGTAACATTTGGAAACAGTGAACAGTCAGGGGCTGTGGGAAGGAAGCTTTGTAGCATTATGAGGGGGGTGTGCGTCCTGGTTGCTGCATAAGGATGTGATTAATTCTGTGTCTTCTGTGAATAATTCTGTGTCTGGCATGAAACTGAAACCTGCTGCCTGGGGATAAGCAAGAATAGAGCCTGGTCTCCCTGGTAAGGAGGGCTGTTTGGCCAGGGACCCTCACCCATGGCTGCAGGGTGGGTTGGGAACTCGTGGTTGGGCCGTGAGGCCCTGCCCGTTTTACCAGATGCCAAGACAACACGTAATTTCAGCCTTGCTGTCAGTCTTTCATGGCACACACTTACTAAAATGTGGACAAAACCAAGTGTTGGTGAGAACACGGAGAGAAAAGGAGCTCAAACTGCTGGTGGGAAAAGTAAGTTGGTCCAGCTATGTTGGAAAACTGTTTAGCAGTTTCTCATAAAGTTCAACATAAGTTTATCATGTGACTCAGCTATCACTCCTAGGTATTTACCCAAGAGAAATGAAATTGTCGTCAAAGACTTGTATTCAAATGCTTTGAGCAGCTTTATTCATAATGCCCCCAAACTGGAAATAACCATCAACAGATGACACAATCCAGAAATCGTATTTCCACTCAACAATATTAAGGGAATGAACTCCTAATACACACAATATGGATAGGCCTCAAAAGCCAAATACGATAGGGTTACATTCACATGAAATTCTAGAAATGGCAAAATTAAAATAACAAAATACAGATTAGTGGTTGCTAGGGACCAAGGATGGAGGGAGAGGATTAACTACAAAGAGGCATGTTCTGTATCTTGATGATGGTGATGGTTACAAGAACATATACATTGTCAAAGCTTAAATTGGTGAGTTTGCCTGAATTTAAATTATTCCATAATAAGACTGATGAAAAAAAGATGAGGGAGAAAGCCCTCCAGGCCTTAGATTTCTACTATCAGCAAATTACCTCAGGGCAGCTGCTATTTTAGGCAAGTTTGAGACTACATTTCTGCTTCCTCTTGTCCTGTTAGAATTCCTTCTAATTTCTTGATATTTGTTGTATTTTCTATTGACTCTTTGATTTCTTTAATATCTTGTCTTCCATATTGCTACAAGCAGAAATCTCATTTTCTTTCAAAATCCACTGGCTTTTAGTGCTTCAAATGAGATCTATCTACTTTTATTGTGCAAAGTTTCCTCAAGTTTTTTAATGGGAGAAACTCCTATTAAAGGCCAAAAAGTATCAATGCTTAACATGGAGAACGATTTTTAAAAGTTACCAACCTGGAAATTAATGTTCCACGCTATTTCCCATTTTTAAATCCATTATCAGATACAAAAATGTAAAATATCTAAATAAAGAGCTGAGTTAAAATTGAAACTAAGATGTTGAATTGAGCAATCAGTAAAAGCTGACTACAAAATATGCATTATAGTGTAATATGGGGGCTAGAGGGCATCTGTGTGTTGATCTACCAAACCACACACACGCACAAACCTGACAATGTCCTACGTGCCAGGCATCGTGCTCAGTGTGAAGGGTCCCTCAGTACACAAACCTCAGGACGTCTTCTCACATGTGGCTCCCAGTATGGCCGGGGGGACAGACCTTATGCAACACTGTGCATCATGGCTTTCATAATGTACAAGTTGAAATGAAGAAAAAAATCCAGGTGCTTTAATATGTAATGGGAACCCTAAGCTATGTTAGGGAGCAAGGGGATGTTAACTGGAGGAAGTTCGGTTTGATCTGAAACCATGAGGTAAGTAGACGTTTGCTAGATGTGGTACAGAGGATAAGAAACGATGACTGGGGAATAAGGAGCGTTTCAGGTAAACAGAACAGTGTAAGGTCATGGTAAGTGCAACACATTCAAAACCTGAAAAAGTTTTTGAAGAGGGAAAATGGAATATAATGCAGTAATTCAAAACATGCTGCAAAGTTATGAAAAAGATAAATGGAATGCTGCAATGCTTCTATTAAAGTCTTCAACTGTGGTGGGTATTTTAGTTCTTTAGTTTGACTGTCAACAGACTATCCATCAGAACTCAAAAACACAGGGGCGCCTGGGTGGCTCAGTTGGCTAAGCATCCAACTTCAGCTCAGGTCATGATCTCATGGTCTGTGGGTTTGAGCCCCGCTTCGGGCGCTGTGCTGACAGCTAGCTCAAGAGCCTGGAGCTTGCTCCAGATTCTGTATCTCCTTCTCTCTCTGACTCTCCCTTGCTTGCACTGTCTCTGTCTCTCAAAAAAAAAAAAAAAAAGAAAAAGAAAAAAAAAAAGATCAATTTAAATTGAATTTAAGATAGGCTTAATGAGAATACATTTTCTTTCAATCTCATTTCCTAAACCGAGTCACTCTTATTAGCTCTTTCATAGATTACTATAATGGCCTCCTAAATGGTCTCTCTGCCTCTTGTCTTGGCACCGTATTCATTCTCCATAGTACAGCACTAAAATAAGTGCTTCAGAGTCAAATTTAGTTATTCTGCTACTCACCTTTTCACTAAATACAAACTGCCCGTGGGACCAATAACCACCATTCCCTCTTCCCACACCTCATGACACACACTCAGTAGGTTAGTTTTGGTGACTTTCCTTCGAATGACCTTCCTCTCAAGACTTTATGCTAGCCCTTTTGCTTATATCATCCCTGACTATCCCTCACTCAGCCCTTAGGACTCAGATCGACAGTACTTTTTAGAAGCCTTCTCTACATCCCACATTAGTCATATGCATCCTGCTTCCCTTTAGGTACTTACTAAATGTTGTCATTACTTATTTAACGGTCTTTTCCTGCTCAGGCTCTTAGTTTAGTGAGAACAGGAACCATGTCCATCCCGTTCTCTGATTATGGCCAGTGCCTGGCACACTGACTGCACCCAGTAAACAACTGAATCAGCTTTCATTCTAAGTAAGTAACATACCAACAAACTGTGATGACCCTTTTCTAGAACCCACGCCAATTAGATCCTCCATCCATACACGCCTTCCACTGAGAGGATACAGCCGGACTGACCAGACTGCAACTTTCAACTCAATAAAATCTTACTTATCTGGAAACCTTGATTATAACTTATAATTTCATTATAATTTGATATTCACTCAGCCAACAAATAATTTCTAAGTACCACTTACCTTGTAATAAATAAATAAATAAGCAAACCAATAATCAAATGCTAGGCACTAAGGAGAAATAAACATTGGGAGAGAGATGGAAAACCAAAAGACAAAACGAATGGAGATTAAAGTCATATAAACAACTAGTAACTACAAAATCGGTGTACCAATCAAAATTATAAACATGGCACTAAACAATAAAGAGACAGGAGCATGTAATTTGGCTTCTGTAGTTGATAAAAGCCTTTGTAAGGAAGGTACAGTCTCTTAGAAGAGAAGCAGAAATCTGTCAAACGGAAGGAACGTCATTTTCCGCAAAAGAAACAGTGCAAAAGCATGAGTGAAGAGAAAACTGTGTACATAGACTACAGAATTGGAGGAGAGGGTTCTGGAAATGTAGATGAGACTTCAAAGAAAAAGATCTTTGCTGTCCAGGGTAAGAAGCTTGTGCTCTGCTCGGTAGGAGGAAGAGAAACGTAAAGCATTTAAGCAGCAGCAGAGCATAATTGAAGGAACACGTCAGAGCGGCAGCGTGGCTACGCTGAGGGAGGCAGGCTGTAAGCGGAGGTCCAGGCGCAGTGCCGGCACAAGAAGAGGGCAGGCAGCGGCCACGGGAACGGAGGTAGGACAGAAGAGGCTACACGACAGCCTCCGAGTGGGAGGCTAGGAGTAGGAATCTCTGGCCGAGTGAGATTGTGTTGTTTCTTGAGAGCAGCTGTCACTAAAACACACCAAAAACAAACCACCTGAATTAAAATTTCGAGATGGTAATGCGTACTCCTTCACCAGAGTGGGCGATGAGGAAGATGGAGTCAGCAGTAACGGGTCTAAAAAATGATCAAATCCTGGCATCATTCTAATCCTAATGAATAGTTTTCCATTTGTAACAACCAGCAACCAGACCAGAGTTTGTAAATTTTTCACAAACATCCTAACTGGCATACATTCTTAGAGAATCTCAGAAGTTTCAGAAATGGCAAACTAGTAAAAGAAGTAGACACACCATCTAGTGAGAATCCAGAAAGCAGGAACCTAGCTGGTAAATTTTACTGATAAAGCCGTAAGTGAGAAGCAGATGAGGCATGTACGGTCCAATCCATAGGGACAATCGAAAGACAGTTAAGAAAAACAAGTATAGAATGACTATAGTGCCTATGTACAAGTGTCTTTCAGGATTTCAGCACCAAAGTAATTGAAGAGCTATACTCAATTTATACATTTGGGATACTTATTCAGTTCTCTGTTCTTAACTTTAAAATGTTGAGTTGAACATTTCACTTTTAAAACCTTTTTAAAAACTCAAAAATTTCTATTACTGATTTAGGGCTTGAGAGAGAAAAATAAGACATGTTATATATTCCCCACTCCTACACGTATTAGATACAAATAAAAATCATGATAAAACTAATATGAATTTTAGCCAACCCCCCCCCCAATAAATTTGCATGCTCTCAACATTGCTACTGCCGTCAGTTCTGGTTTTCCAGCTTCCTTCACTCTGAACTGTATAAGAAACCTGCCATTTTCACTAGAAACATTAAAAGTCAAGTGACACAATAATTAAACTTTTAATTTTGTGGTTTAACTTTAAGTTTTAAGTTTCACACTACTCCACCTGTTATACAACCTTCAGCTCAAAGGACAGATGAACCTGGGGATTGTTAAAAAGTAAAAATTAAATCTGGAATAGTTATTTGAGCTCCAAGTGTTGTAGTTCGTAACATTGACAAGATTTTTAAAATTTTTAATGCTTCCCCAAGTGCCTGTCAATTACATAAAGCTGTAAGTAATGAGTGGCATAAACCGCAGTTCCGAGTTTTTAGTGAGCGTATTTATTCCATGTTAAAACATCACATTAAAAATGCTAGAATAAGACAAACAAAAAATAGAACTGTTTCCAATTTATTAATTCTTATCTTTGTCTAGGATTTTTCACACAGCTGGTGTTGCTTTTATCTTTTCTGACTAGTACTTTACTAGTGTTCCTATACAATCTTTATCCAGACCTATTCACTAGCGTAGATGGGGCAGCACAGGCTACAGATGCCTTTGTTGGTAGTAAAATAAATACCTTTCATCCGGGTTATGGGAGAATTAAGGGGATGGAGTCAGTGAAAATTCCACGTGAGGGTTTAATAACGTAGCTCCTAATAATCTCTCCAAGATTCTTTCTCACTTTCTCAAGACCCTCAAGTTAATCAAAAGGGGTTTACAGTTACAAACTACTTGCCAAATTGAGAGAAAACTTTAATAAGAGTAAAATAACAATTTGGCAATCTCTTCAATAACTTTTAAGTCAAATTAGTTTTGTTTTCCACAAAAACTATGTTGTCAGGGTAGTACAAGTGTAAATGTATAGTGTTGTTACGAGTAGATTTTATTAGTTTTTGTTTTGTAAGACAAAAATATTTTAAAAGTTGGACTCCAAATTTCCATTTGATAATATAAAACAACTTTTACTACATTTTCAATAGCTACTTATATTTTCCTTCCTATATGCAAATGAAAGAAGTTTCAAATCATCTGTTACATACAGTGGACTCTTGAACAACAAGGGTGTTGGGGAAGTCTGCCCTCCATGCAGTCAAAAATCTGCATGTAGGTTTGTACTCCTCAAAAACTTATCTATGAAGAGCCTGCTGTTGACCAGAATTCTTACCTGTGACACAGTGCTATGTTTTTTTTATGTTACGGGTATTACACACAGTACTGCAATAAGGAAAGAAAATGTCATTTAGAAAATCATAAGGAAGAGAATATACATTTACAATACTGTGCTGTACGAAACCCACGTGAAAGTGGACCTGGGCGGCTCCAGGCAGCTCACACCCCTGTCGTACACGGGTCTATGGTACCTGCTCCGTAAAACAAAAGGACAGGCAGGGAAGAAAGAGACAAAGAGGAAAGGAGACAATTTTTTTCTCCTGTTTTATAAGAAAACTTGAAAAAGTTCTTTTTAATTGGAATTGAGTTTCTCAGAAGAGAAAATATAAAATGTTTCATGGGAAATCACTTTTTTAATCGAAGGTAAATTACTGGTACATGAACCACAAGGTGGTGCTAGAATTCCATGTTGGACGGATCTTTCAGAAGATAAAAGCAGTAGTTTTTCTTTTGTACTGTAATATATTGATTTTTATATTGGAAACTTTATAAATGTTTATAATTGAAAAAAGTGAAGCTAATTGGATTAATTCCAGAAATATCTGCCTCTAACTCTAAATATTAATTTTTAAGGTTATAAGCTAACTGTAATTCTTAAATTTTGAAGTCTAATGATTATGTATTAGAATGCTAAAATACTTAGTTATTTCCACGCAGAATTTTAGCTTAACATTAATGTTTCATGTCACAAATATCAAATTGCATATATAGAATATAAATAGATGAATACAAAAAATAAAATCACATAATCTAAGTAATAAGAAAGAAAACAATACTCTTTTTCCTCAAAATAATGGAATTAATTTTCTTAAAGATTACCCAGGGCTATTACACTTTTTTAATTTATAAAGTTAAAAAATATATAATTTCTCTAGTAATTTATCTAGTACTTTAAAGTGAATTTCCGTTTTCTCCTGATTTAACTTTATCTAAGGCCTCTTCTCTCTAGAAAAATACATAACTTCCCATCACCTAAAAAGCTCCAAAACCTTACTCTGTGTCTCGGAATCCTGGATGGCCACCATCTGTGTCTGTGCTGCTGGTCTTAAAACGTGTTATGGAACAGAGCACTCAACTACTCAACACTTCTCATGGTGAACTTTCTGACCTGCTTCCAAATACAAAAAGAGAATCACACCCTTGCTTTCTCAGTGCTAACTGAAAATGTACTGCTGCTTTTTGATTAACATTAAAATTATATTTTTATTTAATTTTCAATGAGCTTTGCTGATTTTTCACTACAACATTCAAGTCAGTACAGGCGGAGAGACGGTTCACACGAGAGCCTCCTGGGTACAATCGGCAGGTCCCAGCTGGAGCGTTTCCAACAGGATGCAAACCACGGTCCACGAGCCTCTGCTTTAAAAAACTTACTATTGAGCACACTGCCAGCAAATGTCAACACAAAAATACAGCACTGTAATGACTTCACTCTGTAAAAGAAATGTACTGGCACGTAAGTTTTCCTTAAAAAAGTAAAACAGAGTAAAGCAGTGTAATCACGGCATAAAAATATTTAAGTATTTAATCGACACTGAAAAACACTCATTTACCAAATGGAATTCAAATTCTTCATAAAAAATATTGCAGTATATTAAAATTTATAGAGAATTCTTAAAATATACAATGTGTACAGTGCCAAAGTCTTAGAGAAGTTCATGCAGAAAATTCTATAATTAGTGATTTGGACATTTCAGTAATTCTGCAGTTTCTTCAAACCTGAAATAAAACAAATAAATAATATGTTAAGTAAAATTCATAATGAGGCATAGGATTTAAGTGGCTGAAATTATGCTTTTGAGCCTAAAATAAATTTCAGTGTTTTTCTTATGTATAGGTATAAATAATAAATTAAGTATATCCATGGCCAGAGGAGAGAAATAGCAACTAAAATCAATTATGAGTCTTTAATTCTTCGAGCATGAGTTATTTTAGTACTTATGAAATTTCAAAGCAATTTAGTTCACTGAAGTAGGATGCTGCATAATCATCTTACACCAGTTCATTTCATATTTCCTTTTGACTGCTTTCAATATTTCGTATTTGTACAAGATACAAGTACCATTTTTAGTATTATTTTACCAATAACTGAAAGACTAGCAATACTTTAACAATACTTGTCTCCAAACCATCCACCTACATATATTTAATATTTTGATAAAATCAGTTACCAAAGGTAGATAATACTTTGGATTAACTTCAACCAAAAATATCTCTGCACTGTTTAATCCCACAATTAATTGCATTAACAATGTTTCACATCACTTGTTGGAAACCAAAGCAGTGACTCATCCCACAAACACGTAACTGTGGGGGATTTATGACCCACTTGAGTCCTGGAGGAAACTCCACACCTGACTGAGAGACCTTTAAGGTTTGAAACACATATGCACTTTCTATATATACTGTAATCCAATACAATTCCCTGCAGGGAAATGAAGTTCTGTTGCCCCTTTCTGTTACTTACATTTTTTTCATCCTTTCCATTTTCTGGATTGTTGTTTCCTTTAATTTAAAAAGCAACAAATTTAGGTGATTTCTCAAAGTAAACCAACATCAAAGATGGACCATGAACATATCAAGTCGTCTAAAACATTGCATTAAGTACTGTTTACTTATCATAAAGAATTTTTACGGGACATTAAGATTTACAGTTGCACTATTTTTCTTGCCAATGGCATCTACAACCAAATCTAATGCTTGCTTGTTCTCCTGAACTTAGAAAGGAAATCATCTAAGCAGTTGCCAGTTGTTCGTACCTGTGAATTCTCCTTCAAATCACAGTAACAGACCGTTGAGGTTCTAGGAGTTGAATCTGATGACACTGTACTATAACCAGAGGACAGAGGAACACTTGTTTGCCGCTCCTCTTTGCCTTTTCTATCTGTGGAGAAAGTAGTATTTAGGTTATCTTCACAGTGGAGTCACATCTAAAAATTTCATGTGTAAATGGAACAAAAACACATTTTAATATAAAATAGCTATTGACATTGACCCAGATACATGTTTATTATTCTTTTAAGATAATGGCCTACACCTAGAGATCTAGATGTTAAAAACTGGCCAGTGAAAATTATAAAAGGTTCTACTATCTTGATCATGATAGCAATCAGTTGAATAAGTAGACAAGTTCATAATTTATTTTTAAGTATCAGTTACTGACTCATGTATATCTTTTCTTAAAGTGATTACAACTATTACTAGTGCGGAGTATATTTTTGGAACATCAAGAAACCCTCCATCCTAAGTTAACATGTAAGGAAAAAAACAATGCATAAAATTCAGCGTTTAAAGAGTTTTTCTAAAGAACTGAACAACTTTCCATCTCGTATGCTGATACCATTATTCAACAAAATGATGGCATATCCTACATATAATTAAATATAGACTATCACTTATAAGACATGCTACTATTAAATCGATACCATTAGCCCCATGTTTTAGTCAAGATACAGAGGACTGCAAAAATCAAGGCCAAGGCCCAAAAAAAAGTAAACACCCATTTAAACTGGTTTATATAAAGACAGTTTTATTGTAAACCTACATGGACAACCTCAATTAGGGACTGAAACTACTGGAAAGACCTTCACTTTCATCTCACACAGAGCCAGTCTCTTCTGTCTACTTCTCTCACCTAGCTACTCCATTCGTTTGCTTACTTATCAGCATGAGCTTGAAGAAAGTGGCCAGCCTAGCCCAGGCTCAACATCATTTGACATACTTAGTATCCTAATTCCAAATTAACAAGGGAGAGAAAATGATCTGGCTCAACACCTTCTGGATCGGTATTCCCTGAGTTAGGTATCTAATCTTGATCCAACTGGTCAAGCTCAGGCATCAAAGATCACATGGTACAACTCTGAAGATTAGCTATACCCAGCTCTTTTAACAGGGGCAACTGGCAATATGTAATTTCATAAAATAACTTGAAATTAGGCAGGAACTATATCTACCATTCCCTAATCTTGGGTTATTTTCTATGGATAGAGAAGAGTATCCTTGGAAAGTACAGAGCATATTTTAAACTGTTCAAAAATAGCGCGGTTTTAAGTTCTGGGACAGGAAATACGAAGTGAAGAGACAGAATTGAAAGTGACTGGAAGGTGAAGGAACAGCTCCTTGCTCTGCTCCCTGGGGCCTAGACTTGGAAGTATCTACCTCGTCTCAGGGTGTATACCTCACATTGGGACAAAGCTGGTATTAGGCAAGCTACGGGGGCTATTGGGAAAGTCATAAAGGGCATTTCAGAGATTACAGAATGGGGCATATACAGAACACAAGCCAGAGTTTAATCGCCAGATCAATTAAGTGTGTATTACTTTCTGTGACAACTTTTCCTACTGCTTTCCTGAGTCTTTAGTATACAGCCTTCCTTGTTTAAACATGATGGCTTCTTACCTGTGCTATGGGAGACTGAGAAAAGACTTGGTAACTAGGTTCGGGTTGGAAAAGAACGGGGACAGTAGTGGTCCCTAGAGCCATTATTATAGAGTTTCAGAGGCATTGCTAATAGATCTCTGTGACAAAAGGGGATCTCGAAGATCTAGATTTTCTAGCCAAATCTCCCCATGACCATTAATCTTTAATTGCCAACTTTGGAGAACTACCTTACTGCATACGAGAACTAGTTAGGTCCTTTGCCATTTTACTATACAGGCATCGCCCACTCAACAAAATCTCATCATGACACTTTGCTTTTAAAGACCCACATTAGTATCTGGTTTTGCTAAGCAAAAGAAACCAAGGAGGATTTTCACTTTGTTGAATAAAGGCAAACAATGAAAACAGCATTCAGCACTTGTTCCGCAGCATTTTAGAGGCATCACACACGCTGAGCAGCGAGAGTGGCAGCGCCAAGCTCCTTCCCTAGGAGCTCCGCATCTTAGCATCAAGCCACCTCAGCTTTCAACTGCTTCTGTGAACAACTGTGCTTGATCACGATTTATTTTGTGCTTCCATTGGTTCCCAAGCATCAAAAAAGACTATGAAAAGTTATTTTTGGGGTCTGGGAATACTCAAATTTTTCCCTATAAGTTAATGGTATTATTTTGCTTTATGCCATGTAGGCTTATGAAAGATTTCATGGTAACACTCTTTCCAATAGCGAGAAAACTAATCTGTAAACCAGTCTTTCCCAATCAAGGGAAAATATATGTCCGACTGATTTTTGGATATTTTGTCTTAAGTATTCATACATAATTTCATATTCTCAAAAGTGAACTCATTTTCCCCCAATTATCTCCTTAATTCTCTATTTTATTAAAGAGTAACAACTATGTACCCAATTACACAAGTGGTCAGTTCTGACTTTTTCTCTCTTTCACCATATCTACTTATATCGGCAATCAAGAGTTATCAATTCTAATAACTAATTTCTTCTTTATCCTTACAATCATAGCCTTAGTAGACACCCTCATTATTCTGAAATAAAGGGTCTGAAAGACCCTTCAAATTACTGCCCTTCCTTGTGGTACTTTCCTATAATAAATATTCTGTTTTAAAATGATTTCTCTGAAACATAAATCTGGTATTTACTTTGCTAAAAATCTATGACCCCACATAAACTCCATGATTTTATCTTTCTACTCTTCTGTTTCAACTTCCTTCATATGCCCAGACATACCCTTCCCTCTAGTTATACTGGAATCACACTCTTGTAACAATAACTCTATTAACATTTTTCTTGTGAGGAAAAAGGCGCAAAAAAAGCAAAACAAAAAACAGAGTGTTTATAGTCATGGCCTATCCAGTAATTAACAACTAGGTCACTGTATGCCCACCTGAATTATTTATGTCTATAGAAAACCATCACATGAGGTCACTTCATCACCTTGATGAAACAAAACAAGGCTGCTCTGTCACGTCTGAACACAGACAAGGACCCCATGTAAGCAGCAACACCAAACGACCAGCTACAGTGCTCTCCCAACTAACATAGTGCTTCTTTTCCACTGAAAATTTCAGCTCCATTTCACTATCATCACTCATCAAACTGTTTCCGCTTCCTAATAGAACCCAAACTAGAAGAACACTCACTTTAAACAGTCTCCAAAATCACCCAATATAAGCCCAATCCTTAAAAGCCTCTCCTCACTGATTTTTACCAAACACAGAAACGCCTTACAGCTCCCCATGGAAACACCATTTCTGATAAAGGGAAAACAAATCTGAAACTTCTCAAAAACCATTGCCAATTTAACATAGTCCTAAAAGGAGATTGGTGAATTACTGCTCTCAACTTCCAAGTGAAATCAACTCTCTGCTTCCATGTAAGCATGTGTATTTAAGGGACAAAGTGTAAGAATCTATAAACTTAACTCTTTTAATTGATCACTGTTAGGTTATAAATTTTTTGAGACCAGATATTTACCTTGTTCATCTACAACCGATTTCAGAAAGTGGCCTGTCTGCTTATCACTAAGTAAACTGTCTTAAAATTTAGTTATGTGTTAACTCAATGGGTTAGAGGTATGTCTACAAAAATGTTAATAAAATTATAATCGTGAACATGCAAAACCAAACTTGAAAAAGGCACGTTTTTGCAAATAGTAGGCACTCAATATTCTTGCACTATAAAAACATTGAGCTCTATTATATACAGATATTGGAGTTTGAAGTGTAGACCTAATTTCTGTCTGCTGGGCAGAACATAAGGTAAAGATCTTGATCTCAAATATCTCAGAGTTGAGCCTTGAATTTGGTTAAATAAATAAATAAATAAATGATAAATGTGAAAAGGAAATATTTACAAAATCTGAAATTTGTAGTCTAATAAATTTATTGCCTGAAATAGCACTTCAAATCATTATATAATAACCTAATTGTTGAAACTGTCCTGCAAAATTGACACGTACACTAAATATATCACAGTTAAAACTTCAGAGCCACGTTATGTAGATTAAAATATGCTCCATTATTCAATAGCTGTGTGGTCTTTGGCATATTTATTTATTCTCTCTGTACCTCAGTCTCCTCTTCTGTAAAATATGAGTACTTGAATATTTGCTTTGAGAATTAAATTTGTTCATATAGCAGTTAAGACCGTGTTGGAACATAGTACTGTGAGGTTGGTGGTGTTGCTATATACAGAGTAGCTGAAAGATTCAGTGATATTAAGCATCCGCAGATTTTAAAATGCAACTGTGCTCTGAATTCTCAGTTGGGCAAAACATCTCTTCTGCAAATATGATTTAATTATTGGCATAAGACAAAATCTAGACCTTTGTCTATTCAAAAAGTGTAACAACAGGGGTGCCTGGGTGGCTCAGTCGGCTCAGATCATGATCTCGCAGTTCGTGGGTTCGAGCCCCACGTTGGGCTCTGTGCTGCCAGCTCAGAGCTTGGAGCCTGTCTTCAGATTCTGTGTCTCCTTCTCTCTCTGACCCTACCCTGCTCACACTGTCTCTCTCTCAAAAATAAAATAAAATGTTAAAATATTCAAAAGAAAAACTGTAACAAGCAACAACAACAAAAAAAAGTGTTAACAACAAAAAATAAAAGCTATCACTGAAGAATGGCCCAGAAACATTAGCCTTACCGCTCAGTCACAATGAAAATGTCAGTAATCTAATGGAATTAAGGGACATGGAGAAGACTTTTATCATCATTTAACTGGATAAATTGAAGAGGTTTGTAATTCATTATAGGTTACTGACAAATGCATTTTCTTTTACATATATTATTTACAGAGGTAGAAACTATCATAAGTTTAAATTAGAAACTTTGGAAGTCCATTTTTATTGAGCATTTAGCAATTTTAAAAGAGTAAAACAAAATGTCTCCATAAAAGTTTACAATTTTGTACAAGGAACTTTATTCAACCACTACCTCACATAAGATACGTAAGCCGGCTTTTTTTAAGCAATCCTTGGCCTCAGTAGTCTATAATTTCAATACTGTCTTTTTTCGTAGGGGTTTGGTAGTTTTTAAAAAATAGGCTTGGGAATATTATCAAATACTTGTAAAAATCATCTCCCTGAAAATTCCTGACCTCCTTATCAACAATACCACTGCCACAATATTTCAACTTACCAGAATTCAGAATATCCATGTCATTACTGGATTCATAGTCTTCATTCACATGACTAAAGTTTATATATTTATCATTCTGGAATAATATAGTTTAGTATTTAGAATAAAATGAAAAGTGTTCTCATTTTATATTCTTACTATTAAGCATAAAATAAAAGTTGACATGATAAGTGTTTAAATATTTATAATTATTTATAAAGCAATACATAAATATTTCTATGCATATGAAATAACCTTTAAAATGTGGAAGCAGAGGTAACATTCTTGAATCTTCTAACTTTACTGTTTGGAAGAAAAGATAGACTAGAACCAGAAATTGAATCCTAAGTAAATCAAAACAAATTTCTCAGACTTCATAAGGCAATGGCAAATTTGGTAACTGTTTCTGTAAAATTTATAATTTGGCTGAAGTAAATAAGTCATAATTTTAATTTTTCCTGTCTCATTCACTTTTGTCTTTCCCCTATAACAAAAGGACATTTGTACAATTAAAGAATGTGATTTCAGGCTTTTCATAAGAATCAAGCATTATCACACCTTATTTTAAATGCTCCCAGTATCAACAGCTCTAAAAGCTGAACCTACAGAGGCTTGCCAGATTTTCTCAGATGCTAAGGAGAAAAATGACCACAATAGCAGCAACAAAATAGGCTATATCTAAATAGGGTTGCATTTCAACTAAATGCTTTCCAATTACGTATTCTTTTATTTGATTTTTCTAAAAGAATATTCACTTAACAATGAATAAAACTTTATTGTATCTGAGATATCCCATAAATGTTAAGGATAGGAAATACCTTTTTAGACAAAAGCATTTCTGTTTCAAGAAGAGTGACACGACTTAGAAGATTAGTCCAGGTTTTTTCATTTACCATCACTTTTCCTTTCATTTTTTCTTCCAAAGAGTCTAATCTACTTTCTACCAAAGTCAGTTTCTTAAGTTTTTCTTGGCATTCAGCTAGCATAGTCTGTAGTGCAGTAATCTCAGGATTAATTTTAATATCCTAAAACAATTAGAAAGGTTAAAAATTGTATCACACAAACTGAAATTGCTTTAAAAATCAATGTATTCCCATTTCCACTGTGTTATTTCAATAGTTATAACACACAATACAGCATGAAAGTTAAGAGTATGATCTATAGAAGCAGAATGTTTAGACACTGAAACTACCTCTTCTGAGGTGTATGGCCTTATATGTGTGTGTATGTGCATATATATATATACATATATATATATACATATACATTTCCCCAACAGTATGTACTTCATGTCACTTATCTGAGCTCTTAGAACAGCACCTGGTAGTATAATAAAACTATCACTAAGTAGCTATTTGCAACAGCACGTAGCACAAGGCTAAGAGGGAATGGCCAAGAAACGAGAGGGCATTGAAACTGTTCAGTTTGTATTAATAGGAAATACGCTTAATGACCATGTGGTAGTTTATTTATAAACGCCAATTATAAACTGTGATGTATAGAAGTTACACAAAATAGAAGACAGAAAAGAAGTCTAGCAGACGCAGTATAGACTGGACATTATAATAGGGTCTGTGGCAATAAAGGAATATAAAATGTATTCTAAAAGTAGGAGAAAAAGATAGCTAGGGCCCAAAACGGAAAATGAAAGAGCAGGAGAGAGTGTGTACCAGTTCTTTTTGTTCTTTAATGAGGGGAGTAGATAGATGGTTGAGAACCTTCACTGTACAAAGCAGCGTATCTGTTTCTAACCAGACTTTAAATTCCTTGAAGCAAAGTACTAGCTCTTATTCATCTTTGCATTACCCATAACACCCGGCCCTGTACCCTCAACATAAGCAGCAAATAATATCTGTTGAATTATAAACAGCAGACTTATTTATTCTTAAATAAGGTGCCATGAGAAATAATGCAAAAAGGCAGAGATATGCCAGAGTTTAGGTGCTGGAGTAATCACGAACATCAAAGTAAGAAATACTGGCATCTGAGAAAGAAGTCCAAAAGTCTTACTTGCTGTTCAGACTTGATTTCAGGGACCTTTACTTCAGGAATCTTTATTTCAGTTGTCTTTAAGTCACACACATCAAATCCTTCACTAACATCTGTTACTGTACTTATCGTATCTTCAGGAATGTTAATACCATCTTCATTATACAGGTGACGGATCACCACCGCTTTTGTCTGCATAGAGAAAAATACGTCAGAGCTGGTTCAGTGTTTTCCTCATACGATTATTTTCAATATATACATAGTAATTTTTCAGAAGACATATCTTCCCTTTAAAATTTATAAACATTTAAATTATAACATCAAGGCATATATCAAACAATGATAAAACTGTTAATATTACTAATACTTGTGATGATAAAATTGTAGTTACTACTTTTGGAGCATTCTCTTACATAATAGAAAAACTGAAATACCTATTCAATAATGTCTGGGATTTGATTCATACTGTTTCAGATTTGGGGGGAAGATGCTGGAAAATGGTTATAATAAAGATGAAACAAGATTAACAAAGGATTGATAAATTGCTGATGGTGGGAATCACTACCTTTATAAATGTTTGAAACATTCCACAATAGGTTGCCACATAATTCACATAAATAATCAAGAACTGGCTCCATGAGTAGGACCCATTACAATGTTTCCTATTAAAGAAACCAGAAAATATCAGGCCTTCTGCTAACAATTCAAACTTAACAATGACGAAAGTCCTGAGACTAAGGCATGAGGTCAAATGTACATTCACACAAGACTCTCCTGACTACTTCCTTCACTTTAGATAGATGGCACATGCACTATAAAATTGCCATATGATGTAACATAGAATTCACAAATCAGAAGGCACTGGGAAAAGAGATGATTTGCTTTAGTATAGACTTAATCTCTACCTGCAAACAAAGGAATGTATTTATTGATCGCAACTCTTCTAAGCTGGAAGAGTTCCAATTTCTGATAAAGATCTGATGTTATTGATTAAAATTTGATTAATAACAAAAAGATACTTTACGAAAAACAAGTCTAATGCTGTGAAATTTTGCACCTTTCCATATTAGGAAAATACAGATTACTACTCAGCCCCAAGAATGAAATAGAAGATTGAAAAAGAAATGTAATGTTATGTAGGCTTATTATTTAGTAAGTGCTAATAGTGCCTATATAAGAACAGAAATGTTAAAAAAAAAAAAAAGCAGTATAGGGGCACCTGGGTGGCTCAGTTAAGTGTTCAACTCATGAATAGGGAGACTGAGCACTGGGTCAGGGTTTGTGCTGAGCAGCCAGCCGGCTTGCGACTCTGCCCTCTCCCTCTACCCCTCCACCACTTACATTCTCTCTTTCAAAATAAATTACACATTTTTAGAAAAGGTTTAAGAAAATTCCTGTTTATATTAATTCTTTATATATTGGGGAAGATACTAGATACAAATCATTTAAAAATTAGAAAATAATTAGATAAGAAAAGTTAGTGACATAAGAATGCTTTTCCTACAGTAAAATGTCACTATATTTTATAGAGGCTTAAAGTAGCCTTTTAGTACATTTTGTTATAACTCACGTACACTGGACGGAGAAGAATACTTCTCTAGATTTTACTTGCACCAGAAACTATTCACATCCTTTATGTAATTACACATTGATTGTTTATCTGGTATTCTATTCTTTAGTCTCAGAAATATTTGCCCCAAAAGGAAGATAGGTAAAAGTATACTGATCATTATAAAGTAATACCTTGAATCCAATTTCTCTTGGAGATAGAAAATCTATCTCTAAATGCATGGGACTCATTCAACCA
>NC_043700.1:51480253-51482839 GCF_006229205.1 Suricata suricatta
TACCAAATTTTACTAAAATTTGATATAAAAAGAGTAAATGGTAACCAAAGACAAATATTTACCAACTGTAATTTATTAGATTATAAAACATAAAGGGAATTTAAATTATATCTTGATTATAATAGGAACTGTATCTAAATGAGAAATGCATATGAAAATACTGTCAAATATATGTGCTGTATAAATATTTAAAGAGTTATTATAAAACATTAATCTTAAAAAATCATGACTTCTGAAAGAATGTTTCATAAACTCAAATACCTTGTAGACAGTATCTATAAAGCGCAAGTCATTCTTCGCTATGAGCTCTATATTGGATTCCATTAGAAGTTCTGCTACATAAGGTGAATACGAGGTAAAGGAATAGCTGATGATGGGCAAAGATGCAGCTGTCTCTCCCTTTACCAAACTATTCAGAAGAAAAAGAAAAAGAGTTTTAAGGAGCACAATTCCACAAAGTGAGAGAAGAAGATGAATAAGATGTCAATTTATAAATTAACATTATAGCCAAATAATTAGGAGATACACAAAAAACTCTTTTGATTCCATCTCCTACTCTAAATCAGCATAGCCAAATTGCTTTGAAATAATAATTTACTTATTAGTCAGCACTTTAGTAATAGTATGATCTATTCATCACAGTATTTGATTTTCTAAAGTTTACCCTTACTTGATCATTTTCTCTGATTAAACAAATGTACCACCTTACAGTGCTCTAGTACACTTCACAGTTTGGCAAACACTTGTTACATTACTTCACTTGCTCTTTACAATAAACCTGAAGAAGTAAAATATTATGAATTCTAAATTACAGAGAAGAAAATAGGGCTAGAAAGGGTATCTACTGTAACTGGGCTAATCAGTTTGCATCTTCCATTTATATCAAGCTCATTAAAAATCTGTGCCTTAGATTATGCTAATTCTTCCAGTCTAGAAAGATATCCCAAGAAAGGTATCCCATTTTTTTCTACTTATCTGTTATTCATTATGAATTATTTGTCAAGTTTTAAGCCATCCATAAAGCCATCCTCAACTTTCTGATCCATACTGATCTCTTCCAGAATGAATCCCAGGGTATTCAGTGTTTGAGGCCTCAGGTTTTGCCTTGTATTCTTTTCTATTTGTCTACACATGGGCATTATTTTCTCTGTGAAAAACCTTCTCTGATTTTCCCATAGCAAAGCAAGTAGGTGTTTGTTCAATTAGTCAGTTACACCTGTTAAACTGAAGTAAAAATGTGTTTCCACAAAACTCAAGACATAAGATTCCCCATCGTTACCCCAATTTTTAAAAAAAGGCAGAGAAGAAGTACCTATTAAGATTAAGTTTTGTGGCACCTGGGTAGCTCAGTCGATTAAGCATCCAACTTAGGCTCAGGTCATGATCTCACAGTTCATGAGTTTGAGCCTGGCGTCAGGCTGTGTGCTGACAGCTCAGAGCCTGGAGCCTGCTTCAGATTCTGTGTCTCCCTCTCTCTCTGCCCCTCCCCTGCTCACACTCATCTCTCACTGTCTCTCACAAATAAATAAACATTAAAAAATTTTTAAAAATTAAAATTACATTTTATTTTCAGGACAAATATAAATTATTTCTCTTATATTTACAGGTATAATAATATTTTACCCAATGAGAAAACTGCTGGCAACACTGTTAGCTCATAATAAGAAATGAGAACAATACTTTTGAACAGCAAATCTGTCCATTTTATGCACGTTATGAATAGAAGACAGCCAAGTCTACATTTGATACCTCTTGTTTTTTGGTTTTGTTTTTGAAAGTTCATTTTATTTTGAAAGAGAGAGAGAGAGAGCAGGGGAAGGGCAGAGAGAGGGAGAGAGAATCTCAAGCAGGCTCCATGCTGCTAGCACAGAGCCTAATACAAGGCTTGATCCCACAAACAATGAGATCATGACCTGAGCTAAGACTGAGAGTGAGACATTTAACTGACTGAGCCACCCAGGTGGCCCTAATACTTCTTGTTTTAACCCAAAAATCTTTGTTATCTAGTTTCTGAAGACTTTGATTAAAATAGTAACAAAACATATATTACAAGATGGCATAGTGACCCCCCAAAAATCAGATGCTGGAAAAAAAAATGGTTTTGAAAAATGGATAAGAAATAGATAGAATCAAAATACGTGTGGGGAGAGTGTGTATGAGTGTGAGGAGGCCAATCTGAATAAGCAGCAGCAAGTAGTGTTATCAATCTCAACAGACCTGCAGAGTTACTATGTAGTGAAATAGTCTAAAAATAATTGTTCTTAATGATACTCCTGAAATTGTCAGAAAATCAAATGTTTAAATGCCATACTCAAAAGACAGAAGAATTATCAGTATACTTTAGAAGTATTCCTATCCAAAATGTGTCTTGAAATGATGTTTAGAAGTAGTAGGAAGAAAACTTGGCTATTCAAACTGGTTAAGTCCCAGCAAGACTAGAGAGTAGAGATTTCCCTGTTTAAGGAACCAAGACATGATTAGTACATATTGTGGAACACCTGCTTCTCACACAGAAGGCCTGTAACAGGCCATTTGAGCTCAACTTTCTCCCCACTCTCCTCACTATCCTTTCATTTGTTGCCATCT